>NC_053155.1:73718003-74056452 GCF_016835505.1 Polypterus senegalus
TGTTCTTAATATGCTTTAACTCCTTCATGACTGTTTCTTATTACTAAAATACTGAGTTTACCTATAAGATGTGTCTTTTGCCTTATCAATATCATTTTCTAACTGCTTTTTGATATTTCTAATATTGTTCTTACTGGTGATGTCATATGCATATTAGTTCTGCAGTCAGTACTGATACTATGTTTTTCTTATATTATAGAGTTGCCTTTTCTTCAATAATATCATTTATGTGTATTTTGTTCTGTGGTGGGCTGGCGCCCTTTCCGGGGTTTGTTTCCTGCCTTGTGCCCTGTGTTGGCTGGGATTGGCTCCAGCAGACCCCCATGACCCTGTAGTTAGGATATAGCGGGTTGGATAATGGATGGATGGATGGATGTATTTTGTTTTGCTGCCATTTTTAAACCTCCGGTTTAGATATAAATTTTTACCTTTTGTATGGCCAAAAACAGGATAAAGTTGAATATTTTCAGGTTTCACATCCAGAGTTGCATTTCTGTTTTCCTTTTCTTTAAGGATCTGAAAGTTAGATGACTTAATTGTGTAACACTGTAGTGCCTTATAGACATCCTGTTAATCTAACCAACAAAGCCTCTTTGCTTTCCAAAACTATGACTATTAGTATTACAGTTCGTTTAAGAGATGTTATGAGATGTGAAATAATCATGTCAAAAAATATAAAAATCTCAAAGTATTTTTCAAGGAAATAGAGAAACTTGGTTCAGCTTCAAGCTTATTGTCAAGTGCACATAGTACATGTTACATAGAATACAATGACATTGTTACTTTCATGTCTCCAACAATGACACACACACATACAAAAGTATACATAGCATGCAACATAAACATACATATATTATGTGTTTATACGGTGTATTGAATACAGTATACTGAATATGTACATCATAAACAGGATTGTTTACTCTGCGACCTTGTGATCTATGGATAAAACCAGTTCCAGAATCTACAATTACGAGCGGCATTAGTCTTACACTATTTGCCAGATACAAATGAGTAAGAAAAGTGACAAAATGTGTTTCTTTAAAGCTCTGTGCCTATGCTAACCAGTTGCTGTATCACCAAGTACATTAGCTATTTAACAATGGGTATTGTACTGTGCTTACACCTCAATTATACTAATTTTACATTATTGTGTAAGATTTGTTAACACTGTTAAAATATTGCTTGTGGGAAAATTTAGTTTTCTCACTAACATTATTCCACACTAGTTGTAATGAGACTTGAGTACTTTGTATGCATGAATCAGATAAAATTATATTGAACAGCTTTAGTTGTGCTTAGGACGACTAGTCCTGTATGAGTTTCTAATTCCTTTGGATCAGCCATTTGAAAAATATGTTCTATGTTGTAATGCTAAATTATTACAGAACTTTATTAGAAAATATTCTGAATAACTCTTCACATTTGGTCAAATGGTACCAGTTCCAAATGATCTCTATTATAATAAATAGGAGGAAATAGTAATTCCACAGCTTCATATTTAGCATTCAGAAACCTCATTCAGTTTAACTTGTGATCCACAAACTGGATCAAAGTCCTGGATTCAGGTAGATTCACCTGTAGGTCAACACAAGGGTTTTGAACTGGATCCCTGCAGTGACTGGAAGCCAGTGGGGCAAATTAGTAGTGTGGGTAGTTGAGGTGCATTATCCTGATATGATCAGGACAGGAGAGCTGAAATATGCAAACCTTTAAAGATAAAATAGAACAGTGTTTTTCTGTTGCAGTTCACAGATTAAACACTGATTGATAATTCTGTGAATTAGCTAGTTTTGTCACTGCTGCCTCATATCTAATATAATCAGTAAATAAACAGAAAACATCCCAAGACTTCTGACTGGACAGTTATTACAAGTTACTTACCATTGAAATGCTTAAACATTGTGAAAGCGGCCTTTTTTTTTCTCTTCTTTATTTTTTGCTTGAATAAAGGAATGGCTAGTGTATATAGCACACAATAAATCTGACTTATTTTAAAAATTGTCTTTACTGACATTTCCTTGGTTTTGGAGCTTGGTGTGCGCAAGTCCTTAGCATTTATTGATCTCTCTCATGATTCCAGTTATACTGACTACATTTACCCTTTGTTCTGGTAAAGAAGTTCCTGCTTCATAGACAAAAAGAAGAGTGCTGAGTTGTGCCCCTCTATAGCCTGTACTTATAATCACTAATTCTTTTAAAAGTTATCAAAATGAATGAAGTTATTTTAAAAATACTTCTAACTTATAACCGTTAAAACATTGAAGTAGCGAAGAACTGAGTTTTAGATGGCTTGTTGAAAGAAGGTATGTGTTTGAACAACAGCCAAATCACCAAGTGTCTACTTGCATCCATGTGTGAAAGGAGAATTGCCTTGGCTTATACTGGACTTTTTAAAATGGCTGCGTGTGACAACAAAGTCCATTTTGCTATATTTTGTTGTACACACATAGTGTTTTCTTTATGCATCCATTAAACCTACTTAATGCTCTTCCCAGAGTCCCATGCCTGTCACGGCAGTATCAGGGAAATCTTGTATACAGGTATTGTTCAAAATTTTTTAAAAACAACAGATAATGTTTAAAAAATTTTAAACGCAAAAATTAATTCAAAAAATCAAACCTTCGTGCCACCTATCAAATGCATTTATTGACCTAGATAGGCTGATCACCAGCATAGCATATAATTTCGGGAAACAGAAACACACTAAAACATCTGTAGCTGTGTTCACCACTGTGAAATTTGCAGAACTGTTTCAAGTAAGATAGTAATTTTATGTTATTATCCATCCATTTCTCTCCTGCTTATTCATTTTGGTAGTGCTGAGGTTAGAGCTTATCCTAGCAGCTAGAGACACAAACCTGAAACCAGTCATTAACAAGGCACCAGGTCAACACAGGGCACCATCATACACACACCCATGTTTTCTCTTTTAGATCCAGTTATGGGTTGTAAATTAACGTAACCTGCTTCTCTCTGTGATGTGAGAGGAATACCAATGTAGAAACAGAAAAAATTGGCAACTGGAGCACTTCAAAAAGTTATATTTTATTGTTAATAGGAATTTGCATAAATTCTTTGAGGTATCAATGTCAAATGTTTACTTTTTAAAATCAAATGTGATAAATGGCATAGTGACTTAGTAGTTAGCGCTGCTTTCTATTCACCAGGGAATGGTTTTAATTGGTGGGAACTCCTGTTTTTTCCAGCAACCCAGAGATGTGTATATTAAGTTTATTGACAACTCTGACTTCACCCTGCATTGGAGAATTAGTGTACTTTGGGATGCATATCACCATCTTCAGACTTGGTACCTGACTCTGTCTTATTTTGCTGAGTTGGTTTCAGATTTTGGTGTTTTGCAGGCCATGAGAGGACATCTACCTGGTGGTGGTATTGATGACATATTGACCAGAATATTGTGTCACTCGTACTCGCCTAAAGTGTGATGACCAGTGAGTTTATATTTAGCATAACAAATGGATTCCACAATGTCTTGAGAGCAAAAAATTAATACGTAATACTACATTTATTTGTGTCAGACTTTTTAATACATTGAATGCAGCTCAAAGTCTTTTACCAGAAACAATAATGTAATTTATCTCAATATTATAAGGTAACAATTAATGTTACTAAAACTATTATCTCCTTATTTTTCAAGTATTTATATTTATTTAAAGGGCTTCTGTAAAAAGCCAGATTTCACCCTGGGGACAAATAAAGTTCCATCATTACCATCATTATCAAATGAAGATATGATAAGTGCTATTACTCTTATTTATGAAAGTGTCTAATACATAATCATACTGCTGCAGGTGTAGTAGCATAATAACCTTTACTGTCTCTAATCATTTAATTTGTGTTAGTAACTGTGACCTGATTGATATGTTTAGAATGGCCAAGTAGTTTCTCGGAAGCACAAGATGGAAATCCTTAACACAAAATTGTTTTTGAACCTTTACCTTAGAATAGTTTGTGATGTAAAGCATTTTTCATGCTATGCACAGTAGGTCACTGTCAGATCTTCAAAATTAGGAATGACATTTGAGAAAAGAATTTCTTTTACATTTTGTTTTGTTTTTTACCCCTTAAGTTGCAAACCAAAAGTTCCTCTTCCACCTAAGAAAGCAAGTATTTTATAAGCGAAATTTCCCTTTGCCTACTAACAAAATAAAGGAAAAGAGAAGTTTTTTGTTCCGCTTTTAGATACATGGCTTAATGCACTTTAGAATTTGTTTCCTGGGCTTAGATTTTGTACTCAAAATACAAGTATTTTCATATTTGTAAATTGCAAACCCTTGGCCATGTTGACTTGAAAATTCAACTATAAATGTAAAATAAAAATTTCACTGCTTTCCTAAAGATCACATGAGCTTAACACTAGAATTACCAGAGCCTACGAAAAAACTCATAGATCCGTCCCACCTTAAAATGCTTCACACCTCTCCGTCAGCGTCTTTTGTCTTCTAAATGTGTGGATAAGCAGCAAACAGCAAGCAGCCTACTATCACATCCCCCCACCCCGCACAGTTGTCTCAGGTCTACTCTGTTTACCTGCGTGTCAATTGCTTAGAGTTTGTATAGAGTGAGAAGTCAAGCAAAATTACACCTTTTATAAATACTATATCATTATTTGGAGCACATGCATTTCATGTGTGTTCTGTGTCTACAACATTCTATGTAAACACATTGTTTAAACAGAAACGTTTTTCATGTTTTGGTAATAATTGACAAAATGTAGACATGAAGTATATAATGTGTGAAGCCTGAATTCCAAATGTCAAAGAAACACTTTCACAAAATGTACAAATATAACAGAACAAATGCGCTGTTATTCAAAAATATAACTGCAGAAAAACAACCCGCGTTTACCTGCAACATTGACACGCAATTGCTACGACAGCTTCGGTGGCACAACGGTATCAGCTGCAGACTTGTAACCAAAGCTTCATGGGTTTCCTTGATACACCTTTCCTCATGGAATTATTTATAACAAAACACTATTTTTGGCAATATTCACTTTTCATAACACCATGAAATAACCTATAAAATGCAGTGCAGAAAAAGTCAATTGGTAAATGCAAAAACCATTTCTTCTACATAGGCATTCTTTAGAATTCTGTGATCCTTTGCACTAACATCTTAAAAAAGAAAAAACTTTACTCGCTGCCGTTGGAAGACTCTGTGACCGGTGACATCTTGACATCACTTCTACTGCATAGCTGGCGGATGTCACTGGAGACCGCGAAGAGTGAACCGACTTAAAATAATCTGTCAGCAACGCCTACTTTGTGTGGTGCTTGATCCTTAAAAGTTTTGGTGTATGGGAGCATACCACAGATGATGTTCAACCACTGGCTGGTCAATTCGTTAACTCGTTGACAATAATACCAGACTCACGGTGACATTCATTTCATGAGGATCTGAAGTTTTTATTACACTGGCACAAGTGTGCAAGTTTATCTAGCACATTTTCTCACTAAGCTGCATCACCGACTGCACGCTTGGACTTAAAGCCCGAAGCTACGCTTTTGGAACATTATTGCAGCACAAATTTTTTTTATTTATTTTTTATTTATTTATAAAGCAAAACCATGAAAATATGCAACACATGCACAGGGTGCTCTTTCCTCTATAATGGTAGGGTGAACAAGACAGGTATTGTATCCAGTTCAGTCCCTGTTGTCAAAAATGTGATGTTTCACAAGCAGGGCTTGTCCAGAAATCTCTACTAGTGCACACACTTCCCTAGGGATCAGTGCAAAGTCCTAATGTCATTCTCTTAAAAAGCAGTTATTACCACTCCCCAAAACTTTTTTCTCTTCTGTGCATAGCTGGGAAGACAACCAATACGTGAGGCAGCCAACACAAAGATAAAGAGAAGTTACCAAAACAATCACGCTACTACTTAAGAATTTGCTCAGTGTGCTGGAACTCAGGTGCGAAGTGCTGTGAGAATCTAAGCAATGCAAAATTAATTTCTTTAACTACAGATAGGTCAGATATCTCATGCAGCAGAGAACTTCATCACAATCACGGTGCACTACATTACCAACAACTGGGTAATTGCAAACCCTATTCTTCAGATAGGGTACTTTCTATGAAAGTCACACAAGGAAACCACTTGTCAGAAAGGAAGCTGTACTGGACTGGAAAATTAACAGACCAAACACCACCATTCCTGTGATAATAAATAACTCCAAGAGCTTTGTGAATGCTGTTGAAGTGGCTGGATTTTAACCACACATTGGATTATTTGCACATTCTTTAAAGTTAACCTGGCATAACAGAAGGAAATGGCCGTTAATAGCCCGTCCTTTAGACAAGTGAGAAAGTGGTCACTTAGAGAAGTGGGAAAAGTGGTCACTTTTTCCAATGTAACACACTAGATAGATAGATAGATAGATAGATAGATCTATACTTTATTAATCCCAAGGGGAAATTCACATACTCCAGCAGTAGCATACATAAAGAACAATATTGAATTAAAGAGTGATAAAAATGCAGGTATAACAGACAATAACTTTGTATAATGTTAACTACTGCTACTGCAGTGATAAAGGAAAAACGAGAGATGACACGTATCTATGAAGGGAATTTCAAGCCAGCTAGATTTGGATTTCATTGATATGAGACATTATCAACAACATTGATTGGCAATTCTAAATTGTCCCTGCTGGGTGTGTGTGTCCTGCGGTGGGTTGGCGCCCTGCCCGGATTGGTTCCTGCCTTTCGCCCAGTGTTGTCTGGGATTAGGTCCAGCAGACCCCCGTGACCCTGTGTTCGGATTCAACGGGTTGGAAAATGGATGAATGGATTTTAAGATAAACTGTCTGCCCATTTTCTAAAACTGCCAATCTTGTAACCTTTTCTTTACTATCAGTATAACTGAAATGCATCAAGCACTGAATTTGATCTGGTGTTGGGTGCATGAGCGTACCTTGTGCTCCAACATAGTCTTTAGTGAACCTGAGAATAACCAACTTTATGTGTTTTCTCAATCTGTATCAACAGATGGAGACAAGGGTACTTTAAATCTATTTCAACTGTTTTGTATAAACAAACTGCACAAATAAGGCTTTGCAGAGAGAGAGAATCAAATTACTGTATTGACTGAAAACAAAAAAGGGTTGTATTTTCAGAGTCTCATGATCCCTTCCTCTCCATGCATAGAATACAACAGATTACCAGTATTGCTAATGTGGCTGGAAAATAAAATACTTTTCTTAACTGCTTTTTTCTTAGATAAAGAAAAAAACATCTGAAAGGGACAAGTGTTTTATAAAGAGGCTATTATTTAATAAGATTCAAATCAATTTTCCTGTTTATGTCTATATTCATGTTGGTCACTGATACTTGTCTGGGCAATGATTAATGCAAAAGAGATGATGCATGTCAGAGGCAAGTAGTAAAATGCACCAGAATGAGCAAGTGGCTGACAGATCAAGTGATTGTGTAAGGAAGCTGGCGAACCGTAGCAAGGGAGCACAAGGTAAAATAAGAGCTAATGTAGGGGCTGTTCACAATAATGTACAAGCAGAAGGAGCTGGTTGTTGCCTTGTTGTTAGCAAGCCAAGTACCTTCTGTGCCTTGCTACAGAAATAACATTCCATCTATGCTGTGACACACAAATAATCATACTTTCAGTGTAGAAAATGTTGTGTAGGAGAACAATAATAATCAGTTGTACTTGTCAAACTGTATCACTGAATTTTGAGCATTGTCGCATGTTTTCTGATCCCTGGTGCAGCCTCACTTTACACCTTTTAGTAATGAATGAATCACTTAATTCTTAAAAAAAAAAAAATTAAGAAAAATTTGCTTTAGATTCCCATAACCCTCTGTTTAAAATAAAAAAACTAAAACACTGTTACCTATTTTTAGGTCTCAAAATCCAGCATCCTTAATTAAATATCTTTTCATGAGAGAAATAAAACTTCTTGATTATATCTTTGTCATTGAGTTTTCAGAATGTTGAACGTGTTGATCGTGTCTCCACTGAGATACATTTATTCAAAATAGAACATATTAATTTATCTTGGCATGCTGGATTAGAATGTTTTCTTTAGTTGATGAGGTGCCTGTTCACTTATCTCTGTACAGATTTTAGTATAGCTATTTTTTACCTAGCCTTTTAATGTTTTAAGTTGCATTCTTTATAAGTGGAACCAGTATTAAAAGGTATTACATATTTTATATATGGTAAAGTATTATATATTTTTAGTGCATATCCGATTGATAAATTAATGAGTTTGTCTCTGCGATAGATTGGTGCCCTGTTCAGGGGTAGTTCCTGGCTTGTGGTCTGTGCTTGCTGAGATAGGCTCCAGTTTCCCTGCGACCCTGTTCAGGATAAAAGCAGGTTTAGAAAATGGATGGATGAATTGGTCTGTTTGTATTAAACATTCTCAAAATGAATAGTTCACAGCATTTTTCTTTTATGTTTTTTATAGTGAAACTTGTTGCTCCTTGGGCTGATGTAACAAAATTGGAAAGAACGTCCACCAGTTTTATTACAGACAACATCAGGGTTACAACCAGAAGCAAAGAGCGAGATTTTTCCATGTTCCTAAACATTGAAGAAGCTTTTCGGATTATGGAGCAACTTGCTGATATAACCATTCGGAGGCTGCTAGACAATGAAGTGTTTGAGTTGGATCAGTCTCTACAAGAACCAGCACATATCACAAAGAGGTGAGCAATCATCATTTGCTTATGAAGACATAGTCCCATTAGTAAGGTAGACAACATTAGGAGAGAATGTTGGAAGTAAGATGAACAATGTGTTTTAATGCAGAAAGTCTTAATTCCTGTATATTGTATCGTCCAAACCTTTGACAAGAAGATGAAACAATTTGGGAAGACTGAAATGTTGGCAGTAATTATACTTGATATCATTTACATAAGTTTACAGGCAACATTCAGTGACAGTTTGGAAAAGAAATTCCTCTGTGCTTTAAAGGTCAGAAAGTAAGACAGAAGTCTGAAACAGAGTAGGCAGTGTTAAAATGGTATATTAATAGCAAAATGGTTACAAGTATAACCATCATTTTTATTAAAATATAACATAAAAATCCACTTTTGGGCATAGATTGAGTGAACTGAGAAGTGTAGCTCATACGCAAAGAATATATAATTCCAGCAAGAAAACCAGTACTTAAAGCATTATAGAATTTCCATTCCAAATATTATAAACTGCTCAAAAAAATTAAAGGAACACTTTAAAAACACATCAGATCTCAATGGGAAAAAGAAATCCTCCTGGATATCTATACTGATATAGACTGGGTAATGTGTTAGGAACGAAAGGATGCCACATCGTTTGATGGAAATGAAAATGATCAACCTACAGAGCCCTGAATTCAAAGACGCCCCAAAAATCAGAGTGAAAAAATTATGTGGCAGGCTAGTCCATTTTGCCAAAATTTAATTGCAGCAACTCAAAATTGTACGCAGCACTTTGTATGGCCCCTGTGTTCTTGTATACATGCCTGACAACATCGGTGCATGCTTCTGAGATGATGTTGTGGGGGATCTCCTCCCAGATCTGGACCAGGGCATCACTGAGCTCCTGGACAGTCTGAGGTGCAACCTGGTGGCATTGGATGGACCAAAACATAATGTCCCAGAGGTGTTCTATTGGATTTAGGTCAGGAAAGTGTGGTGGCCAGTCAATGGTATCAATTCCTTCATCCTCCAGGAACTGCCTGCATACTCTCACCACATGAGGTCAGGAATTGTCGTGCACCAGGAGCCACTGTACCAGCATAGGGTCTGACAATGGGTCCAATGATTTCATCCTGATACCTAATGGCAGCCAAGGTGCCTTTGTCAAGCCTGTAGCGGTCTGTGTGACCCTCCATGGATATGCCTCCCCAGACAATCATTAACCCACCACCAAACTGCTCATGCTGAATGATGTTACAGGCAGCATAATGTTCTCCATGGCTTCTCCAGACCCTTTCACTTCTGTCACATGCTCTGGGTGAACCTGCTCTCATCTGTAAAAAGCACAGGGCACCAGTGGTGCATCTGCCAATTGTGGTATTCTATGGTGAATGCCAATCAAGCTGCATGCTGCTGGGCAGTGAGCTCAGGGCCCTTGGGTCACCCTCATGAAGTCATTCTGGTTGTTTGGTCAGAGACATTCACACCAGTGGCCTGCTGGAGGTCATTTTGTAGGGCTCTGGCAGTGCTCATCCTGTTCCTCCTTGCCCAAAGGAGCAGATACTGGTCCTGCTGATGGGTTATGGACCTTCTATGGCCCTCTCCAGCTCTCCTAGAGTAACTGCTTGTCTCCTAGAATCTCCTCCATGCCCTTGAGACTGTGCAGGGAGACACAGCAAACCTTCTGGCAATGACACGTATTGATGTGCCATCCTGGAGAAGTTGGACTACCTGTGCAACCTCTGTTAGGGTCCAGGTATCGCCTCATGCTACCAGTAGTGACACTGACTGTAGCCAAATGCAAAACTAGTGAAGAAACAGTCAGAAAAGATAAGGAGGGAAAAATGTCAGTGGCCTCCACCTGTTAAACCATTCCTGTTTTGGGGGTCATCTCATTGTTGCCCCTCTAGTGGATCTGTTGTTAATTTCATTAACACCACAGCAGCTGAAACTGATTAACAACCCCCTCTGCTACTTAACTGACCAGATTAACATCCCATAAGTTTCATTGACTTTATGCTATACTCTGATTAAAAAGTGTTCCTTTAATTCTTTTGAGCAGTATATTTTGATAAAAAGCACAATATGCATAATTTGAAAATACAAGGATTTTTCGTTTTATTGGTGAGCCATCCACTTTGATCCCATGAAGGGTTTTGGTAGTTTAGGCTTTAAACTTTCTAATATATTCAAATATCCTGTAGATTCTGCAAATTATAAATATCAAAGCAAGCAGCCTTAAGCTTTGCTGAACATAGCTGTTATTGTTTTTAATTAAAATTGGTAGCTTAAATTTATAATAAACATTTAAGAAAAGTTACCATTGCCGGCCTCTTTTTTTATTGTTGGCTTTTACTGGTTCTGGGTTTATTTATTTTGTAAATGGTAACTATGGTTATGTTTATAAAAATAAAGAAAAAAGTCTGCAACAATTCTGTGATGCTGTGTCCCTTTTATTTAATATGAGTAGCAGTTTCTAACTTGTGTGAACCCAGACCATTTAATTCACCTTACTGGTGCCCTTACACACAATAGGAAAATGAAAATAGCATTCTGGATTTTGCTCAAGAAAAATCAGTTCAGTTTAATGTAATGGGAGAAGAGAAGGAACCTGCAGAATATCTTTATATCATGGCTCTCTATATCCACTTGATAGCTACTTGATGTTAAACTTTAAAATAAGAAAGTATCAATACATGTTTGGAAGTTTATTTAAAGTTAAATCATGGGGCTTATTTATTACAATTATTGCACAGTTTTTCTGTGTGTGTCCCTTCTCTCTTTGCTCCATGAGGATATGTGACTAGATCTACATATATAAAATTTACTACAAATTCAGGGTCGTCAGTTAATTTGTCAAGTGTTCCTCCATTGTGCTGAGCAAAACCAAACTTTAGAAGTTTATCTTTGCAGTTATTTATCATTTGTAATGGTACATATTAAAGTATACCTATTGAAATATTACATTTAAGTGATCCTAGACCTGCATGAATAAATAGCAGTTAATAAGTAACTAGATTCAGCCTTGTCATAAATCAAGCTAACAAAACAAATCGCCAGTTGACAACTGTGGGAGAAATGAGTTTCATTCTTATTTTAGGTAAGAGGAAGCTAAGCCTTTTCATGCGAGGGGTTCACAGAAATTTGTTTTATAAATGTCACAGGATGTTTTTTTATATGAAAACCCAAGCTGATCCATGACACATCCTGTACCCTTAGTCAAAATGGCAATATCACACTTTGATAATTTGAATTACAAAACATGTTCTGTATCAATAAAATGTGGCTTTCTATACAAGCTTACAAGGAGTATCTTTTAGAAGGATAGTTAAATGACATGTTCATTCAAACTGGTAACATGAAGCCTTGCCCAGGAACCTAGGTCAGATAGTTTTGAATGAGTCACAAAATGCAACCAGACTTCAGTCTATGGATAATCCACAATGAAGGATGAAACTGTAAAGACTACCCACTTGGCTTTCTACCAAACGCAGCCTACTTAATCCATGTTTTTAATGATCACACAGTGCCATCTTCAGGCAGCATGTGATGCAGGGCAGGGATACCTACTTTAAATTAATTCACCTCAGGTCCAAGAATTTAAACTGTTTGTTGCTTTTCAAAAAGACACAGCTGCACATGAAGATAGCCATGCTAACAAACAAAATCACTTGATGAAATGTTGGTCATGATTTTTATTTTACTCACCTTCTAGAAAAGCTGCAATATTGAAATATTATTGAAGAAGGAATTTTGAAATTTAATTTTAAATGCATTTAAAAATAAACATTAAGGTGCCTCATGGGGCCAAGGAGCAGGGACCCTGGGTTTGTTTCCTGCCTTGTGCCCTGTGTTGGCTGGGATTGGCTCCAGCAGACCCCCGTGACCCTGTAGTTAGGATATAGCGGGTTGGATAATGGATGGAAGGATAATGTGGAATTTTGCTAACATGTAACCGTTGGTCATAGGTAGTTTGCTGTATGTACTGCTATTTACCTCAAGATGAGGTACTACTGCAGGACATGCTCTTAATGCTGTTGTCGTCAGCCCTGGTATAATGTAAGCCTTCTTTAACTTATGCAGTTAAGAAAAACAAAACAAAAAGAAAAAAGCAAAATATATCAGGGGATATTTCAACATGCAAATCACAGAGGGATAGTTCATGTTGTGCTTCATGAATATAGATGTACTTCCCATGTTCAGAAATCAATGCATATTTTTCCTGCAAGGTTTTTTTTCTAGGGGCATTTTGCTTAGTCCACTTACCTACTTGCACATATAAAGCTCAGACTGACTAAGTTGAATCCATGTATGATGCACAACACAGTATATAGAAGGGTTGGCAAGGTACTTTTGCAACACAGTTCTTTATTGGTAAGCTATTATAAATAATATGAGTGTAAAATAGATCTGCAGACTTCAGGCGAAAGGCATCAAACATAGCTGTAACTGCAGCTGGATGTTGTGATGTGACAGTAATAACATCTCGTTTAATGTGTTGCCAAAACAAGCTTGAAATATAAGAATTGAACACCACTTGATTAAGTCTTGCTCTTCAGTGAAAACCAAGTGGTGCTATATAAGATGCAAGTTAAATTTCACCTTGTAAAAGTAACCAGTTGGTCACTGATGCTTAACTTTTAATTTCTACAGAAAATGAAGAAATCAGGGGTTCATTCATTTGTAAACAAACTTGTAAGTATTCACAAAACTACAAATAAATTACTTGCAGTGCATGCATCGGCATTTAAATATAATTATTTTCTTTAAGGTATAAAATAAATAAAAAAAAACATTTTTTGAAGTATTCTACTAACATGCTTAGATAAGTAAACATACAATATTGTAAACAATAAGGAGATATTTGTATACTTGTAGATCAGAACAAGAGCAGAAAATGTTAATAATATACTGTGCAAAGGAAGCATTACCATTAATGTATGCTTTACTTTATGATCATTTTAGACACATACACGTCCATTACCACATAGTTAAGGACATTGTCCCAATCAATAAAAGTGGCTTTAAAAAACAGCAAGAGGTCATATGTAAATGATCTCCTCTATTATGAACTTCTTCACTTTTGCCATACCAGAGAGTCTCTACGCCCAGTCACTAATCAAGGTGTGAATATGAAATTGGCATACTGCTGCTTGGAGGTCCACATCAGTGAGAAGTATGGAGTTGTCCAGTAACATGGAGGGACTACTGAAGAAAGGGCAGAGTAGACTCCTTTATTTCTTAGGAGGCTATGGTCTTTTAATGTGGACAGTGAAATCCTTAACCTGTTTTAAACTTTGTGATGGCCAGTGCAATTTTCTGTGCAATAGTATTCTGGCCTTCTGAATCAACATGCTAATTAAGAAGGCAGGCTCAGTTATAGGATATACACTCGACCTAGTGAAGGTAGTAGCAATGGAGCGAATGAAGACAAAACCGATGGTCATTATGAACAATGCTGCACATCTTCTCTATGACACTGTCATCACTATGGCTTGATTACTACACTCCTAACGTTAGCAAAGTCAAAAGTTGTTTTTTTTTTTGTTGTTGGTAATTTTTTTGTATGTGTTTGAGGGGTTGTAGTTGTTTGTACATTTCTATTTTTGGGGATTTTGTAAAAAACAAATTTCCTTTTGGGGCAAATGAGGTTCTGTCTGTCTATCTAATGCTAAATCATTTCAATGTAAATTAAACTCCCTGTTATTTTTATTTATTCTAAGTTTTCTGGAAAGTGATATCCTAGTGTTCTCATCAGTAACTGAAAAATGTAGGAAAATAAGCAGTTTCACAATAAATTATAAATCTTTACATTTTAAAGCTTTCTTAACTGCCCGTGCAATACAGAGTTAAGGATTTCCGGGTCAGTTTTCCAAAGTCATAAGTTTTATATAACTGTATTAAATGATAATAATAATAATGCAGCAAATTGAAATTAATGAAAGTACATCCATCCATTTTCCAAACCCACTCTATCCTGAGCAGGGTTGTGGGGGAGCTGGCGTCCATCCCATCAAGCAATGGGCACAAGACAGGAATAATCTCTGGACAGCACCCTAGTCCATCACAAATTAGTATTGCCTGTCCATCTAACCTGCATGTCTTTAAACTGTGGGAGGAAAACCTGCAAACATGTGGAAAACTTGTAAACTCCATGTACAGAGGACCCGGGACGTGAACCTTGGTCTCCTTGCTGTGAGGCAGCAACACAAGAAAAATTGTAAAATTATTTGATGCAGAGTGCACTTTATTTTTTCAGATTTATTGGACAAAGTACTGCACATGTTTACTTACAGTGCATCCGGAAAGTATTCACAGCGCATCACTTTTTCCACATTTTGTTATGTTACAGTCTTATTCCAAAATTGATTAAATTCATTTTTTTCCTCAGAATATTCAACACAACACTCCATAATGACAATGTGAAAAAAGTTTATTTGAGATTTTTGCAAATTTATTAAAAATAAAAAAATTGATAAAGCACATGTACATAAGTATTCACAGCCTTTGCCATGAAGCTCAAAATTGAGCTCAGGTGCATCCTGTTTCCTCTGATCATCCTTGAGATGTTTCTGCAGCTTAGTTGGAGTCCACCTGTGGTAAATTCAGTTGATTGGACATGATTTGGAAAGGCACACACCTGTCTGTCTATATAAGGTCCCACAGTTGACAGTTCATGTCAGAGCACAAACCAAGCATGAAGTCAAAGGAATTGTCTGTAGACCTCCGAGACAGTCTCGAGGCACAAATCTGGGGAAGGTTACAGAAAAATTTCTGCTACTTTGAAGGTTCCAATGAGCACAGTGGCCTCCATCATCCGTAAGTGGAAGAAGTTCAAAACCACCAGGACTCTTCCTAGAGCTGGCCAGCCATCTAAACTGAGTGTTCGGGGGAGAAGGGCCTTAGTCAGGGAGGTGACTAAGAACCCGATGGTCACTCTGTCAGAGCTCCAGAGGTCCTCTGTGGAGAGAGGAGAACCTTTCAGAAGGACATCTCTGCAGAAATCCACCAATCAGGCCTGTATGGTAGAGTGACCAGACGGAAGCCACTCCTTAGTTAAAGGCACATGGCAGCTTGCCTGGAGTTTGCCAAAAGGCAGCTGAAGGACTCTCAGACCATGAGAAACAAAATTCTCTGGTCTGATGAGACAAAGATTGAACTCTTTGGTGTGAATGCCAGGTGTCATGTTTGGAGGAAACCAGGCACTGCTCATCTCCAGACCTATACCATCCCTACAGTGAAGCATGGTGGTGGCAGCATCATGCTGTGGGGATGTTTTTCAGTGGCAGGAACTGGGAGACTAGTCAGGATACAGGGAAAGATGACTGCAGCAATGTTCAGAGACATCCTGGATGAACACCTGCTCCAGAGCACTCTTGACCTCCGACTGGGGCGACGGTTCATCTTTCAGCAGGACAACGACCCTAAGCACACAGCCAAAATATTAAAGGAGTAGCTTCAGGACAACTCTGTGAATGTCCTTGAGTGGCCCAGCCAGAGCCCAGACTTGAATATGATTGAACATCTCTGGAGAGATCTTAAAATGGCTGTGTACTGATGCTTCCCATCCAACCTGATGGAGCTTGAGAGGTGGTACAAAGAGGAATGGGCGAAACTGGCCAAGGATAGGTGTGTCAAGCTTGTGGCATCATATTCAAAAAGACTTGAGGCTGTAATTGCTGCCAAAGGTGCATCGACAAAATATTGAGCAAAGGCTGTAATTTCTCAGTTATTTTTATTTTTAATAAATTTGCAAAAACCTGAAGTAAACTTTTTTTCACATTGTCATTATGGGCTGTAACATAACAAAATGTGGAAAAAGTGATGCACTGTCAATACTTTCCGGATGCACTGTAAATAGGTTGTTGAATTTAAGTCTTCCCACCCCTTCTCCCCATATTAGTGTGTTTCACTCTAAACAATCCATGTGCTTTAAGTCTTTCATACTGGGCAGTGTTTTTAGCCTCACTCAATTTGATTAAGTTGTTTTATAACAATCTGGAAAATAATGAGATTAACTGGTACTGACACTTGCAGTATCTGGCCATTTTTTTAGCCTCGGTTTCATTAAGTTGTTTAAAAACAGTCTGGAAAATAATGAAATCACCTGGTATTGTAAGTTTTAGAATGAATGTCATTATCAATTTCTAGCACATTCTAATCAAAGCCATGCCTAACAGTAACTTAAACCCAAGGACATTGCGAACAACAAACACTCAGAATGCAGAATTTGCAATTGTATTCAATTTCCATATTTTTATTAGGCAACATTAAAGTTACAGTTCAAGCCGTAGAAACTACAGTGCTTAGTGATACTATTGTATGAAGAGAAGTAAATTTTTTGCGCTGGAAACTCAATTCTAATGATTTTGTAATGACACTGCATAGACAACTATATGAATATGAAGATGTATTTTAATGATTAACATTATATTCATCACTTTTGGCAATTATGCAGCTAATAAGACCTTTATTGTTTCTTTTATATCACAATGATTTGGTTTTCATCAGAATCTGCTGGCATTTTTCACAAATACACCACTAGACTTTGCAGGATATGATAAAGACTGCATTTAATGGATTGAGCAAGGCCTCTGCTGTAGGAATTCCACACTACAACAAATACACCCTCCTCATTGATTGGAATTTATTTATTTATTAAAGAGTAATAATAAATAAAATGTATTAAATTTCCCTTTCCCATAAATTATTAGAATTATAGAATGAAACAAATATATCAGTGTATAACCTTTCATATGTGCGATGGGTTAAAGAGTCATTACTTATAAAACTGTCCTTTAATATTGAAAGTATTTTTTCTGGGTAGGTCTTGTGTTAATCTTTTACTTGCAGCCTAGGAGAACACAGTTTATTGTAACGTCATAAACTGTCATGTTACAAATATGAGTCTTATTAATGTTTGATCTATTTTTAAAAGACCATATCTTGTTACAGTGGTCACTAGATTTTGTTATCAGGAAATGTTAGCATTTTGTAATTGCACTATAATCTTTTTTTTTTTAACTTCATTCTTTTTTTTTATTTTTTTTTTTTATATAAAGTTTCATATAGTGGTGGCTTTATGTATGTGCATTTAATTTTGTCAGACTAAGTACAGTTCCTTGTATGTGTAAATGTACTTGGCTAATAAAAGTCATTACATTCCATTTAAGCAACCAACATTTCATGACAGTAATGTGTTTTTTTTCATTCCACATTATCAATAAAGGATTTTTCTAAATAACTCTCTTGGAATGTTAATTATCAACTTAAAAACATCACCCTTGTACTTAATCAGATTATCAACAAGTAGAATGAGCATTCATAACATTTACAAGTGTATGAAACAAGTCTATGTAAATAGTACTGTAGAATACTAAGGCCGTAGTATAACAATGCACTCTGGTACACAAAAGACAAATAATCATCTCTTTTTGTTGAATCATTTTGTAAAATAATACATCCTGAAGCAACATTCATTTAAACAGGTAATGATTAAGACCATTTCCTGTGGAAAAATGAGGAAATACTTCACATAGATGTAGGAATTTCCTATAAGAATTCTGTAATAGTTATATAATTGTCTGTCTTCAGTCTCTAAATATTGCAATCTTTATTTCCTTCCCTTTTAGTTTTAAAAATATTACTACAGCTGTGCCTTGTTGATTGTTGTTTAAGGGATGGGACACTCTTCATATCCAGTTAAAATTAGACCAATTCTGTTGCATGATCAAATATAGTACATTGGTTTGAACCGGTGTAAAATTCCTCCACACAACAACACACCTGTTTCAAGATAATCATTTTGAAATTCTTTGAGATTTAATTAAACAGTGTTTTGTTTATTCATAACCATGTGAAAGTGTTTTAGTTGAATGCTTTATAAATAAAGTTTTAGTGCATTTAACTGGACAATGTTCAGATACAATAAGAAAAGAAATGTCATTTTTTCTCTCCCATTTGCAGAGTTCTTGAAGAGAGAGCACAGAAAGAGTATTTTCGTGCCATGTTCCGCTTACCCCACCAAGAGAGGTTGCAAGGAGTGATAGACTGCTCCCTCTGGACACCCTTTAACCGTAGCCATACAGCAGGAACAATGTATATGTCTGACAGTTTTGTGTGCTTTACCAGCAGAGAGGACGGAGCCTGCATTCTGATAATCCCTTTCCGAGAGGTACTTTTTTTTTATTTCCAACATATTTGTCTTTTCAAAAATGAAAGATTGATAAGTATGTGACATTTTAAAATTTCACTGCCACATATTGCAGAATATTTGTCATAGTCACTTAAATTACCCTCCACCACCATTGTCCACTTAGTAACCTGCTTCTCCATTTCTTGGTCGCACCCCAGCAGAACTTGTTGTAAGGCATGAAAGAACTCTCGATGGAGTGTCGTTTCAGTGCAGAGCAGACTTAAACACTCAACTATGTTTATCCTGGGTCAGTTTATCTGATGAGCCTTATCTGCACAACAAAAAACATGAATGCACATCTAAATTCAAGACATACAGATCCCAGGCCAGAATTTGAGCCAGGGATTCTGCAGCCTTGTGGTTGTGGTTCTAAACAATGTTCCCACTGTTCCTCCCAGCTTAAAATTAGATCAGATATTATATTTAAAAATGTAGCTAAATAATTTAGTTTAATTCATGATTAAATTTGTACTTTATATTGTTTAATGTACTCTTAATTGTGTACTTTTTACCATATTTTAGGGCAGCAAGTTGGTACAGAATGGCATCGCTGCCTTGCAAATTTTGGGGATCCATGTTCACCATCAGTATGGTGATATATAGTTTAAACACTCCAATGTGTACATGGACATTTTCAGGGCACTTCATTTTTCTTTCATATCGTTAATGTATGCATGATAAGCTCATCTCCTCAGTATGAGTGTGTGTGTGTGTGTGTGTGCGTGCCCTGGCAGCATGTAGCACTGGTAAGAGCACCAGTCCACTGCAAGACAAACATATATACATACATATATAATAAAAAAAAATATATATATATATATATGTATGTATATATGTTTATTATATATGTATGTATATATGTTTGTCTTGCAGTGGACTGGTGCTCTTACAAGTGCTAGATGCTGCTAAGGCAAGCTCTAGCTCCCTGCAGTCCTGAATTACAAAAAAACACATCTAGGAAATGGATGGATAGACGCTTTTTTAGCAAATGTATTTCATATGTATCACTATAGGAAAATTTGCATGATATTGAATAATTATGTGCTGAAGAGTTTCAGTACACAATGTATTTATTTAAATGCATGTTTGCATTGATTTATAAGGTAAGCTTTATTAAAACATGCCTTTTTTAATTTTTAGATGGAATGAAAGCTAAGGATATGTATGATACATTTACCATTAACAAGGATTTAAAGTAATAATGAAATTTTCCTTTGCATGGATTTACAGTTTGCACTTGTTTAACCTGATAAACAATAACTTTGTCATCTTCTCAAACCAATGCTCAGTCGTTGTTGATGTTTTTGATAATGGGAGCTGAATGTTTAAAAACAGAATATTTATGGTGCAGATTCCCCATGTTCGTAACATTAGCTAGACATTAGCGTTAATAATATCAAACACTAAATTAAATAAATGAAACATATACATATTTCTTCATACATAATTACTTCCTGAGGACATAGAGTAAATTGAGAGATAAAAATATTATTTTAAGTTAAATATCTTATTGAACAGTAGAGTTTCACATTGCTTCAAATAACTCATTTAGTGATGGAGGACTTTACTGATGTTGTCTAGTGCAAGGTCAGTTAAAGCAGTCCATATATTGCAAAATCTCTGATCATCCTCTTTTAACACTAAAATAAAGTGTCATTTGCAAGTCATTGTAACCATCCTTAGAAGTACTGTATTAATAATATGACTAAAGGTAAGCATATGGTGTAGTTACGGAAAAGCAGAGGGATAATGTTTTCCAGTTAATTTAACTATATGCTTTTTGGCATATGAAAACTGGGTTACCAGGAGCAATATGCTTGCAGAAACAGCAACTGGACTAGAATTTAAAATCAGGATTTGGGATATGGGAGGCAGTAGAACTAATCTGAAACCACTGTGCTGCCCAATAACTGATAATAATGACAAATTTTTAAAATGTGCCTTTTATAATGTGTAATGTATTCCATTGCCGGGAAAGCTCAGCAAACCAAGACATGAAGCCCCTCAATGTTTTATTTTATTCAAAATATGCTGGAGTCATTTGTTTTCTTTCATACTGTATGTAACATTTATTATCAAGTGTTCAGAGTTTTCCCTTTTTTTAATTTGTAAATGTGGCCTTGGCCAATTTTTCAGGTGAAACTCTGTATTTGGCTAGTCTTAGGTGGACTACAATTCCCCCTTTCTGGTTTCCCATTACACTGTCCTAGAGGTAGTCATGTGATTGAAGGGGAAATCCTAGTTATTGCTTCCTGTCCTTCCTTAGCTGGCTCAATTCCATAGAATTTCTGGCAGAGTCTATCTGTTGCAGTTTCATGTACTCTCCTTAAAAAAAAAAAAATCTGAATAGACTCTGAGGCAACTACAGTTTTCAACCCTGTTTCCTGTAGATTTACCCTTTGCTTTAAGTGTGTTTCACACAGGAAGTGTGATAATTGGTCAACTCAGTGCATATATATATATATATATATACTAGCAAAATACCCGCGCTTCGCAGCGGAGAAGTAGTGTGAAAGAAGTTATGAAAAAGAAAAGCAAACATTTTAAAAATAACGTAAGATGATTGTTAATGTAATTGTTTTGTTATTGATATGAGTGTTGTTGTCATATCTATCTATTTATATATACATATATATATATATATCTGTGTGTATATATATATATATATATATATATATATATATATAGCAAAATACCTGCGATTGGCAGCGGAGAAGTAAAAAGAAAAGGAAACATTTTAATAATAACATAACATGATTGACAATGTAATTGTTTTGTCATTGTCTTGAGTGTTATACTGTATATACACACACAGACACATATATAAACATATATATATAAATATATATATATATATACATCTATACACATATATATATACAGTTATATATATATATATATACATATACACATATACATATATATACATATATACACATACTGTATATACACACACACACATATATACATACTGTATATACAACATATACATATCTACATATATACTGTATATAAACATATATATATATACAAATCTACATATATATATCCACATATATATATATTAGGTGGGACTCGATTAAAAAATTAATCCAATTAATTAGAGGCTGTGTAAGAATTAATCTTGATTAATCGTATGTAATCGCACGTAAATTTGCCCCAAATCGCAAATGTTTTTTTTTTATTTAAAACGGTTTTAGTGGGCGACAGAATCAAATAATAGACATGGACATGAATATTGTAAACTGAAGCTGTTTTAATTTCTGAAAAAAAGCCTTTAAACTGCATTTGAATTCAAAACAGAAACAAAAATATCATCCCTGGTTAAAATTGGGCAGACTTAAAAATAAAGTGGTAGTTTAAGTACTTTAAGTAGATTTTCAGAATAGTATTGTCTTTAAATAATAATAACCAAAATTTCAACATAAAGTGCAGTTTTTCTTCTTAAAAAATAAGTCAGAAACATAAAAGGTAATTTGACCAACTTAATCTTTAAACTCTGAGTAACCTTAGCCAAAATTATTTTGTACATTAGGCTAAAACAGTGTGATCATTGAACATTTTGTAATTAGATGTAATCAGAATTACTAACGGTCACGGAAGTCCAATGATCCCCAGTAAGAGCCACAAAGTCCGCTTTCTGTAATGCATCTAATTTTGCTTGCTTTTCAGTGTGCACAAAACCATGCTTTTATCAAGGCTTATTTCGGAAGTCGAAATGATCAGTCGTAGGAACGCGCTTTATTCCGACTCTAACATTTTTGTAGCTGTGATGTGTGCATCAGTGTAATGGATGTACCAGGAAATCATGCATTGACAAAAGTTCCCGTTTGCTTGGAATTGAAAGTGTGATTAAATGCGTTATTTTTTAACGTGTTATGGAGTACATGCATCGAAGCTTCTCAGCTGTGCTTGTGCTAATAAAGGGAAACATTTTAAAAATAACGTAACATGATTCTGCGTTAACCTAATATTTTTCATACGTCCCAAACCAAGGAGATGCGAAGGTAAAATGAATCGGTAGCGCTGTACATACTCAGTGCATCCCTCTCGGGAATCGAACCTCAAATGTCGGCATTAGAGGCTTAAGACTCTACAATTAGCCACAGCGTGTGGCTTGTCTATGCGAGTATGTACTGTAGATCGGGTATATATATACATTTATATATATACCGCGTATCGCAGTGGAGAAGTAGAAGTTATGAAAAGGGAACATTTTAAAAATAACGTAACATGATTGTCAATATACAGTAATTGTTTTGTGAGTGTTATTGAATGTTGCTGTCATCAAGGATTTGATTATCATTATTTGTTTCAATCAGGGTCGTATTTGTAGCGATGTGTTGTGTTCAAGTTACATTCCGTGTTTGTCAATCGTTGTAAAGATAAGAGGTTTCATTCATCGATTAGTTTCTTACTGCATCAATAAACAGCTCGTCTTCCTCTTTATCTGAGATGTGACAAACTGCATGCACGGTTTTTTTACACTGTCTTCCTTTAGCGGGACATTCACTTTTTCCACCGTGTGCTTTGTTTCGCAGTAGCTGCACTTATGAATATGATTCTATGTATCAGACGCTTCATATTTTTTTGCTGCCTTCTCAATTGTGTAATTCGGTTTTTGTTCAGCACTCTTTGGAACTGTTGCTTTTTGTCTGTGCACTGCGTCAGTTCACGTGAGCCGCTTGGTGTTCTTGCATCGAAGGTTCCCAGCTGTGCTGGTGCCATCTCGTGTAATGTCAGCTAAGACCCGCACTTAAAATTTCTCTCGCAGTTTCAATGAGTTTGTGCCAAACACCACCCTGACCATCTCATCTTCCTCTGCATAAGCACAGTCCTTCACACGTGAATATTTACCGGCAGTGTTTGTATTGGATTGCCGCTGATGGGCGGCCTTATATGGGCAGGCACTAAATTACAACGCTAGTGGCAGCCTGTCTATGAACTTAATTTAATATAAACTTACGGTTCACGCCGTGCTTTGTTTCCGCAGTAGCTGTACTTATGAATATGCTTGTATGCATCATTTGCTTCATAATGTTTTTCTGCCTTCTCAATTGTGAAATGGCGTTTTGTGCTCATCGCTGTTTGGAGTTCTTCCTTGTTCTCTACGTACTTACGTAGGAGGCGTGATGATGTCACATGAAACTCCCCCCACGCCATCTCCAACTCAACTCCATTACATTATATGTAGAAAAATAGGTTCCAGTTATGACCCTTACGCGTAGAATTTCGAAATGAAACCTGCCCAACTTTTGTAAGTAAGCTGTAAGGAATAAGCCTGCCAAATTTCAGCCTTCTACCTACACGGGAAGTTGGAGAATTAGTGATGAGTCAGTGAGTGAGTGAGTGAGTGAGTGAGTGAGTGAGGGCTTTGCCTTTTATTAGTGTGTATATATATATATATATATATATATATATATATATATATAATTTTTTTATTTGAATGCCTATTTAATATGTGTCTTATTCTAAAATATATATACAAAAACTATAGACAAAAAATATTCAAATTCCCCTCTCACTGCAATACTTTAGCTACTTAATTATCTATTAGTGAAATGTTGCTTGAGGACAGCTGTCCATTTATAATTATCCACTGACACTAGCTCATAGTGGTGTACATTGCCTTGGACATGTTTTGTTGAGAAATTCCATTTTTCTTTTGCCCCAAATACACATGGAATGAAATCAGCACTGCCGGGCTTCGTTTCTTTCCTCCTATAGCTTCTGGGGGGCATCTTCTGTGTGAGAAGACTAAATATATAGTCACTTCTGGACCTCTTGTATAGTTTTGTATTGTATGGAACCCAGAACTATCTTTTTGAAATCTGATGCTGACTGGGCGAGTCTTCCCAATACTTACGTATGCATTGGCTATTTTCTGTAACCTCTAGAGACTATAATCATGAAAATCCCAGGAGGGCAGGAGTTTCTGAGATTTTGCTGCCATCATGTCTTTTACCACCAATCACACCACTTGCAAAGTCACTTTGATTGCTCTTCTTGCCCATATTTGGTCAGACAGGCATACATCTTGGCCATATTTGTATACTGTAGATATTTTGAGTTGCCGCCATCTGAATGGTTGTTTTTTAGGAGCAGGTTTCTTGTTTTAATGAACAGAGAGCCATATAAAGTGGCCACAATCAATTAATGTACCATTATTATATTTTGCTGAAAGGACACAATCATATATGCTACTATTCAGAAAGCAATTATAAGGCTTCAGCAGTAATTTCATTGCAAAATAATAATCTTATTCCAGAGCCAGTTTTACCAGTAATGTGTAAATTTGGCATTGCCTATATGAATTAAACTGCATCCTTGCTGAAGATGAAATAAGAATGAGATGCCAGAACAAGGCACACATAGCTAAAGGATACCTGTGTGCCACATTCATACCAGTGGAGCAGCCCCAGTTTACTGTGAATAAAATTTATCTTTTTTGTAAATAATTCAATTCAGTTTATTTTTATATAGTGCTTTTAACTTAGTGGAAGCTTAGAGGGCTATAGCAAGTTCATTGGTAAAATGAAATTAACAACTTTACAAATTATTAAATATATAATGCATATGCATAAAGACAGATTTGTTTAAACACAATTTGTTTCAAACTAATTAACTTAAATGGAACTTAACAATTTGTGTCCATTAACATTATTGTTGGTCAATGCCAGTTGACAGTGGAGGAGAGGAAAACAAAAATTCCAGTCAGCAGCATCACTGAAGAAAATAAACCTCTGATGTAGGGTGTCCACGGTCATTTATTTGCACATTCAAAGATAAAGTCAAAGTCCTGAAGACCTAGGCCAGTTAGCCACTTTTCTCACCCTTTCTTTCGTTCTACAATCTAAGTCTGTGCTGGGTTGGCTAATATGATGAGAGAATCATTCCATCCTTTGATTCTAAGGTTTACAATATCTCAGTTGTGTTTTCATGAGCTGGAAAAAAGTTCGGAAGTAAGGCAATGACACCAAGTGCCAAGGCAAAACACCGAGAAGGGAAACTGAAGAGATGAAGCATAGTAGCAGGTCATAATTATTGCAGTATTTTGATTTTTATACAGATGGCTAACAAACAGTTCTAAGCAGTCTTAAAAGCTGAGATTGAAGTGCATCTCTTATATAAGCAGGTAGAACTAACAGCTAGAAGGTCCTGTGGATAAAAGCTGAACCTCCCGCTATTATTTTGTCAATCCTTTTAATCTTTAGTAAGTCAACATCTTGAGATCTTAATGTGTGTTCCAGTTTATAAGTAATCAATCGTTCAAATAGGCAAGCAGACTTAAAAGCTTTATATGTAAGAAAAAGGCTTTTAATTTCAACCCTAGGTTTAACTAGAAGCCAGTGTAATGACTTCAGAATTGGAGTTTTGTGGCTGTACTTTCAAGTTCTTGTAATGGTTCTTTCTAGCAGCATTTTGAATTATATGAAATCTTAATATTGAGTGGTTTGTTCAGCTAGAGATGAGTGCAAGAATCAACTTCTTAGCATCTTCCTTATTTAGAAACCATCTTTATTTGCAGTATTTTAAAGTGAGAAGTAACAGGTTTTAGATAGTATTGTAACATGTTTTAAAAGATATGCTGGTGACAAAGAGAGTACCTAGGTTGTGTGTTGATTGAGTAAAACTAATGTTGAGACCAAGTAAATTAAAAAGTATTTTTGCAGTCTATATCATTCCTCCCAGCAAGTAACACTGCTTTTGTTCTGTATTAGTTGCTTAGTTCTGTAGAAGTTATCCATGCACTCTTTTAATTCACTGATACAATTAATTTAGGAAACATTTGGAGAAACATAATTGTAAAAGAAAGGTACTGGTAGGGACTGGTATTGTCTGCATATGAGTGAAAGTGAATGTTATGTCTTCTAATGATACTTTCCAGTGGAAGCATTTAAAGTGAAAACAGTAAGGAAAGGTATAAGTATTAAGCCTTGCAGAACACCGTATTTAACTTCTGAATATAGTGACTAAATACAAGTAGCACATTTCTGTCAGTCAGTCAGTCAGTCATCTTCCAACTCACTATATCCTAAAACAGGGTCGCAGGGGTCTGCTGGAGCCAATCCCAGCCAACACAGGGTGCAAGGCAGGCACAAACCCTGGGCAGGGCGCCAGCTCACTGCAGGGCACACACACCAAGCACACACTAGGAACAATTTAGGATCGCCAATGCACCTAACCTGCATGTCTTTGAACTGTGGGAGGAAACCAGAGCACCCGGCGGAAACCCACTGTCAGGGATGCCAGGGGCAATGACCCGGCCAGGACGCCTTGAGGGACCGGAAGAGGGTCTATGCCCACCCTGGATCACGTGGGGGCCGCCATCCTGGTTGCTTTGGGGGCCACGGGTACGGGGCTTGGAAGCCCAACCCTGTAGGGACCCGTGGTCACTGCCTGGGGGCATTCCAATGCCTTGGGGACCCTGGACCTCAGCACTTCCGCCACACCAGGAAGTGCTGGGAAGAAGAGGAGCAGGGACACCCGGAGAGCTTCCGGGAGAACAGCCGGCACTTCCGCCACACTGGGGCGTGTCCAGGGAGGAGTGCCGGGATACACCTGGAGCCCATCCGGGATGAAATAAAAGGGGCCATCTCCCTTCATTCGAGGCTGGAGTCGGGTGGAAGCAGGACAAAGCAGAAGAGAGAGTGGACGTGGCCCGAAGAGAAGGCATTGTGTGGCCAGGACTGTGTGGGGGTTTGAGTGTGGGCACTGACTTTATTGTGTAAATAGTTGTAAAATAAACTTGTGGTGGTGATTTACAACATGTCTGCCTGTCTGTGTCCGGGCCGCGTCCACACCACACAGAGAGGACCCAGGAAGCGAACCCAGGTCTCCTTGTTGCGAGGCAGCAGCGCTACCACTGCGCCACCATGCCGGCCCACACATTTCTGTAAATATTAAAATCAATTTTATAAATATGAACCAAATCATTCAAGTACAGTTCTTCAGTGTATATTTACATTCTTCTGTATGCAATGAGAAGCCATGCAAAATTACAACTTCGATTGGCTAACTGAACAGATTACAACATGCAAGCTTTCGAGTCAGCTTAGGCCCTTCTTTAGGCAACTTGCTATCATTAATCTTGTAATGCTTGAAGAAGGGGCCTGAGTTGCCTCAAAAGCTTTCATATTGTAATCTGTTCAGTTAGCCAATTAAAGGTGTTATTTTACCTGACTTCTTATTGCATCCATTATGGCTAATACAGTACAACATCCTACTACTACATCGTCCTGTATATAATAGAAGAGAGTGATCAATGATGACAATGGCTGAACTTAAATATAACAACTTAATTATCTGCAGAATTTCCTTCTAATTATAATGTAATTTTGAATGGCTGGAGTGAAAGCAAAACTGGAAGTTCTGAAGGTGAGACTCAAACTGCATGGAAAATTGTTTTTTTTTTTTTATTTTTTTTTTTTTATTTGTTTTAGAAACTAAAGGTAAATTTGAGATCATAAAATGTATAAGGGTGTAGCTGTGATTTTTTTGTTTTTTAAATAATGGTATGATAACTGCCCTTTTTAGTACCTGTCAGTAACAAACTAGTGACAATTCTAAGAATGGGTGTTGCCAGAACAGCCTTTTGAGCTATTCACTAGTTTTATAAGGACTGGGTCTAATGGACATGTATTACATTTTAGAAATTAAAGTTTTGACTTCCTAACCTGTTATCAAATTAAAATTACGGAAATGGTCTGTGCAAGCAGAGATGGGGTTTGACAATGCAATAGTTTTCAAAATGACACTGAGATATGGGATTTTATATTGTCCATTTTATAAAATCTACACTAGTAATGTTTTAAGTGCTTTATATAGCATTTCAGAACCCCATTTTTTAGATTAGTGGAGGTTCTAAGCAGTAGATGAGGATTATTGTTGTTGTCATCTAGTAATCTGGAATAGTAGTTAGTTAGAGGGGAGAGCTGAAGATTTTCCATAATTTAGTCTGAGTTTCTCATAATATTTTCAGATTATGATAGAGAGTTACAATCTAGATATCACATTGTTCTTGTATTAATATTTAAATGTAGTAAGTTAGGAATCAGAGGTAACTTTATTTAATGAATTAGTATTTAAATTTTGTAATTAGATCCAGTGTTTGATTGTGACAGTGAGTTTATCAGGCAAGTAAAACATCTGCTAAAATGTTAGTTTTGACATGTGATATTAAAATCACCCATCGATACTTAATGATCATAGTTTATAACTAAGTCAGATAAATTGTTACCGAACTTAGACATGAACACTTGTGGTAATGTGCCTTACTGGCATTACCAGTTATTAAATAAAATTAGTTAAATGTCCTCTGCAGTGTTAAAAGAGAGGCATTTGTTTAGGACAAAAAGGTTTAAAGAAAGGAAACTTGCCTTTTTCTTTCATATAGTACAGACAGGCGATTTCACTGACCATATTAGTGCCTTTTTGGGGAGTGTCGCGGTGGGTCTCATGTAGACCATTGACCGGCCAGGATGGCATTGTCGGTCCTTCACTCCTGCACGCGTTTCCCGCGACCTTATTAACACTAAAAGTGCAAAAGAAACTGCGAAACGCCTTAATATTAGTTTACCGCGGTCTAGTAAAGGGATCCCGAGTTCGTAGTTGTCTGAGCTGTAGCTTAGGGGAAGGAGGAAAAAAATGGAAAGTGCTTATGTTCACTAAAGGCAGAAGCGCAGTCCGCGTCTGAAAAGCAGACACAGCTATGCGCGTGCGCGCCGGCTGCTCGATTTTAGTAGTAATTATGTAGGATAGTAGACGGCGCTTTTCGCAAACGCGTTCACGTCATCGCGTAACCCAGGAGGGATGACGTACGGCTGTTTAATTGGTCGGCACAGTGGCGCCGAATACAAAAGGGAATCATGGCCTCTAGAGGGGGTTCTTTCTGACTAGATCTTCTTGGAAAAAGGTACCCGGCAGAACAACGTTCTTGCATTACGGCTTGTGCTTATATAAATATCTCTCGATTAACTTTAGTGGAGGTATTTATTGGGTTGTGGTTAATGGTGCACTGTTTTTTTGTATATACATTATTTTTTCTGTATTTTTGAATATTTTTGGGTGAATCCTGTATTATACACTGATTGCAGGAGCAGCTTCCTGACTTAGATCACTGTAGAGGAAGACAGCTTCACATTTTGCTTTTGTGTATATATTTGGATTTCACTAGTTTGTGTGCAGTATACTTTTTCTTTTGGGACTTTCAGGAAGCACAGTAAATATTGTATATAGTCATTTCTGGGCTCCATTTGATTACTGTTTTTGTGTGTCCTTTGCGGCATTGCACTGTGTTTTATAGAAATTCCGCAGGACATCATTTTTGATTTTTCTTTAAGTGCACCTGTAAATAAAACCTCACTTTATTTTTCAAAAAAAAAAAACAACTCTTTTTGTGTCCGTGTCTCCCTATCTTACACCATCAACCTGGTCACGCTTGGTCACAGATACAAGAGACCTAGAGTGTAGGCTGGTGATTCCAATTCCCACTACACAGGGTGTCACAACACTGATTATGGGCCTGGTGGTCTGTAAATAAGCACTACAGTTATGCCAGGATCATGTATCTCAAAAGAATTTAAATGTACTTAAACTATTAGAAGTAGATGCAGTTCAACACAGAGAATTACTCTGTACTTAAAATTGGCTTTTCTTTTTCATTCCACATTCTTTTTGTGCTGCAGGAATGACTTGAGTAGCTGAACTAGTTACTAGCTGCTATATCTTTCTAGTTTAATTTGCTAAAACAACCTCTCAGCAGCAAGAATATTAGGGGGACTGTTGCAGTGTTTTTTTATGAATAGGGGCTAGGATATGTTGATGCTGTTTAAAATGTTTTTCTTTTGAAGAACAGGCGGTTTAAGTGACTTGGAGAGTCAGAGCTGTATATTGAATCATCGTCTACATGATACAGAGTCCAGTGCCATAGCCACTACGTACACCACACAACTTGTCATACACAGTGAAGAGCATAGTTCATATAGGCACCAGCCATATGCTCTGAAACCTGGAGAATAAATCACTTGGAGGTTTCTGAATACATGCATAATATTCACAGTTTGTAATTAAACAGTGATAACAGCACCCTCCCCAATCAGTCAAACAGTATTTTATATGGTGCATTTTATAGTATGCACAATCACAAATCATTAAATTAAAAAAGGACTTTGCAGCAACAACTTATTGTTATAATCTACTTAATGAAAGGATAAAATATACAAAATGCCACTGAAGGGTGAAATGCTAAAAATGTCCTATATCCATGCAAAATTACCCATCATCTTCTTTAGTGAAAAAGGTGATAGCCTATTAAGAAAGAAACTTGCCACTCATAAGTAAATAAAATATGTACATTGGTACCAACAAAGGGTGAAATCGTAGAGTGGCAATAGCAATACAGTAAAAGTGAAAAGAGGAGCACTGTGAAATTCATTGTTCCAGACATTAAAACAAATTGGTACACATGTTCTGATCTTTTTATAAAATAAATTACGGTATGTTTAAATTGTTGATTAACATTTGCATATTTTCAATAACATTGAAAATAATTTTAAGCAGGTACGTTTACAGTAACTCTATTACTTGTACTAATGAATTATGACATCGTTTTGTTTAACCCGTGAATATGGTCTATCAAATCAAAAGTGGATTTCACAAACAAAAGAAAAGTTCAGAGTGGTGAAGTAATGTAAAACAATGCAGGTCAAAAATGTTCTCTTTTATGCTGTTCTTTTTAAATTGTATGCTCTGTGCTATGTAAACTTATTAGTAGATAGAATATGAAGATGTCTTTTCTTTGAATAGGTGATCTCAGTAGAGAAGATGGAGAACACCAGTCATTTGCCTAATCCTATCATCATCAGCATAAGAAGCAAGAAAGCATTCCAGTTTATTGAAATTAAGAGGAGAGACAGCCTTGTGGAAGCCATATTACAACAACTGGAGAGTGTGCGCAGTAAAGACAGAGTCTGTCACAAGTCCCCAAGCAAAGCACTGGTAGGTGCTTATCACTTTATTTATCAGTTTTAACATCTGCAGACATATTTTATGCACAGGAAAGGTGCCACAACCTCAGTGGCACTAAAGTCACAGAAGTGGTTCACAGGTTAATATTTCATCAGTATATACCATACAATTTTCTAAGCCCACTTAACATGCACTCCAGTTCATTCTTATGTTCAGTGGGAATCTAACAGAATTTGAATGGAAGGAATATAGAGTATTTGCTTAAAGGAGATCAGTTAATCAAAGCAAAAAGCCATTGATTATCTTGGACCTAAAAAAACAGCACTCACATGAGTATTACAGGACTGAGACATTTTCTTAAATTATCAGTTGAATATTGTTTTCTTTGTTACATTTAGACAATGTATGGCAAATATTTGCATTACTAACCTTTGTCACAGTGCTGATAGTATTAGAACAATGTTTGTAAGGTAAAAGTTAGAGTTTGCACTATTTCTTTTTAACTTTTTTCAATTTGTTTTAGATTTCCCCACTACCATATTACTCTATATACTATGATAGCATTTCTACAGATGATGAAACCATTGAACCAGCTGGAAATAAAAACAGACATTCACTGAATGAAGAGGCCTTAATGTCTGTCTTCCATCATGCAGAACCTCAAACATCAGACTCCAAATTTGTAAGTGTGTGACAGTCTGGCAGGATTTTTATTAATGGCTAAATTTGGTTTTCGTGAAATTATGTTCTAAAGTGTAGCATAATGTGAGTGCATATAAGATTTAAGCATTTTTTTAGGTTTGGACTTGTGACCCTTAAAGCCCATTTTAAACCACAAGAACAGGCATGATATTTTTTTAAATGTATAAAAAAGGATTCACTGTAGAACACAGTTTTATGTGGTAACCTAATACTGTATGTACAAGGTATGTTCTTGTCTGTGTATTTGTTGTGTTTGTATATATAATATTCATATTTTTTCATTCATTTGTGTTTCCCTGAAAGCATCTTCATGTCTTCCACGCTTCCTTTTCTTAAATCCTGGTATTTTTAATTGATGTCCACTTGATAGTCACCCCTTTCACTGAATATTGCTCAACAACATTATTCTTGGTGGCCTTACTCTCTTTTACTTCTAAATTTACCTAATTAGCTAACATTGAATTTGTGTAATTCTGTATATTTAAAATATAAGAATGTTAGTTGAATACAGTTGTTGACAATTTCCATTCATACTTTGTTGAAATTCAGAAAATGGAGCAAGTGAAGGAACGTCTGTGGCAGGACCACTTTTCTGAGTATGGCAGAGGTATCTGCATGTTCCGAACAGAGAAGATTCGGAAGCTAGTTGCCATGGGGATCCCAGAGTCACTCCGGGGGGAGCTGTGGCAGACTTTTTCCAGTAAGTACTTAACCTCAGATATGGTGCATATTTGTTGAATAGTGCTTACTGCGTACAACACAAGATTTAGACCAAGTTATTCAGCTCCATTCCTGGAGGTCAGCAGCGGCTGCAGGTTTTGCTTTCACCAAAGTTTTAATTAGAACCCATTTATTTACTACTAAAGCAGTACATTTTTAGGGCTTAGTTTTAGTAAACTCATTTCTTAAGATTCAGAACCATTAACTGCTTATTTAAGTTTTAAACAACTGCATTAAGGTTTTAATCACTGCCTGTTTTCTTAACTATGCATCAGTTAATATTGAATTGCAAATGGCAAAGAAACAAGCAGCTCTCCAGATAACGTGCTTCCATTTAAACCTGTGTATATACACCATGAAGTACCTCTGTTAATAGAATGTTTTGAAATAAATGAGAGAAGGAAGGACCTCAGAGGTACAAATCTGTTACGGACCACAAAACATATGGATAATATTCTCAGAAAATGAAAAATCTACAATGTGATAAATGATTTGACTTAGAAGGGTACAAGCACTAATAAGCCATATAATTAAATCCAAAGTTTCATTATCTGCTAGGCCTGGCTTTTAATTGCAAAACTGGCTGGAATGAAAACTTGCACCCACTGCGGACCTCCAAAACAGGAGATGAGTATTCTCATTTAGACTTTTTATCCATATAAAATGATCAGTCTTTGTTTGTGTAGGAGAAGGTTAAGTTAATATCAGCCTTTGCGGTTTTCACTTTTTCAGAATTGAAAGTAATGTGACTAGATTTTTCTGACTTCTAGCAGCTTGATGTAAATCAAAGCAATTGTAATTATTTGTTTACGTAGCGCCTTGCAATAAATGAAAACTACTAAATGTTTGTAATGGCTCCCTGGTTTAGAGAAAAGCATTAGCTGCTGGTGTTTAAATTGTACTGTTTGCATCAGAATCTCAGTTGTACTGGTTAGTACTAATTTTATATTAAAAGAAGAGATGCTTCATTTAAGTATGCAGCAACATTTCAAGGTAAAGAAGACAGAAATTTTGAGGTGAGGTAGTCAGTTCAGATAAGGAAGACAAACATTTCAAGGTAAGGAAGACAGAAGTTTTGTTGTAAAGTAGTAATACGCAGTGATCATGGCATAGGAGAGTGGCAGCGTGTTGCATGTTGACTACCACTTTCAAGTAAGACTTTCACTGTCTTCTGTTCTGTGTCATTACTCAGTATATAAACCTACTAGTAACTTGGTGTGCGCTACGCTGCACGTTGGATGACCACAGTTGAAGGACTCCCTGTTTAAACGCAGTTGCCAGTCGTGGACTGGGTCCTTCATTGCACCACATTTGATTTTTGCATGGGAAACAAAATTTGAAAACAAAACCCATGATTCACGAAGTGTGGGACGCAGACTAATGAAAATCGTATACGTTGTGTAAAAGGTTGTAAGGAAGAGGAGGATGATACCGTTGAGGACGTCCTGTGCTTGTTGAGGAGGCATGTAGTGGTAGTTCATTCTGAAGAGCAAAGCGATGTAGGTCATTTGAGTGGTCTTCATTAACTTCGTCAGTGACATGCAGCACTGTGTCATCGCGTCCATCACCTTCATTGCACATAGTAATGTCTGTGGAGTCACAAAATGCCTTGGCATTCGAGTGGACAGAGTCGAGTACTTCTTGGTAAACAACGTTCTGTGTGAAGTATTTATTAGTATCTTGTAGTAATTTCCCTTGACTTTTGGAAGGCAATATTTTTACTTTCACTTTTGGAAAACCTTTTCCTCTGGAGAAGGCGACATAGAGCTGGCCATGTGTGAAGACAGGCTCTGGTAGGAATATACCTACAAGATCTAGTGTTTGACCCTGCGCTTAATTTATTGTAATAGCGTATGCCAATCGGAGTGGGAATTGCCTTCTGTGCATGTCAAAAGGCAGGTCAGAGTCATCCATAGTATCGAGACCTATCCTGGGGATGAAGACGTGTTTACCAGTGATTATGTTTGCTTCAAGTAAGTGGTTATGCATTTTGTTTATAATGAGTCTAGTGCCATTGCATAGGCCTTGTTTCGTATCTAGGTTTCGTAGTAGCATCACTGGTGAACCTACCTTCAGACTTAGTGAATGTGGTGGTAAACCTGATGGACATAATGAGTGTAGGAATTCTACAGGATAGTTTGTCATCCCCATCATGTGTAACCTTAATCTCATCACCACTGAGATAGGTTTTCTGTACACCTTCTAATCTCTGAATAATAAGATCATTCAAAATCATAGTGTCCTTATTTTTAGGCGCAAATATTGCTCTTTAGCTTATAGCTTTGACTTGGTGAAGCTGAATGCTTGTACCAAAGACTGCATCAATGAGATCTCCGTCAACAATACATTCAGCAGGGATGTGATACCGTGGAGACGCGTCGTTGCGGTAATGTCGTCTGTGAGTGGTGAGTGTCAGTTTGAGAGCGTTCACTCGGAGTTTCTTGCGAGACCGTACGTTTCTGTATATTACGGTTGTTTTGCAATCGTAAGGACCTGTCGTTGAGTGTCTCATTGGCACGCTTTTGCCTCTTTCTTTGGCGATCATGGTGTAATGTGTCTTCTCTCTCTGTAGGAGTTTCAGTTGCCTTTTGTTGTGCGGCAGAGACGCATTGTTGAGCTAATCTGTGTGAATGCTGAGTGTCCGTTTCTTGCGAGCGACTGTCACGCCTTTGCCTCTTTGCTTCATGATCACGCTGTAATGTGTCCTCTCTCGTAGCAGCAGGTTTAGTTGCGTTTCGTTTCAGGATTGTTCTGTAAAGTCTCCTCCGTACAAGTGCACATGGGTAGCTGAAGACGGAAAGGCATAGTGACCAGGGAACCATCCGACTTAGACTCGGGGCTCGAAATACTCAAGTGCACATGTTATTTATAATTTATTTATTTATTTTTTTTGGTTATGAACTTTCCCAAAAGAGTTGATCCCTGTAAATAGTTAATAGTATATGAACAATTTTAATCTGTTGTAGTACTGGCATTAATTAGCATCACACCTCATAACCTGCATACACCACGTGTTTGGCTGTAACGCCAGAAGCGCGGTGGACGCTGTAAGGGTAGGTTGTGGTTTCTGTTTCTTTCGTGATTTTTTAATTTCATTTTATTGATTATTTAATAGGCAGAGGGGAGAAGACGTTAATGTGACGCTCTGTCTATTTCTTTATTTTTGTTTTGAAAAGATTTTCGGGAACAGGAAAAATAAAAGCAAAGGGGAAAGAACAGAGGAGTGTAAGCAGGAATTCTGAGAGGGGACGGACTGGGGCTTTTCTACGGGGCAGCTATACAGCCAAAAGGAAACGCAGACCCGGACACCGCGCTGGGCTTTTATTATATAGATACCATGAAATTAATACTGTTTATACATGTTAGTGACAAATATGGAATTAGAAGATGGAAATTTTCCAACATCATTTGCTTCAGAATTAAATGCAAACTGTGAGCTTTATACAATTAATAGGAAATAACCCCTTTTGAAAAGCATTTTAAAAAGTTCTTTGGTGTTTTTACGCTAAATCACAGGTATGAGTTAATTATTTTCTTACTAAACCATTATACATATTTTCTTTAATTAGTGTACATTGTTTTAATATTGCAAGTTGTAATCGAAATTTCTTGTAGGACTTGTAGCTCTAGTCTTGGTGTTTATTTTTTTGTCTATAACTCTCAGAAATTCTTTAAGGCAGTGTTTCCTAAGTTCAATCCCAGGGAGACCCTTTTAATTAAGGGATATTGTTCTAACCAGTTTCATAATTAGTGAGTCATTTCCCTTTAATGGATCTCTTCATGTAATTAGCTAGCCTTTTAATTTTCTTCTTCTATTCTGCATTCAGAAGAGTTGCAGTAGTATGAGATTTATATGAGTTATATAATAAAACACTACTGTCTGTGTGTGCATCCATTCCCTCTGAGCAATCGGATTGGTGACTTTGGCTTTTTTCTCACAGAGGTCAAGTAGCTAAGAGGGGGGCTCTGTCCTTAGAAAAATTCCGTGGCAGAGGCAAATGGTGCCATGACGTGGAATTTCTCAGTGGAGACCCCAAAATCACAGCCCTCTGCATTTCAACAGAGAAGTTTTTGTTTTTTTGGTCAGTGACGGGGATGATAACACAATATGTCAGGAGTACAAAGTTCAATTCCTGATTTTTTTTTTTTTCTTCTTAACAAAAAATAGTAAAAATGGAGATTTCAGTGACAGCAAAGTAAATGTAATGTATCAAGTGATGCTGGATTGCTAAATACTAACAAGTCACCTTCAAAGACGGAAAGTATTTGCAAGACTATGAATGATGTCTTTACAGCAAGTTGTGGGGTCCCGCCTAAGCGGACAGGAGCCGAGCAAGGCACCACGAAGTGCCAGAGTCTGAGATGCAGGCTTAATGGGAATGTGCTTGAGAGAGAAGTGCTGAGAAAGACAGGTTGAAACACATGAGGATACGTAGAGAAGATGTAGGAGGAACCCTGTCAGTAAATGTAGGGCAAGGGATATCAAATATTTTTAAATTTATTCTATTACCTGTAATATAGCTAATTTATAAAGAAATGTATTTTGCCATGGCATTTAACTCTGTCTTTAGATTAATCGGAAAATGAATTTTCATTGTACAGGTATATGCTGCTTAACATCTACATTATTGTTTTTGAAGGTTGTCGTGATTGTCGAGTGTGACATGCCTAAATCAGGACCTGTAGTGTTCACTGATTGTCCTTCTTAAAGTTGTTTAATGACCCTTTGTTTCACTGTCACTAGCGCTGGTTTTGCTATGTTTGGGAGTCATGATGCACTTCAAGGTAATATTTTTAGAAAATGTATTGGAGATAACACTGCAGCACTCAAGAGATGCGAGATGCGTGAGATTAGGTCTTGTTGTCTATGAGAATGTACAGTATATGTGGGCGGATGTTGCCTGAAGAGACGTTATGCAGTGCATAACTGTAATTCACTTTTTCTGCTCCCTTAATTGTATCCTAATAAAGACCGTCAACAACAAGCAGAGCAGGTGCAAGAATAAACAACACTGAATAGACTAAAGATCCAGTGTACATGGAACAATAATTATCTACATATAGCGTACAGAAAAGGCTTTCTTACATTCCAATAAAAAATGAGAGAGCCCAGTTTTTGTAATTTCCGTATTGACACCAAAAAATCTAAATTGGGAAGTAGTATTTTGCTTAATTAAGGTAGAAGTCAAGTTAAATGCAGAAGTTGTTTGGTATGAAAACCTGCTTCCTCAAGAATCCTGAACGACTGAACTTCTAGTATATGCATTATTTAGACATGGACAGCATGAAGGTCTTATGCAAGGAACAAAAATAATCTTCTGTCAGTATATCAAATACTGAATATTTTAACCTCTTATTCAAGAGCATTGGTATGAGGTCAAAAAACACATAAAGCTACAGTTTTATGTCCGAATATATGTAAAAGGAGGGTATGCAGTAGGCCTCATCTACTACACTTATCTGTACCTGTTTGTAGTTGTTTGTTAATCGTATGTAGCTAAATGTTGTCTCATTGTTTCTTTTCAACTTAAAGTGATAAAAATGCTATTGTTCAGTCTCTGAAAGGAGTTGATGGTATGTGTTCTGAATGGTTTTAATCTCTGGACATAGCAGTTAGTAGAAGGTGGCCTTAAACTTATCCCTTAAATCTAACATTTTTATGTGTTTTCCCCTCTAGTGTAGGCCTTTTGATTTTTTTTTTTTGTTTTGTTTTGTTTTCAAAGTAGTCTCATTGTAGGCAACTTGCTTGGTTATTAATAGTTTCCTTTATTAATAGACGTTTATTTGTGTTTTTGCTTGCTCACTGTAGATTCCTTAAGTGATTTATCCTCTCATCCTGAATACTATGCAAACCTCGTAGAGGAGTCAATGGGCAAGTGCTGCTTAGCAACTGAGGAGATTGAGCGTGATCTTCACCGTTCACTGCCAGATCATCCGGCCTTCCAAAATGAGACTGGCATAGCTGCTTTGAGAAGAGTCTTGACTGCATATGCCTATAGGAATCCAAAAATTGGATATTGTCAGGTACTGCATTCTTTTAAATATCTTTCAGAATAATACATTATGTATGTTTTCTATGAAAATGTTAACTCTTTATTAACAGGGAACACTAAACATTTAAGTTTGGTTTAATCTTTTTATATTGATTCACAATTCATTCTTTGCCTTAATGTATGTGCCAAATTGCAGCCCACATGTGAAATATGCCTCATTTGTGTAATATACAGATGTAGAAATCCCTTACTTTGCAGTGGTATATGTTGCTGCAGACTCTTGGCACTGTTAATTTGAATGTGCAAAAACGTTTAACAGTAATTTTTAACATTGTGTTCTATGGAAAAGTATAGAAATAACATTTCCGAATGCCATTTAGGCTGCTAACTGCTATTCTCAGTCTATCTTAGCTAGCCCTGTCTTACCTAGTATGGGTGATTATTGCTTTCATTTTGTAGTCCATGAACATTTTAACATCTGTACTTCTACTGTACTCAAAAGAAGAAGAAGCTTTTTGGCTGCTCGTGGCAGTATGTGAGAAGATGCTCCCTGACTATTTTAACCAGCGGGTCATTGGTATGTAATTTTTCGAAATCTTTTGACTATGGCCTGTAGGCATTTTATTCCTTTCGCAATTACTCTGTCCCAATTCCTCCCAGTTTCCCTTGCTTTCTCAAATGCCTTTCCTGTGCTTCTAGGAGCTCAAGTAGACCAGTCGGTATTTGAAGAACTGATAAAGGACCGTCTTCCTGAGCTTTCTGAACATATCACAGATCTGTCCCCCTTGTCCTCCATCACGCTGTCCTGGTTCCTCACCCTGTTCCTCAGCATCATGCCCTTTGAAAGTGCAGTCAATGTGGTAGACTGCTTCTTCTTTGATGGTATTAAGGCAATTTTTCAACTAAGTTTGGCTGTGCTTGATGCAAACGTTCAGGAATTGTGCGAAAGCAAGGATGATGGTCAGGCCCTAATGATACTGACAAGGTAATTTGGTAAACCTATTAATAAATGTTCTTCCTTCCTTATTGTAAATGAAATATAAAGCTAGATGAGTAAGGAAATGTAGTCTAAGTGTGTTGATTCTAGAGTGTGCAAAAAACTATAAAAAATGTACAGATGAAGAAGAGCTGCTTCTAGTTGTTATTTACTTAATTGTTTTATTGTATAGCATATACCGTATAGTTTAAAAGAATAATCTACTTGTGTTATTTATATAGTATGATAATGTCACCTTGTCCTAAATATTCAAGGTAGAGAGCTTAGTGTTTATTGAATCAATTTGCTGTCTAAGGATAATTCTTTTTTTTTTTTTTCTTTTCTGAAACTCAGTGTCCAGACCTGTTTGCTAAACAAATTAGCTTTCCTTATGCACTGAGTGGTAACCTCTCATTTTTAAATGTTTGATGTTCTTATTGAGGTTAGTTTTTAAAAAAATGATGCCTTAGACCTACTACTGGGAAAAAAAATGATCTCTTAACCAGTGTCATCAGTCAGGGACAAAGGGCACAAATAACATAAAATTAACAAGTTTGTCCCCTAAACTGGCAAAAAATACTCAAATATTATGTAAAATCCACTGTAATAAAAGGATAACCATCTGTGTATCTGTTTGTCTGTCTCTGTTATATGCCATTTCGTATTGGATATGTATGGGATTTGTGAAGGCAGTGCTAATATGTGTGATGCATTATTTGTTGGAATGAAAAATGCAGTGTTATTTTATTATTACAAGCATTTTTGAAGCAAACACTTGTATTTCTTATTCCATCTGTTGGAATAACAAATGCATTGTATTTTACTACTACAAATGTCTGTGATGTGCCATCAGTTGGAAACACAAATACAATGCATTTTAGTACTACATGCATTACAAAACACATACCAATAGATGGTGCACAGCAAATGTTAATGCAGAGGTCAACATTGGTTACTTAGATTTCAGCCTTGTCTTAGACAGGAAACACAGCTAGTCAGTCAGGCAGTCATTATCCAACCCGCTATACCCTAACACAGGGTCACGGGAGTCAAACCCAGCCAACACAGGGCAGGAACAAATCCCCGGGCAGGACACACGCGCGCACACACACCTACAGTATATACTGTATACATATCTATATTGTATAGTGCACAGACTTGTCTGAGCATCTTGTGGACCACTTGACTCATGCTTCTGAATCACTGCTGATCCACAGACCACACTTTCAAAAACTATTGACAAATTTCTAACCTCGTATGCGAATGTAAATTAATTCATAAACCATTATCACAGAGAAATGCCATCACTCTCTGTATATAATGCTTCTGGGTAAATTGTGGTTAGATAGTCAAGTATTTTTCATAATCTTAGCTTCCCTTGGTGCTACTATGAGAGAAAGCTTGTTAAGCTATGCCGTACAGTTGAGATATTTACCAGCATGCCGTTCTGACATCTGTTTCTGAAATTCAGATATCCAGAGACATGTGGCGTACTCCAAGCTGATATTAATGAGTTTGGTATGGAGAGGCTTTGGTATGATTGTGTTAAATACTGAAGTAAAGTCCATAAATAGAATTCTGTTATTATACCAAGACAGTGCTGAAAGAAAATGACAAGTGTTTGTTACAGTTTGTTTGTAAATAAAAGGCTACTCAGTAAGGTAAAGTTACAGTTTGTTACGTGTTTTCACTTAACACTTGAAGCATTTATTTAAGTGTAATGCTTCAATTAAAGTTTTCTTGGAAGTACACATGATTTTTTTCTGTATTATTATACAGAATCTGTCTTTTTATAATTAATAGCTGTTACATAAGGGGGTCAGCTATTAATTAGGAATGTGATTTCATGTAATGAAAACAATAAATGTTGTAGGCACAGTTTTTTAATCAGACTTTTTTGATTTGATCGATATTGATTTGTTTGCTTCATATAGAAAGTCAGACTATTTTACCAGTTTAAAGTTTTCAACATTTTTATTTTCTGAAAAGATTTCTGGATCAAGTCAAGAATCGAGAGAGTCCTACTCCTCCTGTTTCCAGTCAGCAGGTCTGCTGTGAAGAAAAGGAAGCAGTGCAGCTAGAAACGGAAATAACTGACTTGATTAGAGATTCTTATGAGGTAAGTGAAATGGACAAAAAGCAGTAGCTCTCTGCAGTTTAATATCTGTACAGTGTTGAAATGGAGCATCAGGGTACAAGTGAATGGGTACATTTAAGTTAGAGTGAGATATTAAAAATATATTAGTTGATATTCCATTCGTCTTTTTTATGTTTGATAGAAGCTTCATTGTCATCTTACTGTTTATAGTTGATAATAGTAGTTGTTGAGGTAAATGTTTATTTCATTTATTGACTTAATGCTCTAAGAGGATCTCTTTCTGTTGTTATTAAGTGCATTGTACCAAGTGACCTCCGTTCTTGGGGGCCGAGCCTATCCCACCCCACCCTGGCTGCTTTGAATTGAAACAGGAATTGAATCCAGACAAGTGACCAGTTCATCACAGATCCCACTCACACATATACCAATGTGAACAATGTAGTTTTCATGAACAAATTTAGTGAGAAGTCAAGCAAAATGACACGTTTTACTGGCTAACTAAAAAGATTACAATATGCAAGCTTTCAACGAAACTCCGGCCCGTTCCATTATGGCTAACACAGTACAACACCCTACTACTATGAACAATTTTAAAACAGAACTTTATAGGGATGCAAAGAGCGTGTGAGATATCTGACAGCCTTCAGAGACGGCGGCATTGCAGCAGCAAACTAAATTTACCTTTCTTTGCCCTTTGCACAAGACTGGAAAGTGACATATGGCTTTGTGACTTTTAAAATGTACTGGGGTTGGGTGGTGGACTACGTCTGTAAATTCTGAAAATGTCTCTGCAGTGCAATCCCGGTAAAACATTTATAAGCACGGTGAATAAGAGATTCTCAAAGCTTACATACCTCAGATGCCCATTAATATGTGATCGGGTAAATGAAATAATAATGAACAAGAGATTTTCTTTTCCGGTCATGTAACAATCTGTCAGGCTATAAAACAACACAATTCAATAAGAGAGTGAGTACTTTTTTTGTCAAGAAAAATGTGAAAGTCTTCCTGTTTAGGTACCGTTATCCCAGCTGGAATACATGATTAGCATGAAACAACCCAAACGTTTTTATCTGTTTTAATTTTGCTGTTTCCGTTGAATTCCTCAACTCGTTCACTTGTGGTTATATCCCACACTGCTCATTACATCTGCAATGCCGCAGACAATTAAATGTTCAAACTTATGATACAGTACAGTATATATAGTATCCTGTAAGATTTGGAAGGTTTTTACAAGTGTAAAAAAATCAATATTTAGTAAATTGCATCTCATCAATTTATAGAAATGTCAGCTTTCAAAGAAAGATGATAAAAAAATGAAAATAACACAGCACAGCTGCAAAACCTCCAAACACGACAAGAGCAGGTTAAAAAGCGAAGCACGACATTAAAAAGGCACACCCACTGCTGAAAATGTATCCCCATCTCCTACACAAGACTGGAATGGGCGGGCTTCAGATGTAGGCAGGGTGGGATATCCAAACATTGTCATAAGAAGTGGTGCTTGCAGACTGAGAGACATGCAATGGAGAGAAGGAAGGATATGACGAGACCTGCAGTCCTGCAGACTGATGCAGTAGGTGATGGCATTTATGTTGTACAGTGCTGAATAAACTAACCGTATATTCACCAGCAAATTAGGCAAATAAATAATAATAATTGTTACTCTCAAATAAGGTACAAGGATGGAGACCATTGACATTTAATGCCGTATGGCTGGAGTTGTGTAGGGTAGCTGGAGCTGCCTGTGCACATTACCAGCCAGCATGACTGTGTTTGCCATGCAGAAGACATCAAATGAAAAGGAGAAATGTCTGTGTGTGTCTGTGACAACCTCCAAATGTGGCTGGAGTGCTTTGTTCACAAGTGTATTTATTGTTGGCTCTTAAGGCTGTCAAGAGCTGTCAGATCCTGCTAATGCCGGCTAGAAATGGGGCTGGAGGTTGTTCATTTGAAGAGGTGCCCAGAGAGAGCAAGGACTAAAAAAACTCAACCATTTACTGTTGTGTACTATTTTATTTTCCTAATTTGCTTACCATCTTAATAAGTAAGAAAAAAAAGCTTGTCTCTTAAGCATATGTCTGTGTTTTCTGCTGCTACTGAACCATTCCAAGCACAAGCAATCCAACCTTACCATTACACCGTGACAAAGCCTTGTTTATAAGCTTTAAGTTGTTAATGTGGTCAGTGAACAAGTCCGATTCATTCAGATGAGTATAATGGAAGTAGATTAAGGCCATAATTTAAGTAACAGAGCTGTATAAGCATGCACATTACTGAGATCCTTAACGGTTACTCATTTCTTTTAATTGTCAATTCATTTTGTTTCCAGAAAGTGGATCCTATGATAATATGTAGCACAAGATTCAGCAAAACATTTTTTTTAAGTGTTTAAGCTCAATATACTCAGAACATACGTGTGAAAACATTTTCCAAAATGACCATAGCCACTGACCAAGTAGCTGCAAATTCCCCATTAAATGGATTTAAATATTTACAGTATAGGTGAACCAATCATGTCACTAACAAATGTTACATCACAAGTGCAGTACTTTGGTCGTTTTGGCTAGCCAAGCACATGACGTGGTGTGGGCAGAGGTCAGACGGACTCTTTTTCATGGTTACATCTGTACAGTCTATGCAGCAGACTTTGTTATGCCCTGCTATTGCATAGAAAGGTGATGCCCTCCCTTCATTCTTTGAATGTTACTGTTCTTTTAAGACTGATGTCACTCCATTTGCCGTGCCTTACCAACTTTTTGTTCTTTCCCGTGAACCCTTTTTAATAAGACATTATATATTGCATTATAGGTTAATGCTGTTTCATAGTGACTGTAGCTTCCTAGTACTCTGTAAAAGACCAGTCTGACTAATCCTTCAAGGTTAAGAAAATGTTGGTCCAGCCATCTCAATGCTTTGAAATAATCAATCAAACTCTTAAAGCTGCCCAGAATGAGAGTCAGCATCCAGTTGGTCCTTTTCTCACTGCAGTTGCCCTGTGCCTTCTCAGCCAGACTTAATCCTTATGGAACAATTGACTTTTCAAAGACATTAGTGTCGAGCAAAATGTATTAAAGCCAGTAACCTGCAAGCTTTTCCATGCAATGGAAATGGTTGGATGGATGTTCTCCATTAGATGTCTTTAAGGAATCTGAAGATAGAAAAATCAGTTACAACTGGTTAATAAATATGTCACCTACCAAACTCATAATATGTTAATGAAACTTTAAAGTCATTTTAAGCAGTGGTCCGTTTTTCTTGTTTTTACAGAAATTTGGTGACATTACAGTAGAACAAATTGAGTGTTTTCGCCGGAGGCACAGAATAAGGGTGCTGCAGGCCCATGAAGATACAACCAAAGAAAATACGGTAAACAAAGAGCCATTGTTCTCTGTTTCTTTTTATATATTATACAGAGAGAGAGATGTTTCTGATTATTGTTTTACACTTCATTTGGGTTCACATTGAAGAAAGAATTTTTCAAATACATTTTTTTCTAATTTTACTTTTTCATAATGCCTAATTAAACATGCATAATTCTACTAAATACATTGGTGTGTAATGGCATTTTTTATTACTAAATAACATTTTAGCAGCACATTCTCAAGAACCAGTTTATTTTTCTGGTATTTATTAAACACCATGCATTTTGGGAGTTAGTCTGCCAGTTTCCAGTACAATAGCCTGATTTTGACATAACTTGTGACCAACAAAGTGCTGAAAGTTTGGTGTGGGGGGCTTTTACCTTCAGCCCTTCGTATGGTTTAGAGCCCTCCATTTCGCTCGTTGCGTCATCATACAATCACTCTGTTGTGGGCTTGCTTGTTAGTTCAGTACAATAAAACTGGATTCTTGCGGGTGTTCTTTGAACAGTTGTAATAGTTTTGTGCCTGACTGCCTGTCACGCTGGTCGTATTCGTTTTAAAGGACTGAGTGTGCCCTGAAAATGCACCGCACACCATTACACACCTTTGTCTGTCTGCATTATTGACTCTTGGCAAAGACATCCATGAACCCATGTGGTTTTTAGCAGATCCTGTGCCACCTGTTAGTTTGATCCAACAGGAACCAGGATTCATATGTCCTTGGAAAGATTTTCAAGCAGTTTGTTATCGGTATAATTTTATTACGTAGCAAGCATGCTTGGAACTAGGTGACTCGCAGGCACTTTCCAGCAGTATGAAACAAGACAATGGTGTACATCATTCCTTTATGGATTCTTAGCATAGCTGCTGTTCTCACTTGTTAGGCAGACTGCGGACTCCTGAGTCTGCATGACACTGAGCTGCGACTGTATGGAATTGTTTTGTTTGTTTTTTTTTCTCTGACAGTTGAGACTTGTGGCTCCAGACATCTCATTGACACCAGAAGAAATGAGTGATGTGTACGACCTGTTTAAGGTGAGCCTCGTCTTTATAGGCTGATGAGAAGTCCGTACCTACTGTGTATGGCATTTCATGATCTAACCCACACCATTTCCAGTCGAGGCAGGGACCCTGTTCTGTCAATGTGCTGAATGGGAACCCCCTCCAGACCACTATAAACAGACATGAATTACTGTATAGCACTTGACTTCTAAAACGTTAAATCATGTAGTAAGTTTCTAAATAGCGGCACTAGTCTGCTAGTGACCAACTGTTTTGTAGTACACATTAATCTAATGGTTTTCTTTGAGTAAATGTGTTACAAAATGTTTCAGATTATCTTAGGCTTAAACTTGTTTTCAGTGGGAAGAGACATTTTAAATGTGTTCACTTTACCTTGAGCTTAATACTTTGTTGAAATATTTTAACATTAGATTGCTATGGTTCTATACTCTTGAAGTTCCTAACCAGTAGATTCAGGTAAGCTAATCTCTCCGAGTAGTTAGACCCTTAAACACTCTACTCTGCCGCCAGATTTCAGCAGGAAGTGGGTATCCATCCATCCATCCATTTTCCAACCCGCTATATCCTAATTACAGGGTCACGGGGGGTCTGCTGAAGCCAATCCCAGCCAACACAGGGCGCAAGGCAGGAAACAAACCCCGGTCAGGGTGCCAGCCCACCGCAGTGGTAGCACTTATTTCATAGCTATTCTGCTGACTTGATTTTGTCAAGGTTTTATACTTCACTAGACATTAAGCCTGTTACAATAACGGGCGCTAGAACAGTAGTGCATACACATTAGTAGGAACAGTCAATATTAAATGGCAAGGGACCTTGAATGTGGCTGTAATATGCGTCACTGTATTGTGTGCCTTTAATTTTCTCTCTCAGTAATACTGGTTTGTATTTCTGTAAAATCCCTGTAATTTTGTCGGACAGTAATACAGTGGAACCTCGGTTCACGACCATAATTCGTTCCAAAACTCTGGTTGTAACCCGATTTGATCGTGAACCGAAGTAATTTTCCCCCATAGGATTGTATGTAAATACAATTAATCCGTTCCAGACCGTATGAACTGTATGTAAATATATATTTTTTTAAGTTTTTAAGCACAAATATAGTTAACTATACCATAGAAAGCACAGCATAATAGTAAACTAAATGTAAAAACATTGAATAACACTAAGAAAACCTTGAACAACAGAGAAAACTAACACTGCAAGAATTTGCACTATAGCCTTACGACCCGCTTGCTAAAAACTCTTTTTTTTAAATGAGTTTTAAGCACGGGGGAAAAAATGAACATTTGAAAAATCTGTAATTTAATAAACAACCAAGAAAAGTAACATTGCAACAATGCACGCACGCGCCTCTGTGTGTGTGTGTGTGTGTGTGTGTGTGTGTCTGTCTGTCTGTCTGTCTGTCTGTCGGTCGGCGCGCGTGCCTGTGTGTGTGTCTCTCTTGCGGGCCTCTGTGTCTGTGTGTGTGTGTCTGTCTGTCTGTCTGTCGTGTGTGTGTGTGCATGTGTGTGCATGTGTGTGTGACTCGTGTGTGTGACTCGCGCGCGCCTGTGTGTGTGTGTGTCTGTCTCTGTCTCTGCACAGGGAATGCACAGGAAGAGACTGAACACGTGCTGTGTGGCCCCGCGCATGCGCACTTCACCAGAAGACACACACACACGGACACCTGGACGCACACAAGGGTTTTATTAAAGAGGATGATAAGACCGTTAAACTGTCAGAGTTAATAGATACACAAAAAGACACGACCTTGCTTTGGCACTTGCAGTCTTGCTTTATATAATGATTGAAAGGTACTGAAAAATAATTATAACTAATAGATATACTAATAATTACTACTAATACTAATTATAGCTAATAGACATACTTTTTTTCTTCTTGTTGTTGTTTTAAGAGAGAACATTTTATAAACTGTTACTGGGGTGAGCACATATCAGCTGTGCAGCACCACGACCCAAGTCTCCAATACGTGGATCAGTACAGGATCGACAGGCCGCAGTTCACAAGCTTGTATCACCTGCTGTCCCCGTGGGTTTGCGGACTGCACACGGACACTGTGGCCCACAGAGCCTTCCGCCTCCTGGACAAGAATGAAGACTCTCTTATTAACTTCAGAGAGTTTGCAGTTTTTCTGGGTAAGGTTTCCGTTTTATTTGTTTATCTTAATCATTGTATTTCTCCTGCTTTTTGAAATGCTGTGCCATTTTTGTACAGTTCAGTAATATTACTCAAGGTCCAGTTTATTGTCGTATGTTCATAGTAAATAGTGTGCATAGTGCAATAGAAGTCTTAGTTGGATGTCTCATCAGGAGAATTGATGATAATGCTTTACTAGTAAAGGCACACGTGTGCGTGCACACACACAAAAATGGACATAGCAATATATACATTTATATATACAATACATACAATATGTTTTTGAAAGTATTTGTCTATGTTTGTATACTGCATGTTCAAAGCCACAAAGAGCTGAGGGGTCAGAGGGCAGCCCCATTTAATGATGGTTTGATGAGAGGGGGTTCAAAAGAAATAGCACACAAAGGTGCAAAACTACAGCCATGACTGTATACAAAGAAGGAGCAGAAGTGACATCAGTGATCATCTGCTTTAGAAGTTTCTGGATTGCGCAAGAAAAAGGAGCGCATATTAATGATGGCACCCCCTCCTGTTCTGGGGTGGTATTGCATACCCTTTTGGAGTCCTGAAGATGGCACACACGTGCTTATGCATGACACACACACAGAGCGTTATGTTACAGTATGTACTATTATGACTATTCAGTAACTTTAGGTTTTTTGGATCGAAACTGTCTGTGAATCTGCTGGTAGAAGTGACAATAGTTGTAAAATGTTTGCCATAAAGAAGGAGTGAGAAAAGCACCTGCAGGATGGCTGACGTCTTTTGCACACCAGCTATCCGGTAAGTTGTCAGTCAGTCAGTTATTTTCCGACCTGCTACATCCTAACACAAGGTCATGAGGGTCTACTGGAGCCAATCCCAGCCAGCAAAGTATGCAAGGCAGGAACACCGCAGGGCACACACACACCAAGCACAATTTAGGATCGCCAATGCACCCAACCTGCATGTCTTTGGACTGTGGGAGGAAACCAGAGCAGACACGGGAAGAACATGCAAACTCCACGCAGGGAGGACCCGGGAAGCAAACCCAGGTCTCCTTACTGCGAGGCTGCAGCGCTACCCTCTGTGCCACAGTGCTGCCCTCACATAGGTGATACTGTAGATAAATGTGAACTGGCAAAGCTGGCAGGTACTGTATTTGATTAGCTGTCTACCCACTTCACTCTCGTTAGAACAGTATTGATGGGAACAAAGCTCTCCTGCCTTTTCATGCCAGCTTCACCCTCCACATCTCCTTGGCTTAGGGCTCTCCGCTAGCCTGGTATGCACAGTCCCATATAAAACACTGGAAAGAAGCATAAGAGGTCAGCCGTGTGTCAGATCTGTATGGGGGCCCAGAATTGCATAGACTTTCGGAGCAGACGTTTCTTTTTATATTAAGCTTTGCATGTGGTGATTTACTTCAGTGCCACGAAATCATTGACATGGCCAGAATGTAAAGATTGTTGAGGGAGGCCAGACTTTGTATTATTACAAGTCTCAGCAGTCCTATGCACAATCAAAAAACTAAGCTATCTTCTGAAGATACAGGATACTGTGTTGTGTATGAATGTGCCATGTCCAGCAGGGAGCGCTCCACAAACAGACCAGCTTCAGTGTTGGGAAATGCACTGTGCAAAGGTACTTCCACTTACAGTGCCGCCTCAAAGCCACACCAGTGCTAAAATAACCACAATAACAAGAAAAATAAACAAAAAAGAAAAACAATCGGGACACAAATACTTAGATTATCCATCCATCCATCAACCAACCTGCTGTATGCTAACTACAGGGTCACAGGGGTCTGCTGGAGCCAATCCAAGCCAACACAGGGCGCAAGGCAGGAAACAAACCCCGGGCAGGGCGCCAGCCAGGCTCCTGTTGCAAACTCAGCCAAGATGAATGCAGCAGTTGGCTGAAGTGCCTTTGTCTTCTTCAGATCAAAGATGGCTGCAACTCTAAAGTCCCAGCGTTGAGCCAGTCAGCAGTTGTCGCACTCCAGTGTGTCGAGGTCTTGCAGTATTCGGGTTTTTTTCAAGTGCCAGGGTTTGGTATCACTTTTTATAATTTTAAAATAATATTGCTATGGTATTATAAACCAATCGGCGTTTAACTAGGAGCTTCACCTTTGGAAACAAAGTACTTTCTGAGCATTCCTCCTGGCAGAGCCTAAGAAACATTTCTCACAGACTGGCACAGCATAATAATCAAAACAAAAAGCAAGAATACATTGTAGAAAGGAACTAAGCATAAGCAGGTTATGAGGTGCAAAGTCTGTTATATACGCAGGCACAGAGGCGTATTGAATATGATTGGACTTCACTGCTGCCTCCTTATGCATTCATTTATACACATTTTATGAGGATACATACTTTGATTTTTTTGTTGTCAATTTCCAGTTATGGATTTCCTAAAAGTATTATGTGCTTACCAGTTCTTACAGGTTGAACACCAATGAAGCACATTTTCTAATATAAACACAGCTGATCGAATTGCTTTCACTTTCTTTTAACAGATACGATGTACTGTGGCGAGATGAGTGACAAAATTCGTTTATTGTACAAACTGCACATCCCACCTGGTAAGACGCTTTTTATGGTATTTTAGGTGGTACATCAAGTTTGCAGCGAGCATGTATCACTGGGAGGGGAGTCCTACTACACATCCCCAACATCATGTCTCTGTTCTTGCTTGTTTCCCTTCTAATCCAGATATTCTAACTGAGATGTGGCTCATCTCCCATTTGAAGTGCTCTAGTAGTTGAATTCTCCATTACTGTAAATGTGGCTATTCATTCATCACTTCCATCTTGACATTTCTTCTAAATAGTGCAGTGCCTGTAAAAAGTATTCACCCCCTGGATGTTTTCATATTTTAAATTGGATCACAGTGGATTTGATTTGGATTTTTTTTCAAGATTCTTTATATGCCTTTTGTACAAATGCACAAAGGAAATGCCACCCAGTCTGTCCAGTCAGATACTTGAAACACAGTACAGGTCACCATATACAGTACACGACACACAAGTGCCAGACAATAGAAACACAATGCACATTGTCTCCCCCACTGTGCCCGTCAATGCAAACTGGTGAGCGGTTCAGCCGTCCCCTCCTGAAGTGCAGAATCATTTCTTTAGCTTTGTGAGGTTGTGGATTTGATTGTTAACATCATGACGGTCCCGTTGAGTGTTTGTTAAACGTGAGTCACAACACTGGGTGCACCAGTTTCTGTTTGTAAATTGGGGTCGGGGTCTTTAGACAGGTTTGCACTGATGTGGAGGGGCTTGTGGTTTGTATGCACTGTACCAATAAAACCAGAAGAGAAGGATGTGGTGGGACTTTTCGATTGTGTCATTTTCCAATCAACGTCATCCGCAGCAGCTCCTAAACATTTTCAGTTACTGGACATTCGTAGCGGAGAAGGCTGGTGCTTGGCCACCAGATGTAAGGACGGCGGTGGGTTTCTTTAACTCCCAATCCAGTCCGATGCTCTTGGATAAGAAGCGCACCTCCAAAGACTATTCATCTGGACTCCGGTGGTAGGACAGAATTTCACTATCCATATTCTGGGAAGCAGTTTATTGAATAGGAGCATTCAGCACTTCTTTCCATCATTTCACCCTAGTTTCCAATTCCAGAATCACTTACAGTAAAAACTTTTTTTTCAGGACTGTAATCATCGTCGTGTGGGGGTTTGTTTGTGGGGTGTGTTTAGTATTTTTTGTATTTGTAAATAGTTATTCTAGCAAATAAGGATCATTTTATATATTTGTGTGTTTGGTGTATTTAATCTTAAGGGGCTTTTTCCTGGGTGCTGTTACTATTTGGAGGGCAGAGTGGAGATTCGGTAGGTGTTGGCCTGATTTTATCCGTCCCTCATTTTAAAAGTGTAGTGGCTTCCTTGGTATGCAAATCTGGTAACGCACTCCGCACAAACTATAAGCTTGAGGGGTGGGTGTGCTACACTCTGCAAAGTGATGTAAATGAATTAATTACAAATGTAAAACATAAAATAATTGAATACCTTTTATAGGCACTGTATGTATCTGTTTATATTACACTCCTCTCGAGTTATGAGATTCAGTTAGGGGTCAGCCATTCTTCCAGAGTATGGACTACGCATGGCATTGCTATATAAGCACAGGATTGTCCTGGACAGAAATGAAGTTCTAACTGCAGCCAAGAGCTGGCCGGTGACACTTGGGCCACTGCCACAGAGGGCTCTAAGGCTGGTCAGCAGTGTCCCTCAGTGCTGTTTCCGTTTGTCTGCTTGATTAATTAATATGGCACGTTGTTTGTGTACTCCTTTGTAAACCATGTTTTTCTAAGAAATCTACCTTTCTATGGCTACAGCTAATATTACACCAGTATTTTGAGTTCTACTTTCATTCTGTCCTGCGCAGAGACACACCAGACCATCATGAAACAGGCACTGGAACTAATAAGAAGGTCAAGCCATGTCATTTCCTAACCTACTTAATCCACACCAGGGTTGCTGGAGCCAATCCCAGCTAGCAGAGGGCACAAGGCAGGAAAAACTGTGGACAGGACGCCAGTCCATCACAGGGCGAACACACACACACACACGTGGGCCAGTTTAGTATTGCCAGCTCACCTAACCTCCCTGTCTTTGGATGGTGGGAGGAAACCTACTCAGATATGGAAAGAAGATACAAACGCCATGCAGAGAGGACCCGGGACCTGAACGTTGTTCTCCTTAATGTGAGGAGGTAGTTAGAGAAGAACAGCATCTCCTTACAAATCAGTCCTACCTTTGTAAACATCACACGGTTGGTAGCTTAAAAAAAAATCGGAAGAACTAATCATTCCATACACTTGATGTATTTAAAAAAATGAAAACATTTTGGTGTCCCTGATCTGACAGACTGCAAGCCGAGAATGTCTTGTCTGATTAAATGTGCTCAGTTAAATGCGTGAATGCAGATCGGCAGCCATGGGGCCCAAGATAAGAACCACCAGATTACAAGATTCAAGATGAAAGTCCCCAGTCTTACTGCAGTTCCACATCATAAACCAAAGCACATCCTGCCATGTAGAGCCAGACGTCAGCTACTCTCAAAATGGCCTGATCAAACCTCAGTAGAACAGCTGCATTCAGCTATTCAGATATTGGCATTTTAGTTCAAGGTGCCTAGGACTTTGTAGGCCTCTGGTTTCTACTTTTTGTTTTGTTTTGCAATGGCACCCACTTTTATACCAAACTAGCTGAAATATCCAGCGTTGCCTGGGAGGAAAATAAAGTTGTTGTTTTTTTTTTTTTTAAATTGTTTGAGAAAAAACATAATTAAAAAAAACAACTTTAAAAATAAATTAACAAACAATAAAGACTCACTAATGTCCTTGTCTTGCAGTCTTATATGTATGTTATCATCCAGTTGACGCTCAGAACCGTCTAACTCTATTTCATTTGAAAAGCAACAGGGGCGCGGTGCTGCACAAACATAAAGAATGCTGGCAGTCACCTCCAGTTCGCCATCTGGTGGTCATTCCGAGTGTCAACTGAATGATAACATGCATAGAAGACTGCAAGATCACCCCCCACCTTACCCAGAAGGGAGTGGGTTAGGAATGATTTCACCCTACAGTATTTTAGTCAACCAATGAGGAATGTGTGTACCGAGTTTCATACAAATCGCTCTAGTTGTTCAGAAGTGATGCTGGAACATACATACATACATACATACATACACACATTGACTTTTATATATATATATATATATATATATATATATATATATATATATATATATATATATATATATATATATAAATGTGTGTGTGTATACTGTATATAATTAGTGTTTTAATTTGTGAGAGATGTCATTTACAAAGAAAGAATTGTTTACGCCACTGTCCTAGCAAAAATAAAACAACCAAGACACATATTGCAACATTAACTTGTTTTCAATGTTCTTTTTAAGCTCTCACAGAAAACGACAGCGACAGTCTTTCTCCATTGAAGACTCCCCTACTATCTACCAGCAGACCCTTGTATGTAGGACGGCCGAATGGTAAGTGCTGCCCTCTTGTGTCTCCATTTCTGAGTTACTGGCCATCTCCCTGAGCACTAAGACGTGATCACTCTCGGCTCATACCAGCCATGTCATGCGTCTCCCTCTCTGCCGGTCTTAGAAGTCTGAGCCTGCCATGGTGGAGGAGCCTAGCCTGTGAGCTGCAGATCTTGAGGATATGAAGCTCGGTTTGGAAGACGCTTCTTCAAATCTGAGTTCTCCATTGGTTTCTTTTTATTGTCCATCTCAGCAGAATGATTCTCAGTGTTGGATGAATCCGAAGAGACGTTCCATAGTTAGGCTCTCCCAACAACTGATGCAAAATTTCTTACAATTACTTCCCCATATTTTGTTACTCCTTCTCACTTCCTACTTGGAAGTGCCCAGACTTTCCATTAAGACTTTTCAGAAATTTCATAAAAATACAAAGAAAAGCACACAAGAATATGAGTAGAACTTGTGGTGGTGAATGTGTAAAGAATAGGAGTGTATAGCTGCCGATAAACGTGTGCTGAAATCTTTTCTATTAGTTGGCTGCATTTTTACTGTAATCGGGCATTTTACATAAAAGGCTACTTGAGTTGCTTTTCTTGCAGTAATTCGTTGCTGTGCTCCCTTCTGTGTTTGTCAGGTGAGACTAAGAGCTATCAGGAGCAACTGAAACAAATGCTGAAAGACTTGGCCAAAGACCAGGAGAAGAGCGAGGAAGGATTACCTATGATGACGCAGGTAAGGCACTGGTCAAGCAAGTTACGTGTTTCCATTTCCTCCTGTCTTGATCTGCTTTGAATCCATTTAGATACTTGGCTTTAAGTTAGTAATTTAAAAAAAAAACACTGGACAATCTGCATCAAGTTGTGCAAAAAGGGCACTCGGCTGTCTCCTCTTCATCAGGAGAAGCAGCTGTTTAACTCGGTTGTCACCCGTATTTCTAAGCTCCTCTGTGTCACATACATTAAACCCAGCATCCCTGGCCAGCAGCCTCATTTCAGGCTGAGACAAGAGGACTGCATCATCCCAACTGCATTACATTCAAATGCAAATGAATTCTGGTGTAGAGCATTCCCCAGACATCTGTGCAAGGACCAAGAGTTTGTCAACTGTTCCACAGCACTCCCACCTTTGAGCTTCTCTTTTTTCCAGAACCTCAGCATGGGCTTTCCCAGGGTGTGTCCTCTCCGAATTTGAACCCCTCCTCCTTTTTAATATTTTAGTGGAGGTTCTAAGGTTCATCATAGCATGACATTGCTCAGGCACTATCCCCACCTTCTGCACAAACTTGAGGGAGCATATTGGGTAAAATACTCATAACTCCGGCTTCCAACATCTCCAGTCATTCTCATCTCGCCCTGAGGTTTTTCCAGTGTGGGAGCCACTGCAACTGGCTGAACCCCACAAACAAATGCTTTTAGCACAGCCTCCTCTGAGGAGAGCTTATGCAGCCTGGTTTAGGAGATCCTCCAAGTGTTCCTTACACCGCTCAACTATATTCCAGTTGATGTCATTTACATAGCCTTGCTGTGGACAGACTGGGTGACATTCAATTTACCCTTGTAAAGTCTTTGATTGGTTTGCTAGAACTTCCCTTGGGACATAGCACCAATGACCTTTTGACCACAGCTCCTGACAACTGCCTTAAACTAGTGAGGCCTTCAGCTGGGTCCATTAAGGCTACTTGTCCCTCACCCATGAGTCTCCACTCCTGGAGGTGGGAGTACAACTCATCATCTTTTAACCAGTAAACTTTACCACATCGTCACTACCCTTTTGGGTCTTCCAGGTTTGTCTAGACGGCACTCCATCTGTCTGAGCCAGCTCAACATCAAATGGCTTTTCAGTAGTATCCCCTTAAGAGCTGTTAGGAGATGTGGTCCAATAGCCAAATCAGTCTAAGGGAAGTTGACAAAAAAGCAGTCAAGAATAACTTTCAAAGAGGGTTCCAGATAAGCTAGCAAGCAAAAACAGTTTCCAGTTTCACTCAAATTTAACCAAGTGAAAGATCTTCCTGTCAACTTTTAGAAAATAAGAACAGTAGCTGTATGTCCTCTTCCTCAGAGCACAGGCACTTTCTCATAGCTCCTATAACATGCATGTTTTCTCTAATATTATTTAGCCGTCTATTCTGGCTTGCATCGACAAGGAGGTGGACTTGTTTTTGGAAGAACCGAGTTTGTATTATTGGGCAATTTATTTTTAAGCATTTACAAGACATCTAGCCAAAGCACAAGGACCATTATGTAAGTAAATGCAGGGCAGTGCTCAGGATGCCTGGAGAGCTTTCACTAGTGGCGGTTGTAGTCTAAGTTTAAGGCATCTGACTTCACATTGTGCTCTATTGGTAACAACTGTAAGGGACAGAAAGAAACCACTTTAATGCAATTTTTAAATACAATTCTTGACAGATACCGTCAATAATACTAATTTTATCCTATACATATCATCAATGGAATATGGTGAATGTATTAATGTCTAGGTGTCCTTTAAGTATTTTACTTCAAATGCTAACTTTGTTTTTCTGCCCACCAGAGAGAATTTATTCAGTTTTGCAAAACGCTATACAGCATGTTTCATGAAGATCCCAATGAAAATGACCTGTGCCAAGCTATCGCCACTGTGACCACCCTGCTGCTTCAAATAGGAGAGGTGGGCCAACGAGTTCGCAGCCTGGGCAGCTACTCAGAGGTGTCCGCAGATACCAGCGAGTCCGGAGACATGGCAGTAGGCCCCAGCCTCTTAGAGGATGACTCTTTATTTGTTGACCGGAACAACACAGACAGGAAAAACTCCCAGTCTCTCACACTTTCTGAGGCAGAATGGACGGTGACCTTTGAGCAGATCTTGGCTTCTCTTCTCACAGAACAGTCACTTGTTAATTTCTTTGAGAAACCACTGGACTTGAAAAACAAAATTGAAAATGCTAAACTAAACCAGTATAACGAGAGAATAAATATACTGCTGATAAAGTAGAATGGCAGTCTTCAGGCAGCTAATTAAATATGAATTGCATTTCTGATGACCTACTTAAAAATATGTACAATGAAGGTTACTGTTTATTTAAAATTTGCAGAAAATATTTGTGCTTGTTACCAAGTATTGTGAAAAATGTCAACATTGTTTTAATGGTCATCTTTTGTCCATCCTGTCTTGCCAATGACCACTATTGTTTCAATGCTGGAAATTGAAACTTTACCAGATCTTGTAAATACCTGATTGTAGCCTTACCGTCCACTGTCGTGAAATGTCAAGTGTGCATTGATTGTGCTTTTGACATTGTTTTGTGAAATTTGTGTATTTTGATTAAATTTTTTTTTTTTTTTTTACACAACTGATATGATTGCTCCTTTACTCAAATTACAGGTGATAGTTTGGTTTACCATAATATACTACTGAAAGTATAAAACAAATACAGCTTTCTGCAACTTTACACCATTCTGACCAGCTTTCAATCCAATGCATTGACCGGGGCAGAGTACAGTTGGCGATAGTGCAGCACACATTAGCATAGATTATCTTGATGGCACTTGGTACAATGTATTGCAAAATAGGTTGTGTTAATCTGCACAGTGACTGGGCTATGGCACACACTAACCACACCATGCTGGTTGCTAAACTTTTGTGAGCTTTAGTTTGAAGAAAAAACAAATATAGCAAGTAGACCCTCTTGTGCTCTCACATCAATTCCACTACTCTGGTCATCCCAACAGGATCCAATCACATTTTAAAGTGCAGGTTAGGTGGAATGGAAACTTGAAATGGTACCCTACGAATGAATGAATGCGTGCCTGATGCTGCCAAACATCTCCTGTGGCTAACGTTGATCAACTAGTTGAAACAACTTGTTAAAGGGATCGGGTTCTATAGTCACAACTCAGTTTACAGTTACTCACTCCCCGAGTGTTCATTCACAAAGCGACACCCGATGACCCCTGCTGTAATGCTATGAAAGCAGCACATTACATTCTGATGCCCACATACTTGTTAGACTCCACAGATTTCCTTTTTATCCCCATACACATCTCACAGCTCATGTAAATAACAGCAGAATTCAAATTGTATTTTATACATTTATTTTACTTAACAGCATTTTAGTTTTCATCAACATTCACTGTCTGCAGACCTGAAACAAACAAAAAACAAAATTAATGCATTTTAACAAAAAAGATTAAACATTTCAAGTTTTGCTGGAGCTGTGATTCAACACCCAATGTATTATCTTCAAGGCATAATGTACAAAATGCCAGTAATCTAAGCATTCAGTCCACTTTTATTCCTGCCTGCTGCAGTCAGACCAGAGGAGAGCTAGCAAAATTTACTGCGATGGATCACAGGATGGTAAGTGCATTACATGTGATTTTATTATTTTCAAAAGTAGAAACAAAAAGCTACTGCCCTTTTTAATTTAATTTTTATCTTTTATCCTGATATTAACTAAAATGACTGACTTCATGTCACTAAAGCCAAGATATTGCCAATTTATTTTTTATATTTGGGTGTAATATCTTACTTGACCAGCAAAGCTTTTTAAGATACTTGACATTAACTACCTTCAATGCCAAAGTAATACAAAATAGGGTGCAGAGGGCTGTGCTTAATAAAAATAAAAGAAAAAAAACAGTGGTTGAAAAGGTGTCAGACCCAAAAAGAGTCTACCCTTGCCTCATTTTCAAACATGTCTAACTTCAACTTGCCTCTTTGTCACAGTTTAAATGCATTTGCCTACAAATCCAGTTCAGCAGGAGAATCTAGAACAATTACTACATAAAAGCTATAGCTCTTTCCATTCCTAACCATCAGCACCCTAGCAGAGCTCTCTTCTCCATCAAACCATCTCTGCTTACTTTTAATGGACAAACTATCCAACCTTTCAACAAATGTCTAAATTATTGATAAAACCTACTGCCAAAAAAAAAAAAAAAACAACCACACACACTTACACAAGCATCAATATTCAACCATTCTTCAATACCCAATGTCTGCTTACAAACCACATTAGTATGAAACAGTTTGCAGCTTTGTTCAAAAGGAACTAACCTTTAAATGTCGTGACTGGAACATATGTAACCAGAGTGTACAGTTTGTTAGGAGAGTCTTCATCTTCATTTCGTTTCCTGGACAAGCGTACACGAATGCGATAGGGAACATTTCTGAAACAAAATTTGAAAAGATAGCAAGTGATTGCACAGCAAAAAAAAAAATCCTAATCTGTAATGTGAAAAACACTGGAGAGTAATCTCTAAAACAGTGTCATTTTACTTTCATTTAACAAATGAAAAACAAGGAAAGTGGTACAGTAAACATATACAAAAGATCAAACATTGCTTGTTCACTACCAAAGGCAAGTCATGCTTTTACTCCCCTCTCATTACAAAGTAAAAAGACTTTAGGCCTAAGATGGGTAATAGCTGTCATGCACCATTGGAAAGTTGTTACTATTGATCACTGATGTGCCTTGCAACCATTTCCTCCATTCACAAGATACATGTACAGGATCTGCCACCTGATCACAGGCTTTAAACACTTGTTAAAGTCAATGTTTATTACTCCAGTGCTTCTCAAATGTTATAACCCAAAAGCAGCTCACAAGTTGCTATTGTTTATAACGGTAGTGAGTTGGGTTGCTGCTCCAACGATTATGGTTGATCCACCCCCACTCTGATGGCAGTGGTTGATTTACCAAAAGGGACAGTTCTGATAATGGCGCTTGATTCCCCAAGGGGGGCTTAACACGGTGGGACATGAAGTCACATGGGGAAAACACCACAAAGGTTGCATTATTCCTTACTTGACTCAGCCACCAATAAAAAATACATGTCTTAACTCTTTTAGGGCGGATGTTGACTTTTGTCGACAGGAGGGGTTGAGGGCACATGTTGACAACACCCAGGGGTACAGGGCGATAATCAGCGGTTATTGGCAACAAAACTCACTGTTACGTCACAGGCATTCCCTCTCTGCTTGGAGGAATGTTAGACTCATGGACTCAGCATCTAATCCTGCGTGAGTTACGAAATGTAAACAAAGGCAAGATGGCATCGACATCTCACGAGGGAGCAAAGCGAGTGCGGAAAAGACTCAACAGACAAGGTTTTGCGCATCATCGCCGAAACGGACTGATTTTTTCAGAATCAGATTTTGTTGAAAGTGATCAGGAGATCGAGCAAGAGAGTGAGGGACTGGCATCAGCTGATCAGACAGTAGCCGATGCCACCCCAGCTGATTGCATTCTCTTACAGCAAGGTTCGTGTGGGAGGAATACCCAGACATTGATCTGTGGGAGCCAAACTGGCTACCAGACTTCACAAGACGGCATGGCTTACTGTTGGACACGACAGATTACCAGCCGCTGGGCTACTTCAGGCTGTTCTTTCCTGATGCTGCTTTTCAGGTATTGTCAGACGAGACAAACAGGTATGCAGAGCAATTTTTTGAATCGTGCGCTGCGCTTGCACCGCATTCTGGTTTTTCAAAGTGGAGACCCACAACAAAAGATGAGATGAAGGGCTTTGTGGCATTACAAATAAAGATGGGACTAGACTGGTGATATAACATCAGGGAGCATTGGTCCAAACGTACTTTGTCCCCTGGTGGCTTTGGACAGGTTATGCAACGTGATATGTATGTGCTCCTGCAAAGTTTTATTCACTTCTGTGATAACCAGAAGCAAATCTCAAGGGGTAAGCCAGGCTATAACCCCCATGTATAAAGTTCAGCCCCTGCTTAACATTGTGGTGCCAACATATAAACAATTTTATCTGTGGATAAATCTATGATAAATTACAAGGGACACCTTTTTTCACCAGTATATGCCAGACAAGCCCACAAAGTATGGCATAAAGGATTTTGTACTGGCAGAAGCAAACGCAGGTTTCTGCCTGAAAGTAACTACATATCCAGGAAAGTATTTCTTTCAAAGCGAGAACTGTCCCTTGACAAGTCAGGTTGTGCTGGAGCTGCTTCAGGGCTATATACATTTGGGTCATGTTGTATAAAAATGTCCATGTACACATCACCAGAATTGTTCATGGAGCTACAGAGCTGGGGAACTGGAGCTTGTGGCACAGTGAGGGTGAACAGGACAGGGGTGTGGAAATCCAATGCCCGACTCGTCCGACACGGGTAAATTGACCGTCGGACAAACGTGTTTTTCTGGTTTCAGTTGTCCGCGGACAAGTGTAGTTTTCTGGAGAAAAAAAGAATTATATGTGCTGTGCAGGGCACGTTTTTACCACTACTTTCAAATTTTAAACATTTGGGTACGTACATCGTACGGAAACAGTCTACTTAGGCATGTTCTTCATGTCTCAAATTGTTATTCAATATTGTTTACAAAATGACGGCTGATTTTTCAAAGGGGAATCACTCTTCTGGTCTTACGTAAGTATTTTACCCTATTTACACGCTTGGAGATGCGGTCATTTTTTTCATGCCGACATTACGATGTAATTTGATGATTTTTCATTATAATCGATAACTTTTATATATTATTGATAAAAATTAATTTTTTCTACATAAAAATTCGGTCATTTCACCTACAATGCAATTGTTTTCGCCACATAAAGCTTATTAGGCAGTTAATCTTTCCTGTAATTTGCGATTTCGCGTAGGTTGTGATATATTGAGAAATTTATTGCGTGACATCAATTTTGATAAGCTGTCTATAGATCGTTTTTGATTAATTTTTCATATCAAACAAGTTGGTTTCGCGCTGTCAGTTTATTAAAAATAAAGAAGAAAACATTCTAACAGTTTCCAAATGTTATGAAATATCAATAAAAATCTTCACTTAGACGCGATTATTTTTTCCTGACAACATCGGTAATATTTACTTCTTTGGAAATGTACCATCTTGCGGAATTTCGAATATGTCATTAGGAATTACCTGCACAACTCATAATGCACTGTGGTAAGCATGTTGTTCTCGCTATATGCGTGTTGCTGAAACTGAAACAAGTAGCATCGCGGATGAGAAATGGATCATTTCTTGATTAAAACTGGCACAACAGGCCCTGAAAAACCTATGAGAGCGTATTAAGGCCACGGTGAAAAAAATACAGAGACAGCGAAGACAAAAACATGTTGACTTTATTCTCGTAGTTCATCAGTAGAATGTCGCAAACTAAATTTAATCTTAAAATGAATGTTTCATTTACTAGATTTTCTCAAACACCGTCATAAATTAATGTAGCACATTAAATGCTTTATATTAAGTGTTCCCCAACCCAGTTGTTAATCGCCAAGCACTTCTTAAACTGACTTCCTCTTGCACTGAGGAAGCGCCGGCAGCAATCGCCGCACATTGACTTCATGATATTCCTGCTCAATGAACATTCAGAATACTAAGATAAATACTTTATCTTTTTCATGATGAAATGCATTAAAGCATGTATTAGACATGGGTGGCGGCTGTAGTGCTGCTCCCTTGTATTAAGGTGTCCTCAGGTCTACATTCAGTGTAGAGAAGTTTATCGCAGGTGTGACGAGGCTCCAAAAAACTGGATATTTGAATGGGTATCGCACAGGTTTAACTGAAATTTTGTGTAAATGTTGGGTTCGTGATCTGGCGGTCGGAGACACGAACACAGAATTCAATGGATGCTTTTCTGAGCAGGCTTTCTTTATTGCATATTTGCTGTGTCTATCTTACGTACTAAACCCCCAGTCACTATCCTTTGTCTTTCTCCATATAACCAATCACCACACGATAAACGTCTTTGTGAAATTAAAACTAGTTATAAACCTAGACCTCAGAGTTTTCAGAACTTAAAAAAAATGTTTCATTATACATGTTTAATCATGCCAACCATTCAGAGGTCTAAGCGTATAACTAGTTTTAATTTCACAAAGACGTTTATCGTGTGGTGATTGGTTATGTGCAGAAAAAAAGTATAGGAGCTGGGGGTTTAGTATGTCAAATAGAGACACGAGTCTAAAAGTAAGAAAAAAGTTGGTTCAACTGAAAAAGCATTTTCTAAAGCTGAACGCTCGGTGGTTGAGCGTTATGCTAGGCTGTTTAATACTACTTCTTTAGAAGAGTTTGACTCACAACCAGCTGTGGAATTCTGGCTGTCACCTGGCAACAGGCACATCATTCATAAAAAACCTGAAAAGTCATCAGCATCCATTTCTGCAGGACCATCAGTCCAGGAACCATGCAGTTCAGCTCAAGCAGAAATGAACAGCATTCAGCCCATTCTGTCCGAGATAGTAAAGATTCTTGGGGGAGAAGATGTTGCAAGACAAAAGCTGAAGAACATGGCAGAAAATGAATCAGGACAGTGTTCCGTTATGTAACTGTAATATATGAAAAAAGAACTAATGTAGCTATAATGAAGGCATTGTTTATTAGCTAGTTAAAATAAGGGAATCTTTTATATAATGTTCTAGAGCAAGGTGGCAAAATACTACTCCCTGAAAGAACTTTTTTCAGTTTTAAAATGGAAGGCAGTTTTGGTATCAATAAAAGAGATCAGAAAAAATAAAATATTTTTCACGTGTTATTTATGGGCAAGTGAATTTAACTGGCGGACAAGTGGATTTTCTAAGTTTACTTGTCCGTGGACAAGTAGAAATAAATTTGATTTCCACACCCCTGCAGGAGACACAACCCTTCACAATTGAAGCCAGACAGGCTGAAGATGAAGAGGCGACAATCCGGTTTTCATGCGAGCAGAAAACTTGGTGGCAGTGGCATGGCACAATGTCAAACGGGTGACTTGTCTCTCTACAGTACACAATAATAAATATATGTGAGAAACTGCAGCAACACAAAAAATTGAAAAGGAGGCATTAGTGCAACACACATTATAAGCACTGCAATGTGACAATGCATGCAATTGGCTGCTTTGACTAATATCATACTTTGCAGGACTTTGCTGTGCAACATGTATGTGAAATCATATAGTATGCAGGCTCATACAACATACAAGACAATAACATTTGTCAAAAATATTTTTTGTTGATTTGACATATTAAACCATTGCTTTGTGTTCTGCTTTTAAAAAAAGTTAGTTTTTGGAAAAATATTCAGCCCTGGGAGAAAAACAAAAAAAAATCCCTAAAAAAGTTAATGCATTTTTTCTTTTTGCCCAACAATTTATATTTGGTGTGGGTGATAAGATTAAATCTAATGCAGACAGCAATGGTTTAATGAAGGATTCTCTGCTGGACCTTTCTACAAGCTGTAACAGTTACAAAAACTCTTTTCAGGGGAACACGGGTAATGATAGAATATTCACAAACCTGCTTAAATTCAGTGGGCTGGGAGGTGTGTGGAACCTTTCCTGCCAGTATTAGTCAAAGCAGCAGTTTACTCACATACTACTACAGATAATCAATGTAACACACAATGTGTGTTAGTAAACTTCATTTCTTTTTACAGCAATCCACAAAAGACTGATAGTTTGTAGTTTTCTTTTTCCCTTCTGTATTAGGTTTAAGTTATAACTAAAATTGTAATCAGTCTTTGGAACTTGGTTTCGTTGGTGTTTCAGAAGAAAAAAAAAAACAAAACAATGCTTTATTCAGAATATTAATTAACATTAAATAAGAAAATGAAAATATATGTGTAAAATTGAACCTACAGTTACACCTAAGAAATAAAAAAAAGAAGAATATATAATCTTAAACTCAGAAGTTTAAAAAAAATCTCATATTATTTAAATTGCACTATTTAGTTTATGGTTTGTTTTCTTGAGAATTTAGAGGAAACTTTAAACCTGTGACTACATTACTTAATACACATGCAAAGAGAAACATAACTGCAACATGTTTCCATTAAGAAACCATGTCATCTAGCTGCCTTCCTGCCTGCTTTACAGTGGGAGAATGGTCACATATCCTGCTCCTCTCAAAATTGTACCCTGTGTGAGTATGCATATAATCAATTCAGATACCCATTGTGTACCATATTAGGATAATAGAATATACTGTTATTTAAAGGGTTCATCCCAAATATTTACCCTTAGAGATGGAACAAAAGAGATTTGTTAAAAACTTGCAATGTAGTAGTGTTGTATGCCCTTTGGACAAGTCTTCTAACATGTCCCCTGAGTTCCTTCAACTGGCATTAGCTGTACGGTGTGAAATATTGCCATACTGGTCATGTTAAAAAAAATGCATTCTTCACTTAAAGTTTGAAAAGTGCCCTCTGGTAAATATGCGAGAAAGACAAAGCCATGCAAAAATCTCCAGATAATCCAATGAAACTTTGGTAAATATTTTCCCACCTGCAAATTAAACTATGAAATGTCTAACTTGAACCATTAATTCTTGGATCACCAACTGTTGTATTGTGTTCATATATGAATAGCTTTTATCTTTAGTCTCCCATTTAATGAAGCACTTTTAAGCATAAGGGAATACAACACAGTTGAGTACTCTAATAAAATAATTTATACACTAGAAGAAGTGCAAATTAGGCATCTCCACCCTCATTACGGTGCTACATATAGATAGCTATGATGATCTGTGTAGCAGTACTTGAGGCATGTTATTTGTTAGAATGAATAAAGTAATGAATTTTAGTAAATGCATAATGAAATGCTTGCTGATAAAAAATATACTGCAAATATTGCCAAAGTCATGACTTTTTTCATTTAAATGGACTGCATACCACAAATGTTAGCAATCATTTGAAGGTTCCTATAGAATAAAAGCTCTCCACATATTTAGATCATGTGTTCGGATTTGTTTTTTGTTCACACAATGTTACAGTGAAGAAAGCTTAATATGAGACATTTAAGCATTGCCATAATAAAAATCAAGCAGTCCAGCTAACTACAGGTAAGTGCTCTCTTTACCTCCATTCTGATTGGAGCACTTGAATCAATTCATACTGAAATTCACAACAGATATAAACAAACAGGAAGCAAAGAAGCAGAAAAGCTCTGCTAAACTCGCTCGCCATAAGCAAGCACCTGTAGATACTTTTGAGTTTTTCTGATCCTGTCCTGGCCGGCTGTTGCTAATAAAATGGCACAAAGTACAGTATAACCACATTTTTCCCTACCACCATGTACCTCATAGTGACATCCAAATATGTATCCTTAAAAAAATCAAGATAATTTGAATACCGTTTATACAACCAGTCAAATATTGTTTGATGGCACCACTACAAACATATGAACTGAAATCACCAATGGTAAAGATTAGATCATGTACTAATCTCTCCCTTTATTATACATTCACTCGTTAACAAAACCACTATTTCCCGTTTAGTTAAAAAAGCTGTAAATTTGACAGGATGGTATATCTAGGGTGTGGATGTCCACTAAGAAGGGACATTTCAATATATAAGTATTCAATTGTAACCCACTTGATGCCTTTATCCAAGACGATTTACAATATTCGACTGGTTACATTTCTTTTGTTTTTCCAATTGGAGCACAGACAGACGGCACATTTAGCAGGATTTGAACCCACAACCTCAGGCTATGAATATATAGGTCCCAAACCTTAACCACTACACCACACTGCCCACAACTCCAAATGTCATTTAAAGAAAAGCACTAAGTTACATAATACTTCTCATACACCCAATTAACTGATAGCATGCTAACTGAGTCCTATAATTTTACGAAATTTCCCAGGCAAAGTCAGGTTTATATACCGAAACCAATAACCACCAGTCTTGCGCTGGAAAAAAACAAGATATTAAAATCTTTTACCACTATATAAATCAAGAAACTAAACATTACAAGAACCCAAAATCTGTTAATAAGAATAGTGATAACATCCAGGACAATGGCAATGATTGATGTTTGAAGTTCGAAGACTAAAAATATAGTTAAATATATTCTTAAATGTTTGTGAATATAAACCTTAAAACCCATGGTGATATCTTAAAAGCCGGATCAGAAAGGCTGTCAAGTTGGAGATGGCTTTACTTACTTGCCCTGTAATTAACCTCCATTGCTGTGGACCAATCATTTTGCTACAATTTAAAGTCTTGCTATTGGGACAATTGTAATCTTAACTAGATTACTTAACCTAAATGAAAGGTCAAAGTGAGAACACATACAAATTTTACAAGATGCACTGAAATACTAAGAAGAACTGTCTATCTAAAATACATTTCATCAACTCCTTTATGCCCTCTAAACTTTTGAGAATTCAACCTCTTTCAAACATGCATGCTATACCAAGAGCTGAATGCTTATAGTATGGTTAACTTGGACTGAACGTATTAAAGAGGCCAAGAAGTCATCCTAACAATTACTCTCTTCAGCAGCTAGCATTGCTCTGTACCTGAACTAAACCGCTTCACCTTCAACTACAACCAGAATTAAAGGGTTATCCTAATATAAGTGTTTAAATTCTGATGGTCTGTCACCCCCATCCAAATCCAATTCCTGACTGTTGACAGTTGTTACTATAATAAACTATTACAGCAAAATTCATTTCCAAATTAAAAAGTGCACCAGATCTATAGAAATACATTAAACTACCATGACATAATGACAATCCAAATCAGTGAAACGTAATGGCAAATGCTTTTCTGTGTAAGTGCTTCATAACATAACGAAAAAAAAAAAAAAAGCTATGGAAATGGAGAGAACAATGATGTTTCAAGTGTTTTCAGCTTTCAACAGGAGCTCACCTCTAATAGCTGTGAAAGTCTGGCTAGGGTTAGGGTTAATTGATCTTTATGTTTGCCAACTCTTAAGTCTGTCAGTTTCTAGTTAAACTTCAGCATGGAAATGTAACGGTTACATATTTTATGCAAACATCCTGGATATTATGTTAATAAATCACATATATCCTATTGCCTTTTCAAGACACAAGTACACACACGCTAAGAAGTTACAGTAAATAATGGTAGAATGCTCAAGAACGAAGGTTTGACTAAAATATCAGCCAAGAAATGCATCTGGATGCACATTGCACTTCGCAGCTACGAAAGCTGAGAAGTTAGAGAAGAGTAAGAAAATGAAATTGACAAATAAAGGGACTAAATAAGACCTATAAAAAGTCTTGATAAGGAATATAATGTTCCATTGTTCTGCAGTAAAACCTAACCAAAAGTTACATTAGTAACTTGTCAGTAGCTTACCATGGTGATAAAATAGGGCAGTTCTAAACATTCATTCCAAAATAAAATTAAGACAGCATTACAAAACTCCCACAAGTTGACAAGCCTATACTCTTACTTTGTTTCTTCTTTTCTTGGCGAAATACATGCTTCTATGAAAAATGGAGTTCATAATGAAGCACGACACCTGTCACTTGCATAAAAACACACTCAACTACTGTATGTGGACCATCTACAATGCAACTGCCTTACTTGCAAGACCATTACAGCTATAAACCCACTATAGCATTAAACATAAACATGCTTGTTTAATATTCACTACAAAACATTAAAGGATATTAAGATGTCAAAACTACACAAAGTAACAGAAAAATGTACTAGGGGGCATGGAAAAAACGTTGGAACACCACATCAAATATTTTCAGGATATTGAGACCCTCCAGGCTGTACATACTGTTACCTTTACAAAATTTAATCACATAACTTTAAATTCATATTCTCAAAATGTTTATCGTTTTCACTGCCAAAAAACAGCATTAAGATTATTTCTTGGTGGAAAAATAAAACAAGTTTAGAGGTGTTCCTATACCCCGAGGTGCCAATATACTTTCCAAAACCGTTATCAAATAGTTCGGCCCATAAACACTGCAACATATTCACTTAACATTGACAGCAGTATAAAACCCAAATGGGAGCTAAAAGTATTCACTCCCTGCATTATATTTAAATTACACCGGTACCATACACTTTTTACATAACCACTGTTTAACAAATCGATTTACAGTACTATGCTTCCAACGCAATCGACTACATTGCTCAGTATACTCCTCAAATCAGTTATCAGGAAGTGCCCAGTCTTCTAATCATCCTACAGATAATCCCATTACCCGATTAACGTATAAAACTAGCGAACATACCTTATACCCTTCGCCCAGACAGCCTTATTCAGACGAGTATCAATGCGGACGTCAGGAGTTCCCATCTCTTTCATCGCAAACTTGCGAATTTCTTTAAGTGCACGAGGAGCACGCCGCTTGAAGCCCCTGTAAGACACACATATACATTTAAAGACGTTTTCCAGCAGCTCTGGCAGAACATTTTCAATGACAAACCGTTTGATACTTGTTAACTTAGATTAAACATATCAAAGTGTCAGGTACAAAAGTCCATAAATCAAGCCAGTTTGTCACCTTTAACTAAATGCGTTCTGCAAAACGTGTGATAAACAATATACCTGGAACTTTTGTTCAAAACTTTAACGCTAATTTGATTAGGCAGTTAACCATTCTAACTCATGTAACAAACAAACACTAATCTAAAAACAAGTTTGGGAGAGGAAGTATCTACTTGTCAACCGATCCCAGATGACACTCACACTCCGTGGATGCGCTTGTGGACGTTGATTGTGTACTCTCTCGTTACCACCTCATTGATGGCGGAGCGGCCTTTTTTCTTCTCGCCACCTTTCTTAGTTGGAGCCATCTGTAAAGCGAAAGGAAATGCGTTAAAATTCACAAGCAAAACATTGTAGTATTATTTAAAAAAAAAAGTTGCATCATCCATGTTACAGTACAGGCCCTTACTATCCCGCACTCAACTGCTATCCAGTTAAACGAAACCTTCAGCACGTTAAACTATTTATGCAGCGAGCCTTATATTCAGGACTCGCGTGCGAATATTCGCAATATTTAATTTATCGACTGACTGATATAGTATAGTCAGTGTCAGTAACTTGCAGCCACACGCCTCAACTCACATAAACCACTTAACGCGCACTACAGCTTCATCAGAACTAGCGGCGCTTGTTTTTAGTGAAAAATAGGGCCAGCTATAAAAAATATCATCTTATTCTGTTTGAGGAATAAAAGTATGATAAGCATCAGCTAACAAAATATAAGACAAAGTCGCGTTAGAGGACAGATTAATTCAGATTTTCCAGAGCGCCTATTCACACAAACACTCACCCTCCCAGGGAAAATGTCGGAAAGGAAGGACTCCTGGGTCGTGGGCAGACACCAAAGGCAGTGCGCGCTTCGACTACCGGGTCAGGTAGACGCGCGTGCGTAAAATAGCAAACTTCTGGTTTGAGTGACGCAGCTGTCATTATCCGTATGTTGGCGTAGGAAGAAACGGCGGCGTTATGCTATCACTGTTTTCGTTCTGTTTACACTTTAGAAAATCAAAAACAATTTTTATGGGGAACTGTGCATTATGATTAAACACGACGACGTTTGAAAAATGGTGGCGTTGCAAGTACTTTACCATAACCTTACTGTGTACCTCTTCATCTGTACATTAACGAAACAAATTGTTTGCTTTCATGGTGTTTTCTTTTGCTGGTTTTATTTACTGACGGAATTTTATAATGTTTGTGTTTATTAAATGTGTATGTAATAATTTACACCTAACACGCAGCTCAATTTGTACACCTCCATTGCTGCTTTTATGAATATTGTGATTGGGTTGTTTATATGTAGTGAGAAGTGTCTAGTATGCAAACAGAATTCATTTTAATTTTACTATATGTGACGTCGACATCTAAATATGATAGTGTATTTGATTAGTGTGTTTTGATTTGTTTATAAAATATTTTTTCACGACACAATAGTTGACATCAAATGTCATTGGAGTGAATTGGTCAGAAATCGTTTAGACCTTGACATTGGATTCAAACAAGACTGGGAGTTCACTCCATTCCAGGAGTCAAGACGTAACAGTAGAAAACCCTTCTCCTGACCAGGTAAATGTGGGCGTAAATTCGAATGCCATAAATGTGTGAGTTTAGACATTACGATGGAATGAGCATCCTTGTAATCGTATACCAGGAATATTGTTCTCAATGCACTTGTTCGTAGCGTATTCTCTTATTGTTTACCTCTTTCCCGCATATACATGTAGACCACTTTAACTTAGAAAAGTATGGCTTTTCTTTTACTTAACAGAGATCTCATTACAATAGTCTTTATTAGGAAAGTGTTGTCCAGTTTCACGTAATTAAAGGTCATTATTTGAACTTGCAAAAAATTCATTTGTGTATTATTTTTAATATTAGTGCTTGCAATAATTTTCGTATTGTGTTTGTTGATTGAATAAAACCAGTTTTAGCAGCAAATCAGATTAATTAGTTGGAGGGGGATGGAAAGAAAAATTTGGTCTGGGTTCAGTAGGTGGAGTTTTTTTTTTCCTTAATTATTTTTTGTGTCGATCCCGCCTATGTGATATTATTGTCAGATTTATCTTTAAAAAAATACTATACTGTATATAGTATAAGGTTTTTGCCATCCTAATTATATACTGTATCGATTTTATGTAAGTTTGTATTAATTTATTTTTTGATATTTATGATAATTGAAATTGACTTATTTTCCTTTTCTTGCAACTATTTCTTTGATGTCTTGTAAAGCACATTGAGCTACATCTTGTGTTTGAAAATGTGCTATAGTAATAAATGTTTTTGTTGTTTTTCTCTTATTCATTCTTTATCTTGGGGTAGTGTACCACCAGTGATAAGAAATGTTTTCTAGTCCTCGGCATTTAAAATTAAGTCGTAATCATATTATTTAGTATATTGTACTCCTAACAAAGTGAACATCCCAGCCCTGCATGATACTTTTTTATATGTTTAAATAGTTGTTATACTGTAATTATGGTTACTGCTGTACACCTACATTTGTTAAGTGTATTTGGTGCATTGTAGTGCTTTTTCAAGTTTATTTTAGATACCACTTCAGCTTTTGGTCCAGTGATTTCAATCAGCTATGGGCCCTGGCCTCGCATCCGCATCATCACTTCACAGGAGTGCCATGATTCTGTTTAGGTGCAAGTGAGGACCTTGGGGGGGTCTCCTTTAGAACGCTTGCGCATACACAAAAAGAGGCGCGAAATGTATGTATGCAACCTCCTAAGCAAACATTGGCATTTATAAAAGACAATTTGATGGGGGAACATGAATATACAGTATTTATGGCAAAGCTGACCCATGCATATGCAACATTTCAGAGAAATTGGGAAATGAAGACACCCTTGATCAAGTAGGGAACTGCAGCTAAACTAGCTAAATGATGACTCGTATGCATTATAATTCATATCAACAAGCCATTATATAATGTGCGTTGAAGTGACAAACATACTATACCTTTAAAAGTGATGAATAAGACTGTATTTTAGTTCCATTTTAAGAGGACTAATACTGTGTATTTGCACTGAATAACTTTTTCATTTTTTTTCATCGGTCTATAATGGCTACTTGTTGTCACTTCTAAGGGAATTAGCAGACAGGTCCGGAATATCTCCTGTGAAGCTTCAGGTCCATCATGCTGCTGTGCTGAAAGCCATTAACCAAGTTGCAAGGTGCTACATTCAGTTTTTATGTGGAGGGTCTGCGTATACTGTATATTAAACATATGTTTTAGCCACCATAAAAAGGCAATTTGCATTGGTGTCTGGTTCTCTTAACGTAATCGGGGCAATTTACTGCACTCGTATAAGGGCACCAAGCAAGAATGAAGCCTCTTTTGTTAATGGAGACATTCCAGTCACCTGTGATGCCCAGATGAGACTGACAAGCGTCGTGGTCTGGATCAAACTGTGGTTCATTAATTGTGAGTAAAAGTAGCTTTGGCAGACATGGTACTGACCGTGGTGGCTGGCTTAATGGTAAGATAACTGAACCCTCATTTTTTCATATGGCCTGTACTGTTCATTGTAACAGAAATCATGTTGTTACATGTGCCAGGTAATAGTGGCTACCTGCTCAGACGCTGGCACCTTGTGTCTTTCCTGGACCGCCAGAATGCAGAATAGAGGTGCTACAATACTCCGCATGATGTCACTCTCTCAGTTGCAGAGCGTAGCCAGATACTCTTGAATGCGGATGCCAGTGTCTAGGGAGGACACTCTACCAGCCAGTGAAGTTCTACAGCATTTTGATTGTGAGGTTGATTAGCATGCTTAATATATGGACGTTTTAGTGCAGTGTCTAAGGCACATTCACATATGCATATTTACAAGAGGATTGTGATTTATAAACAGTAATTGTGTATAAATGTGCATATACCACATTTTATAATTTTTTTGTTGTTTGAATTTTCTTGTTTTTTAAACACACATATTTTCATGCTTGAATGCATGCAATGTTTTATACAGTATCTGACCAAAGTGAGTACTCCCCTCACATTTTTATAAATATTTTATTACATCTTTTCATGAAACAACACTGAAGATATGACACTTTGATACAATGTAAAGTAGTCAGTGTACAGCTTGTATAACTGCTGTCCTCTCAAAATAACTCAACACACTGCCATTAATGTCTAAACTGCCGGCAACAAAAGTGAGTACACCTCTAAGTGAAAATGTCCAAGCTGTGCACAAAGTGTCAATATTTTGTGTGGCCACCATTATTTTCCAGAACTGCCTTAACTCTCTTGGGCATGGAGTTCACTAGAACTTCACAGGTTGCCACTGGAATCCTCTTCGACTCGCTGGTGGATGTTAGAGACCTTCCACTCCTCCACTTTCTGTTTGAGGATGCCCCACATATGTTCAATAGGGTTTAGGTCTGAGACGTGCTTGACCAGTCCAGTACCTTTACCCTCAGTTTCTTTAGCAAGGCAGTGGTCTTCTTGGAGGTGTGTTTGGGGTCGTTATCATGTTGGAATACTGCCCTGCGCCCAGTTTCCAAAGGGATCATGCTCTGCTTCAGTATGTCATAGTACATGTTGGTATTCATGGTTCCCTCAATGAACTGTAGCTCCCCAATGCCGGCAGCACTCATGCAGCCCCAAACCATGACACTCCCACCACCATGCTTGACTGTAGGCAAGACACACTTGTCTTTGTACTCTTCACCTGGCTGCTGCCACACACGCCTGACACCATCTGAACCAATTAAGTTTATCTTGGTCTCCTCAGACCACAGGACATGGTTCCAGTAATCCATGTCCTTAGTCTGCTTGTCTTCAGCAAACTGTTTGCGGTCTTTCTTGTGCATCATCTTTAGAAGAGGCTTCCTTCTGGGACGACAGCCATGCAGACCAATTTGATGCAGTGTGCGCCGTATGGTCTGAGCACTGACAGGCTGACCTCCCATCCCTTCAACCTCTGCAGCAATGCTGGCAGCATTCATAAGTCTATTTTCAAAAGACAACCTCTGGATATGACGCTGAGCACGTGCACTCAATTACTTTGGTCAACCATGGCAAGGCCTGTTCTGAGTGGAACCTATCCTGTTAAAGCGCTGTATGGTCTTGGCCACTGTGCTGCAGTTCAGTTTCAGGGTGTTGGCAATCTTCTTATAGCCTAGGCCATCTTTATGTAGAGCAACAATTCTTTTTTTCATATCCTCAGAGATTTCTTTGCCATTAGGTGCCATGTTGAACTTCCAGTGACCAGAGGAAAATGGCTAATTGGGCATAATTTGGACATTTTACACATAGGAGTGTACTCACTTTTGTTGCCAGCGGTTTAGACATTAATGGCTGTGTGTTGAGTTATTTTGAGGGGACAGCAAATTTACAGTGTTATACAAGCTGTACACTGACTACTTTACATTGTGTCAAAGTGTCATATCTTCAGTGTTGTCCCATGAAAAGATATAATAAACTATTTACAAAAATGTGAGGGGAGTACTCACTGTTGTGAGATACTGTAAATGAGGCCTCTGGCTGTGTCATTTTACATGACAGAAATGAATAAGATACTTTCCAAAATATATTTCATCATTGTATACCCCACCAGTAGAAGGAAATGTAAGAAGCCTGCTGGTCATTTTGAGTAAGGGTGAGCTCACAGATATTTTATTTTTCTTTAGGATTTGCCGTCTTCTGTGAATCTGTACACCTTCAGCCTGTACTCTGTGCGTTTCCATTTATATTTATCCTTCACTTCTTAGATTTGTGTAATAATGTGAAGAGTGCATTGTTTATTGAATGAAATAGGAGGTTCATAAAGATTCTTTTCTTTTCTGAAATAACACACAGATATTTGTAAGATTTAGATGAAAATGTTGTTTAATAGATTTATAGATTTATGCAAAGCCAAAGATATAAAGCATGAGACATAAAACTGTCTCTAAAGGAAATATTACAAATCCTTCTCTTCGCTTTTTCTTACTTTTTTCTTTTTTTTTTTACAAAAAGTCCACATTCACAAAAAAACAAAAACAAACAAAACCTTTTGATACACGTGAAATGAGTTGGTGTTGTCATATACAAAATTATATCCACATAATTCCATACAATTTCTTTTTATACATAAATGTCATATGTTACAGCAACTGTACAATACTTAACATCCTCACTTTTTTACTTACATAAACTCAAGTTCTCTACAAATACATCAATAAACATATAAAAAAGCAAAAGTGCATTTTTAAAAAGAAATTAACCGTAAACTCTGCAGAATATAACTTTCTCTGTTTAATATTCATCTAATAGTATTTACTGAGTTTTTATATGTATTAAAAATAAATAGAAATGCTAGTGTTTTAACAGTTATTGTAGTTTCCCCATTTGATATTTGTGCCTAGGATTGGAGAAATAGAATTCCCCCGCTAACTTTAAACTCAAGATCTAAAAGTTGAAGGATCTTTAAACATGATCCCATGTTAATCAAGGAAGAAAACAGCTAAATGATTGGAATAAACAAAGATGAATGAATTAGCTTGAGCATGTAATTATCCCAATGTGTCAAAATTAATCACATGCATTCATTCTTTTTCGTGGTAACTACTATATTATAGAGGGAAGTTAAGCTATCCATATGGTTGGCCAATCTTAAGAACCACAAGAGTGAATTTCCTAAAATATTACAATCTGTTTGCTGAGAAGTAGTGTACAGCTTAAATGAATAGCGTAGAAAATACAAAGGACTACAGAAAAAAGTACAAATTAATCAAGGCTTTTTCTGTAATGTTTAAGCTATCCTTTTGTTTTGAATTCCATTTTCAATATCCTAGCATTGGCAGGTCCAAGACCAAAGTTTTATTTGGATAGGTTAAAATGGGCTAGTATTGACAAAAAATTTCCTGGCTTTAATGAGAAAACCTTCTAGTTGTAATCCAAATGGCAGATGAGATTTGTTTATAATTTAAATTTTGTGGTTTTAATATTACCAGTTAAGCCAACTTAGCAAATTTTTCACCTGTTATTCCCCTATCTGCATGCTTGTTAACTTTATATTGGCAGTAATGGTATCCAATAATGGTACCCATATGCTTTTATTTAATGTAATTTGAAAGCTGTGGAGGAATATTAGAAATGTGGCAACCTCCCAGCATTCTGCCAAGTAGTTAACATAGTACTCCCCTCAAAATATGGATAACATGTTGCTAAATAAACTACACATATTTTTTTCATGGTCAGGAGATAAGCACTTTTAAAGAGGATCACTCTTTTGAATTGAAGATGCCTTTAACCTTAATCATTGGTCATACAGCCACAGCTACAGTATTTCTCGGTTTTTCATTATCAGTTTGTGAAACTGCACCAATGAATTGACCTTCTGCTTGTTGAAGCACCTCAGATATCCAAAAATATGAGGCATCATTTCCACTTGAAAAAAGTTTTCCCACATATTCTTTAACACTTAAACTTTAATTGTACACCTCTCTCAGATCAAGCTCTGTAATGTTGCTATCACGTAAAACGCCATGTTAGCCAATAAATGACTATAGGCCAATGCACAAAGGAGTGACAAGTCCTCATTTCAAAAGCTAAGTGTCATATGAACTTGCTTCTCACTAGTTTATGACAACATTTTCCAATAGTAGTTAATCTCAATATTAGTTCAAAATTCATATGATTGAAATGATGTGAGCATATGACTGTATGCCTGATATTTGAATTATACAACTTCGGTAATTTGAGGTTTTTTTGCAGATATTTAGATGTTTGCTGTTGTTGTTCAAGATGCGTCTCCATTGAGTCAAACTGTATTAGAAATTTTGTGATCACCATTCTTCCTATAAACTTTAAATTGAAAGTTTTTCTCAGCTATCACTACAGACACAGGGCGTTAAGTAATACATACAAAAGTTATCATTTTTGGGTTTTCTTGGTAACCTGCCTAGCTTAAGACATGCTGTGTTGTTGCGTATTATAAACACCACACTTCATTTATCATATACAGTTAAGCCTCTAATTAGCCAAAGTAGAAATACACTTGAGTAAATGTTCTTCAAAGCTTTAGTCAAGGCAGTCCCTCTGAGACTACTGGTTTTCTTTTTGGCAGTTTCCTAACATTGCTGAATTAGCAAGTCAGTTTTAGCACTCAGTCTATATACTCTGTCGTACATCAATATATGTGATTTAATTTTATAAGAATTTTATTAAAGATAAATATTTTGTTATATCTTTTAGTATAAAGATGTTGTTCATTGAGTGTTGCCTTGATTCTAATTATAAGACGTGTAATGATTAAACTGTATACATTTGACAAAGAGAAGATACAAAATGAAAATAACAAAATAGTTCAAGTAGAAGCAGACCGTTCAATATCAGCTTCACCAGTGTGTTGTCAGTAAGAAGAATTCTGTTCTTAGGTACAGTACTTTAAAAGAACTGGGTTAAGGGAATCGACTAATGGATCTACTTTCAAATTACTAAGAACAAACTAACAACAACGGGTTTCAGGAAAAGTTAGAACAGTTTTTTTTGAAATTCTGTAATGCTCACACTTATCTTTGGTATAGTTCATTAAAATGACAGACTGGTCATAAAAACATGCTGTTTATTATACAAGGATGAAAAGTAATTCTTTTGATGAAGATTTGGAGTCACTATTCTGGCATTTATAAATACTTTTGTTTGTTTTTTTTTACATTTTCTGACACGTATGTTTTTAAATTAGTATAAGTACAGAATATATCATGAGCTCTGTATAGTACATTTGCAATACATTAAATGCATAGATTAAAGTGACTGAAACATATTTTCGATAGGACTGTTCAGGACAAAATAGGGAGAGAGAGACACCAACAGTAAGCAGTTTATGAAATTATATGTTTCTTAGGATACCTCTACTGTTCATTTAAATGTTTTGATAGTAAGTGCTTGGTAGCTACCAGAGCTTCCATGTCTGGCATGTATGCGCTCAGGAATTCTCAATCACTATACTTTACTCCAGTAACCATTATTGTTAAGGCTGTTTAAAGTACGTTTTAGCTTTAAAAACTATCATCATTTTTAGTTTTTGTAAATGCTGTTTACAAAGTGAAAGCAAATCAAAGCAAATTCGCAGAATTGAACAGTCCACTATCCCACTGGTAGCATATGAGACAAAATAAAAGGGCTTCACAAATATAAAACACTTCATAATGATGAAGCTGTTCTGAAAGACCTAATCACTGGCAGCGTAGTTCTGGAGTGGATCTGCAGATCACCTTCTTTCCTTGCACAACAAAAGACACCATAACAACAAAAGTGTAATTGGGATTTTTGTCACTGACAGCTGTAGCATTTTCAGTGGCTTAGGTAGAAGCAAATGCAGATCCAATTGAAAGATGAGATGAATTACAGCACTAACACAAAGGACCATACCGCATTCTAATTTTAATTTAACATAAAAAATAAACTGCACATGCCCGCTGATATAAATAATCTGTAACATGCAAACTGCAAAGTACAATCGATAATGTAATGAGAAAAAGGGAACTCACTGTCATAATGTCATTAGTGAGAAGTGAACCAAAGGACCATATTCTTGGATGGTACAGAATGAGGGGGTCACGCATCAGAGGCATGTTTGTATTTGAGTCGACAAGGGATGACAAGCCAATGTAACTCCTCAACATGTTGTACAGCTGGCAGGTCATGATTTTAGCTGTGAACTGGAAACACAATCCTTACCATTTATAATCACCTATTTGACTGAATTTCTGCTCAACAAGGAATCTGCCAAAATAAATTCATATGCTTTTGAAAGTCATAATTTTTTATATTTTTTTGCCGTGGTTTTCATTTTCACAGCTTATTCAGTGTGCGGTCAGTTAAGTAAACTGAACATGTAACATTAGCAAGCAGCAGGGATGGAAACAATCATCACAAGCACAAAGCACTGACTGGATGAACTGCTGTAGTTAATGCTTCATATAACTACTTGGTTACTGGAATGTGGCAATAACAAACTGAATATAAAAAATTATTAATTTACTTAACCCAAGCATTTGATTTTAAAATGTTTTGAATGGGTAATTTTTGCTGCAGCACTGTAATTTATTTGAACTCTGTTCATCAACAATGTCTGTTACATCAAGGCAGCTCCTGCCATGCCCATTACTGTCTAATACTTGAAACCACTTCAAGCTTTGATTAAATACGGTCTGGATAGGTTGCAGTGTTATTTACAGGTCACTCCAGGTATGTATTATTGTATATAAAATGTACTGTATGTGTTTTCATAGTTTTGAATAATATAAAAGGTTGTATTAGGCAGGTGGTAGTTAATTTACGGTCATTTTAGTCAAAAAAACTTTTTGCGTACATTTTTAGTTTATTAAATGCTTGGGTTGTCATTTAATGATTTTTGATAATGATGACATAACTACAATAAAAAATATTGTTGAGTATGCCATTCTTCAAAATGGTATGCAGATTAATTAAAAAATGATTCACAATCTTCCAGGATACACCAACTTTTTTTGGAATTTCTGTTTTGACAGAGTAACCATTACTAAACAAAATCCATCTAAAAATCATTATAATAACGTCACCTTACTTTCAATAAAGCAATGTAAGTGAGTTTTTAATTGTTGCCCCTTTTCCTAATAACATGGTAACATTCTTTGGTCAGTTTTATCCTTAAATAATGATTTACCTATAGTTACATTTCTAGAGTGTTGAGTATATTTACATATTGGAGCTACATTTTTTTTTGCACAACACCCCATATGGGCCAGTTGTGCTTGAAAGTTTGTGAACCCTTTAGAATGTTCTATATTTCTGCATAAATATGACCTAAAACATCATCAGATTTTCACTCAAGTCCTAAGAGTAGATAAAGAGAAACCAGTTAAACAAATGAAACAAAAATATTATACTTGGTCATTTATTTATTAAGGAAAATGATTGAATATTACATATTTGTGAGTGGCAAAAGTATGTGAACCTTTGTTTTCAGTATCTGGTGTGACCGAAACCCACCCCTTTGCAGTAATAACTGCAACTAAACTTTCCAGTAACTTTTCATCATTCATGCATATCGGCATGGAGGAATTTTGGCCAATTTCTCCGTACAGAACAGCTTCAACTCTGGGATGTTGGTGCGTTTCCTCACATTAACTGCTCGCTTCAGGTCCTTCCACAACATTTCGATTGGATTAAGGTCAGGACTTTGACTTGGCCATTCCAAAACATTAACTTTATTCATCTTTAACCATTCTTTGGTAGAATGACTTGTGTGCTTAGGGTCGTTGTCTTGCTGCATGACCCACCTTCTCTTGAGATTCAGTTCATGGTGTTTTGCTTACTCCAAACATGACGCTTTTCATTTAAACCAAAAAGTTCTATTTTGGTCTCATCCGTCCACAATACATTCTTCCAATAACCTTCTGGTTTGTCCACATGATCTTTAGCAAACTGCAAACGAGCAGCAGTGTTTTTTTTTTGGGAGAGCAGTGGCTTTCTTCTTGCAACCCTGCCATGCACACCATTGTTGTTCAGTGTTTGCCTCATGGTGGACTCATGAACATGAACATTAGCCAATGTGAGAGAGGCCTTCAGTTGCTTAGAAGTTACCCTGAGGTCCTTTGTGACCTCGCCGACTATTACACGCCTTGCTCTTGGAGTGATCTTTGTTGGTTGACCACTCCTGGGGATGGTAACAATGGTCTTGAGTTTCCTCCATTTGTACACAATCTGTCTGACTGTGGATTGGTGGAGTCCAAACTCTTTAGAGATGGTTTTGTAACCTTTTCCAGCCTGATGAACATCAACAACTCTTTTTCTGAGGTCCTCAGAAATCTCCTGATGCAATGATGCACTTCCACAAACTTGTGTTGTGAAGAGCAGACTTTGATAGATTCCTGTTCTTTAAATAACACAGGGGGCCCACTCACACCTGATTGTCATCCCATTGATTGAAAACACCAGACTCGAATTTCACCTTCAAACTTAACTGCTCATATACTTTTGTCACTCACAAATATGTAATATTCGATCATTTTCCTCAATAAATAAATGACCAAGTATAATATTTTTGTCTCATTTGTTTAACTGGTTTCTCTTTATCTACCTATCTATCTTTTTAGGACTTGAGTGAAAATCTGATGATGGTTTAGGTCATATTTGTACAGAAATATAGAAAATTCTAAAGGGTTCACAAACTTTCAAGCACAACTGTACAATACAGTATATGAAAACAATACATGTAACATTCTGAAACCCGCTTAGTCCATTTCCGAGTTGTGAAGGAAAAGAGCCTGTCCCTGCAGCACTGGGTGCATAGCAGAGAGCTTTCTTGAACCGGCACCAGTATACTGTAGAGCCCATTCACACAGAGGTCAATTTGAACCTGCCAATGAAAAAATGAATTCCTTCATTCATTTGAGTTTGTTGGGTTTTGGCACCAATGCAGACACAAAGAGAAAGCAGATACTCTACATACAGCAGGCAATAACTAGTTGTGGGATTTAAATGTAGGATGCTGGATCTGTGAGCCAGCAGTATTAACCACTGTGCCACCTGTATGTAGATACATGTATGTTAATGTCATATTTCTATAAATTAATTTTGAAGTAAAATAAAAAACAACATTTTAATAATTTGGACAGGATCAGCAAAATTATTTTTGAAGAAAAAAAAACAGCATATAAAATCTTAATAGCTTATTCATCCATATTCTAAACCTGCTTATTCGGATTAGAGTCTGGGGACACTAGAGCCTATCCCAGTAAGCACTGGGTGCAAGGCAGGGACAGTCCCTGAACAGGGTGCTAAGTCTATCACTGGGTGAACACACATACACAGGCCATTTTAGCATTGCCACTATATTCCTTATCTTCATATCTTTGGACTGGAGGGAAGCCACAAATGCAAAGGGAGAACATGCAAACTCCTCTTAGTGAGCATCAAGGACTTGTACCCTGGTTTCTTTATTCCTAGGCAGCTGTGCTATCACTGCACAGTTGTGCTATCGTAATAAAAGTAGGCAAACTAAAAAATAAGTAAAATCAAACGTGCATGTTGTAAATGATCTATCTACCTACAGTGTCTTCTGAACCAATTCGTTCCTTGGCAGGTTCACAGGGTGCTAGAACCTGCAGGGTGCAAGACAGAAAACATCTAAAGTTTGGACACCAGTGTCCATTACAAGGCACACACCAATGCTTACTTATACAGGGCCATTTTTTAGTTGTGGATCAAAAGGAAATGAATGAGAGATGGGGGAGAGGCAGAAATACCCAGAGAAAGAAACATTCAACCAGTCAGAATGCAAACTCCACCAAAAAGCGACTGGGCAGGACTTAAACCCATTCTGCAAGAAAAGTGATACAGTGGCACACTCCATAGCATAAATATGCCCTGTTTTAAATAAAAAAAAGTTTTAAATAAAAATTAATTTAACTGAAAATGTTATACATTGTAATGTTAAAAATCAAATGTGTCCATTTGTAATTCATTCATTTTTGTTGTGTTATAAATTTCAGAATTTAAAGCGGATACCATATGACCTGCAAATCTTGACCGTGTGTAACTAAGAAAGGAAGCCATTAATGACTGTATAGGGGTGCATGATTTGTGACCTGACCAGAGGTTAGGATGGGAACATTTGGATATGACATTATTTCAAAACCTTTTATTGTTCAATGCTGTTTTACTTTTGTTTAAGTTATTGGATGACTTGAATGGTCACATTCTGCCACAGTTAAGCCTTTCCTCAAATCACTTACCCTTATTGTGCTAAAATTCTGTGAATCTTGGGGGATGTAGGCACATGTTTACAATTTTACAGTTCAATAAAGAATGACTACAGGCTACTAGTGCAAGGCCTACAGACTTGCCTAATAATATATAAACTATTATCAGAAACAATGCTCTTCCACAACTCCAAGCAAACTGTTCTTTCTTTCCTTTTAACAGTTTAGAATTCCCTGAGTGTGGAACATATGCTTGACTAGTCCCCATGAAATGAACAAGACATCTCTCAAATATCTGGCCTAGTGGGTGTCTCCTCAAGTACCACAGCCAATATTTATTCAAAAAAGACCAAAAATTATATTAATGGCAATGGCTAGCCCTCCACTGCCCCTGCTGGTGGTTCTTACAATGTACAAATAATTTAAACGTAATAAATGTATTACCTACACTTATTGGAAATCTACATGGTATTAGATAGACACTTAAGTAGCTTACAAAATAATTTTATAGCATGCACACTATTTTGTGAAAGAAAATGGAGTTACTGATTTTGATTGTCCAAGAAACCAAATAAACAGCATCAAAGTACCTCAGTCTCCCATAGGACAGCAATATATTTTAGTTATTTTGAGATAAACCTGAGAAGCAAGGAGGAATATGTTAACCTGCATAAGAAAATGCTTTGCCCCAAAATTAATCAGTTTAGAGGAAAGTGATTATTTTATTATTTTAATAAATATTGTTATTATAGTGTCTATAACTGTTCAGTCTTCAGTGTAAAGAAGTCTATGCATTACATAGATGACTATGTAGGTTCAAAACTATGAAATCAATAAATCAGTAAGTGCTGAGCTGTGTAGTGCAAAAACAAAAGTATCCCCAGTCCTAACCATGCTGCTTTACAACAGGCATTTATATTTAAAAGTAAATTTAAAAAGCCAGTTAAATATGCCCTGTAATGTTAAAACTCCCTGATTTTTTTTCAATTTGTGCAGTGTTTAAGAGTCTAATAAAACAGTAGTAATAAGTTATTTTTTTCTGTGTGTTTGTGTGTGCGCAAATGTGAAAAGAAAGGCCCTGTCCACACAGTCAAAAATATATTGTCCGCTTTGGCAGAAATCGCCTATCTCTGCTTTTGCAAGCTTGATTCTGAGAGACTGCTGGCTTGCTGTGCAGTAGTCTGCCTTTGTTGTTGAGGGTGGTACCCTAAGGTGCCTTGGGGCTGCTGCTGATACGTGGAAGGGAGGTGCAGAGGGTCCGATTGTTCATTGTGTTGAGTACTGCTTGAAGGAATTTGCTGGAAGAGATAAGACAAGACGTGAGGACAAACAGGCTAACCAGAAAGTGGTCAGAGCTTAAACATCTTAGAAATAAACCCTTTAGTCTTTATGTACATGATCTTCAATTTTAACTTAACATGAATCATTAATATTCTGAAACTAAATATGACCTGTACAATGTTCAATGGAAAAAATACATATAAAGAAGAATATTTTTTATTTGTTGTCAGCAATTCCACACAGATTTCTAAAATTGTACTGTGTAAGTGCTTTTACTAACAATTTCCAAAAAACAATTGCATATTGCAGGCTTTTAAGGTGGTATGAAAAATAAACACAGAGTACAACTATTTCACATTTAATTTCAATGATTTACAATAAATAGTTGAATTGTTAAAGATGTAACATACTACACGTAACATTCTCAGACCTGGTTATCCAGTTCACAGTCAGGGAGGATCAGAGCCTGTTATGGTTGCAGAAAGCAGGAACCAACTCAGCATGGCGGTTGTTAAAGAGGCAAACAGAAATAATGCTTTTACCGTTTCATTAAATTTGGACAAAGAAGCTGGTTGAGAGGTGACGAAGCTGTCCCTTTTCAGCAAGCATAGACATTTAAAGATCCACTGTCGCATACAGTACATATCCATCACTAATCTAAACCATTAGCCCAGGCAGAAATTAATTTTAATGAAACAAAAATATTAAAAGATATCTCAAGAGCATTCCGGAATGGTTAAATATGGTGGTGGAGTTTAATGTGTGAGCCAGTCAAGGTACAGTACCCCTGCTAAAAACTGGGTTTCTGCTCCCATTTGGCTCACTTGGCTAGGTCACTGGTTGTCTCTGGCATGTGGGTTATTCAAAGTAAGGAAATAGACAAGGCAGGATTTCAAAATTCAAAGGAAAAGGTATAAATTGCATACGATTTTGTTAATTTGCTACTTTAAATAAACACTTCTTCTCTGGTATAATGTTAAAAAGGGAGACACCTTATCCTGCTGTCTGTTTGCACGGAACAATAAGATTGAAGAAAAAAACGGGGGTTTAAATCCTGTAATGTCAAACTTTTGTGAGTATTACAGAGTCTGAGAAGTTTGGGGCTCATTTTTTTCTGTGAAAATCTGGTATCCTGTCTGCTGCACATCTGAAAGTGTAATGGCTGATATGCTTTGTAAGTGCAGGATTAGCTGCAAGAAGCACTTCAGAGCTAGTCATGTTACGATGTACACACCATACATACTGAAGGTTAGTGAGCAAAGCAACTCACCTCAAAAATGAATTTTTATAAGTTGCAGTGTGTTAAAGACATGTTGTACAATGCAGCTGTAACCATATGAACATTTTGGGACAGTGGTTAGCTCATTGGCTCACAACTCAGACTTAGCTTGACACAAAGTGCGTCAACCTGAATCTTTCAATATTACTATAAGGAATTTATTTCCCAAAAGACTATATGTCACAGCTTGGCTCATATAGACAAACAGATTCAGAAGAGAACTCTACCAGTGATGTAAAAAGATGAGTTTAGTTGGACATAGCAAGCTAATGAGAATCTAGAAAAAAAAATGATGAAGCCACTACCAGTGGACTGATACATAAAAAATGTCAAGGCCATAAATGTGTCTGCCTTGTCAAGGGGAATGTTAAAAAAAATTTCAGAAGAAAAAGTCTATTAAACAAAAACCAACAGAGGGTGTTGCTCATAGTGAAGGCCCCCCTAATAACAGCTGGTAGCTGTAGTTGGTATCTCATGGTGTGCCTCTTCATTGTCTAAGGTGCTGAAATGTCAATTCCAAGGCTGCCAGTTTAGTTTCCTATAATGCCTCAATGTGTGACTCCTTTGTAAAAAATGCAATGGCTCTGCTCTAAATAGTAACTCCAACTTAGTCTTGGCGCGTGCGCATGTGTATGTCATTGAATCCTGTGGTAAAGTAGTACCCGACCAGGGCTTCTTCATGACTTTTATCTGTTACTACCAGGGCCAGCTTCAGCTGTCCATGGAAAAGCAGGGTCTGTAATGTATAGATGGCTATACGTGACAATAATGGCCATACAGATCTATACAGTACGGCATATACTGATAGTTTAGCTGGGGAAGCATCATCTTGTACATTAAATGTGTACTGATCACTGATTCGTTCTCACAAATTCAGGCTTTTTCCATTTAAAAAAAACTTAAGTTGTTGTATTTTAGTTTGTCCCGCTGTCCAATCTATATATGTAATATTAATAAGACACATTAGTCATTTGTGTCCATGCTGCACCCAATGCTGTCAGGCAAAGCACTGATGTCCTGCAACCCTGAACTGAATGAAAGGTTTAGAAAATGAATGGTTAGATGTATATTTATAAAGTATCAGCATACACCATACGAATCAGACTGGAACACCAGCCTCAATCAATTTATTTCTGCAGTAAGTCGGGTTTCTTCTCAACATTCATGCAGTCTGGCTTTTCACCAATACCTGTGCCATGACACTGCTTGTTTTTAGGCTGTTGTCTTCTCAAAAATGGACAAGTGCAACTGTCTGCTGCCGAATTAGTTTATTCTGTCTCTTGCTATACACAAACAACTAATCTGCTGGCTTGCCATTGCTGTTTAAATCCAGTTAAAACTGTTCTCTTGGCCAGTATGCTCCTCCAGTTTCTGGCCTCTCCATACTTTTTTTCTATAAAGATTTGGTTCTGCTTGTGCCTGCCTGCTAACTGTCCGACTGTCTTCTCTCTAACTCCATCCAAATGACCTCATGTTTACTGATTTTCAAAAGCCTCTTGAAGATCCATCTAGGACTAACTACCTTAAGTTTCTTGTACTCAACTTTAAATTTCATTATCCATTGCGCATTAAATTAGTAACCATTGAAATGACCTGTACCTGTAGGTACTGTGGTTGAGGCTGAAGCTGCATAGTTTTGATTTGCTGAGGTTGGGTGGGTTGTGTGGCTGCAAATCCAGGGTGAATTACTGCTGATCCAATCAGTACAGTGGTGGATACAACTGGGGTACTGTTACTGGAAGCCTGGGTTCCTCCACTGTGTAGTCTCTGATTATGAAGAAACCTGAACAGAGACAACAGGAGAAGGTCTTTGAATGCTATGAAATAAACACCATTTTAGAAAGATGGCCTTCAATACTGGGCCGCTGATTAAAATACATAGGAGTCTGGCACCATGACTTTGGCGGCTGTGCATTCTGTTTATAGCAGAACTCCAAACCAGAGCCTTTTCCTCAACTCTACCTTAAAGCACAGGGGTGACATAACACTTCAAAGTTATGATTTATTTTGTCATCTCTCTGTTGCTGCTCAACAATTTTCCAGTACCTCAACAACTTTCCAGTACCTCAACAATTTTCCTCCCACAAAATCACTGCTTTCTTTCCTTCTTGCAGCAGATGGGTCCATTAAGCTCTTCAAAATTGTGCTGTATCTTGTGTCATTAGTTCTCTTTCTCTTAGCAAAGTTTGACATTAAAGACAAAACACATTTTGCTGTCATCCATATTGTTTACACCACATGCAGTTAAGATGAGGGCTACTAACACAAGAAAACTGCAGCACAGGGATATCATTGCTGGACTCCACATTAAAATTCACTGTCAACAGATTGTGCCACTGTTTATACTGGCAGAGATGCTCTACAAACAAAAGGACATCTACTGCCATCTGCTGCTTTGTCACAAATTTAGACATGCCATCATTTCCTAATTTTCAATAAACTTATCTTTGTTTTGAAAAATGACTCCCACATGTTTTGGAAGGTCCATTGAGGAAGTGACATAAATGAGTGAAAGGTGTAATGCAGATTAAACTGTCCAGCCAGGAGCTTGTTAAATGACTTGCTTTAGATCTGAACTCTCCATTCCCACTATTCTGTTCAAGTTGAAAGACAAGACATGCACCCTTTTAGAAACATTTGATGATATTCAGAAATGCCGTAAATAGTCTGCATAGAAAAAAAACCCATCACAACTGGTTCCTGAAATCCCATTCTGATCCCAGAAAAAACAGACCCTATTCTCCACTTGGCATCACTTTTTTTGCATTGCATTGTAATCTGGTGCCGCACTGTTCGCTGCTACATTTAGATGTGATGAGCCAGTGTCACTGTGGTTATATAGTGAGCTAAACAAAAGTGCCAAGGTAAGTTGTCCTTTTCACTTTTAATTACTTTTCACAGTTCCATTTCATTTATCAGTAACGGGGAATTTTCAGTTTTCTCACTTCATGCTGAAAACCCTTTTAAAGTTCATAATGGAGTGAGCTAATAACACAAATGGAAATAATGCAAAACAATTTATAATGTTATTTAATATAAAAGCTGACCAGTAAATCATTGTACTCCCCGAGAATCTCCATTATACTAAACAGATAATTCAGAACTTGAGTACATTCTTGTTTATGCTACCCTCGAACATCTACTCCTGGTTCAGTGTTATAGTACACACGTCCATTGGTTTACCTTACCTGAAAACACAGCCTCATATTCCAGTCATGCTAATGACACCCAGTGTGACAGTTACTCTTAGATGAGCGTCAGCCATAGTCAAGCCCACTTTCTATCTCAATGACATCAGTTGTTATAATGTATTCGTTTAAATGCCAGATGAAATGACATCATGTTGACAGTCTTGGGTTTATTGGGTCAGTATTGCTACACGTTCACAGTACAGTGAAGTTCTTACTTGCTTGTGCTAATGAACATGCAATGGGTCCCCAGTTTCTGGCACAATGTTTATTAAGTGTAACAACTTCACATCAAAACTTGTGCCACCCTTAACTGAAATACGTTTGTTAAGAGTAAAAGGACATACATGCACCAAGTTTCAATGACAATTTCAGCAGCTTCACTCCCTGGTGAATATTCATTTCATGACAATCATCACAATGTTAATATTTTTGTAAACTCTCCTCACAAAGAGAACCACAATTATATGAAATAAGTTTCACTAGTACACTGGAGACCTTTAGATCCTGACCTGATAATATTTGCAAGGTGAATGTGGATTAAAAGGCTATGTGGGGCTGAAGAGCCTGTTTTTATAAAAGTTTTCTTATATTTAAATATTGTAGCCACAATTAAGAGTTCATGCTGCCACTAATGTAACATTACCTTAAGGTGTGTTTGCATCCTCCTATCTCATGCCATAATCACTCCTCATCTAGCAAATACATCTTCAGCAGTCTTTATTCACAAGGTACAGTACAGACAGACTAGTGCAAGTTCCAAATTCAGCCACTAGGGTCACGACTTTAGCCAAACATAGTGATTACATCACAACTCAGCTACACTGACGTGCAGTGGGATGTAAGACAATCCAAGAAACTCTGCTATTAACTTACCAAGATGTTAACACTTCACAGTAAGGGTATGTGCAGAGCTGTGACAGAACCAAGATATTCTGTCACAAGTCTGCTGCACTTGGGGAATTAGGCTTTCATTAGGCTTTTCCAGATCTGTTTTTTGAGGCTTCATCAATTGAAACATTCAAGTGAAGGGTAAAAACCAACCTCTTTTCTTTTGTCACATCTTGGTTTCTGGATGTGGCATTTGGTCCAACTGCTCTACTGCCAAACTGTTTTCTGTCATCTGAGATACAGGAGTCTTGAAATCTTCCGATGGAAACATTCTTTCATCAGATTGCATGGCCTCTACAATAGAATGCCCAGTATGGGTTGGGTGTCTAGTTGGCTGAACTCTCACAAGTGACCGTGGACCTTCCGGAGGTTTAATTATTTCAGGGAGGCTGCTGACTGGAGCTTTTGTATTCCTCTGCTCAATTGTGAACTGGCTATAGTTCAACAATTAATGAGTGAACAGATATTGTTGGTTTCCTTGTATGTTAAACAGTTTTACTTTAATTTCCATTGTAAATTATTCTCTGTTATTGAGGTCTGGACTTATTTGACATACACATAATGTCAGCATTTCTATTTGTACTTGTACTTCAGATTTAAACCTGTGTAGGACAGACTGGAATGATCCTCTCTGCTATGCTTGGAACACAGGTCTTTGACCTTACACCAGACAGCCTTAATGCTAGCTAAAAAGTCCCAGTTTCCATGACGAGGCCCCTCTTCTGAATGCAGTCTTTGCTCCTTATCTGATAAGATGATCGATCCCAGACCAAGTAACATCACAGAAACATCTCTTAGAGGCACCATTTGGATACACAAATTTGAACAAAGAGCCATAATTCAACAATTGGCAACCCTGATGGACAAAGTTTTCTCCAACAATCAACCAAAAAGGATGGTCTTATGTGCATCTAAGAAACCAATAGCTCCTTCCTTTAAAACCACCACAGACACTCCAGATGTTGCTTCTTCTATCAGCTCACTCTTTAAACCCAGCCATAACTTAACCATGATAGCAGAGACCTAGTGCTTATAGGACATGGCCGTGACAAAGGCTAGATTAATCCCTTCCACTCCAAAGGGTAACTGGTACTAGACAGGAAAAATGGAAGAATGTCCATAAAACGTGTTGGACGACAGTTGCCATTAGTATACACCTTGCTTAGATGCATTGTCTTGCTGAAAATGATAGCTGACTGATCACCAGCTTACTCAGCATAAGTGAATTCACTAGCAACAAAGGACCAAGACAGTGCGTTTGAACCTCAAACAGAAACTGCTGCACTGCTCACAATCAGAAGGTGCAACCAAGGAGGTAAACTGCTGAATGCAGAGAGAAAAGTGGACTGAAGACTCTTCCACATGTGTTGAAAAAGATGACCAGGAAAGGAACAAAGGATCGCTTACATCAAAACATAAGTAAACCTGCTTTGATTCCGAGAACTACTAATTATAATTTAGTAGGTAGGATAAAGCCAGCTATTGTATTACGGTACTGAGTTCACTGTAACTGAAAGGTTATGACCTTGTGAGGTATAGGTTCTAGCTGTTATAAGTTTCTTCCTAAATTTCTTAAAATTTTACAGAGCACCATCTCACACACATAGAAACTCTGTGGTGGAAGATAAACCAGTGTGGACTAGCAGGGAGTAAAAGAAATGCCATGGTGCGGCAACAGAAGCTTAATAATTAGCTAAAGACATTATCCATCCAACCACATGAATTGAAAGACCAGAATTCAAACTTAGGTGCATTTTCCTATAGTAGGGAAAAGATCTACCAAAGTCAAAAGAGAATACGTAAGCTATATGCCTTTTCTATAAGACTGAAAAAGTTCCACTAAGCTGTAATAACTTGAGTTTGTGTTGTTTGTTAATGTCCATCTTTTATATCACTCCCTGTATTTAAATATACATATATACATACTAGGGGGCTTTACCCCCTCATTGCTTTTTCTCACTAACCCCCCGCCCCACTACGCGCTGCGGTCACTCCTCTGAAACCCCTCTTAAACGATGATACAATGGAAAACAAATACTTTTTTTTTTTTTTTACCTCCTCTTTGCTCGATCAGCTGCCGGCTTACTGCTGCTGGCATGCCACGTGATCAGCATCTCGTGTGGCACTTCAAATGTTTAAAAGCCTATACAGCATCTGTCCTTTTGTCTCACTGCTTTGTCTCACTTCTCCCCCAGACATCCTCAAACACTATTCGATCTCTTTTCGCTGTTCCATTATTTCACAGAGTAATATTTTCAGTTTGTTTGTGCTAATGAGATCTTTACTATCATTTTTTTGAGACTTTTGAATTTTTCTACTTACATTATCTCTAACCTGCTCTGCATTTGTATCTTCGTCTTTTTCCGGCCCTAGGTATGGTTAAATCTCTTGGCACAAAGTCTAGTCTCGCGGGACGTGAAAGTGTTTTTCTGAGAAGGTCACATCTTCTCTCTCTGAACAGACCTCGTCTCGTCCCAAGTTTTTTTATATACAGTAATCCCTCCTCGATAGATGAAAAGACAAGACAGAGATGACAGTTCTTTCTCACAATTAAAAGAATGGAAATATATCTTCTCTTCAAAGGAATGCGTGTCAGGAGCAGAGAATGTCAGAGAGAGAGAGAGCGAGAGAAAAGCAAACAATCAAAAAATCAATACGTGCTTTTGGGTTTTTAAGTATGCAGAAGCACCGCGATAAAGCAGCATTTTTTAGAGGAGCGTCGGTATCCTCTAGGCAAACAGCTTCTGTGCAAACAGCCTCTCTGCTCACACCCCCTCCGTCAGGCAGAGAGAGTGAGAGAGACTGAGAAAAGCAAACAATCAAGCACCACGCGGAAAGCATATCGTATATCATTGAGGAGTTTTAGTTAATAGGTAATACGTGCTCTGATTGGGTAGCTTCTCAGCCATCCGCCAATAGCGTCCATTGTATGAAATCAACTGGGCAAACAAACTGAGGAAGTATGTACCATAAATTAAAAGACCCAGTGTCCGCAGAAATCCGCGAACTAGCGAAAAATCCGTGATATATATTTAGATATGCTTACATTTAAAATCCGCGATGGAGTGAAGCCGCGAAAGTCGAAGCGCAATATAGCGAGGGATCACTGTAATAGATATACACACATATACAGGTGCCGGTCATAAAATTAGAATATCATGACAAAGTTGATTTATTTCAGTAATTCCATTCAAAAAGTGAAACTTGTATATTAGATTCATTCATTACACACAGACTGATGTATTTCAAATGTTTATTTCTTTTAATTTTGATGATTATAACTGACAACTAATGAAAGTCCCAAATTCAGTATCTCAGAAAGTTAGAATATCAATTAAGACCAATGCAAAAAGGATTTTTAGAAATGTTGGCCAACTGAAAGGTATGAACATGAAAAGTATGAGCATGTACAGCACTCAATATTTAGTTGGGGCTCCTTTGGCCTGGATTACTGCAGCAATGCGGCGTGGCATGGAGTCGATCAGTCTGTGGCACTGCTCAGGTGTGATGAGAGCCCATGTTGCTCTGATAGTGGCGTTCAGCTCTTCTGAATTGTTGGGTCTGGCGTATTGCATCTTCCTATTCACAATACCCCATAGATTTTCTATGGGGTCAAGGTCAGGCGAGTTTGCTGGCCAATCAAGAACAGGGATACCATGGTCCTTAAACCAGGTACTGGTAGCTTTGGCACTGTGTGCAGGTGCCAGGTCCTGTTGGAAAATGAAATCTGCATCTCCATAAAGTTCGTCAGCAGCAGGAAGCATGAAGTGCTCTAAAACTTCCTGGTAGGCGGCTGCGTTGACCTTGGACCTCAGAAAACACAATGGACCAACACCAGCAGATGACATGGCACCCCAAACCATCACTGACTGTGGAAACTTTACACTGGACCTCAAGCAACATGGATTCTGTGCCTCTCCTCTCTTCCTCCAGACTCTGGGACCTTGATTTCCAAAGGAAATGCAAAATTTACTTTCATCAGAGAACATAACTTTGGACCACTCAGCAGCAGTCCAGTCCTTTTGTCTTTAGCCCAGGCGAGGCGCTTCTGACGCTGTCTCTTGTTCAAGAGTGGCTTGACACAAGGAATGCGACAGCTGAAACCCATGTCTTGCATACATCTGTGCGTGGTGGTTCTTGAAGCACTGACTCCAGCTGCAGTCCACTCTTTGTGAATCTCCCCCACAGTTTTGAATGGGTTTTGTTTCACAATCCTCTCCAGGGTGCGGTTATCCCTATTGCTTGTACACTTTTTCTACCACATCTTGTCCTTCCCTTCGCCTCTCTATTAATGTGCTTGGACACAGAGCTCTGTGAACAGCCAGCCTCTTTAGCAATGACCTTTTGTGTCTTGCCCTCCTTGTGCAAGGTGTCAATGGTCGTCTTTTGGACAACTGTCAAGTCAGCAGTCTTCCCCATGATTGTGTAGCCCACAGAACTAGACTGAGAGACCATTTAAAGGCTTTTGCAGGTGTTTTGAGTTAATTAGCTGATTAGAGTGTGGCACCAGGTGTCTTCAATATTGAACCTTTTCACAATATTGTTAATTTTCCGAGATACTGAATTTGGGACTTTTATTAGTTGTCAGTTATAATCATCAAAATTAAAAGAAATAAACATGTGAAATACATCAGTCTGTGTGTAATGAATGAATCTAATATACAAATTTCACTTTTTGAATGGAATTACTGAAATAAATCAACTTTGTCATGATATTCTAATTTTATGACCGGCACCTGTATGTGTTTCAGAAGGTCCCCTTACGGGCTCATCCAAGGGAGTTCCTTCTCCATCCACAGCTCAGAGAAGCCGCCCAATGACGGAAACTGACTCCACTGCTTCTGTCCAGGTGATGTATAAAACCAAGGTGCTCCCGGATGGTAGTGTCTCATTTTGGAATTGGGTTGACTGCAGGACAGAACTCTACCCCAAATGAACTGACTGCTAGGAAGGCACTGCAGCCTACAATGTTTGTTAAAATTTAGCACCATTGTGCGCCTGCTTATTTTGCTTTGCCAGCACCATTATTAAATGAGGCATACATCCATCTTCTATTATCCTTACGATATAAATAAATTCAATTATTTTGTTTATTGCAAAAAACATGTTTGGGTTATTTGTTGACAATAAGTCTTATCACCACATCTGGATCACAGCAGCAAAAGTTAAAAGTATTTAACATTGGCTTTCGCTGATTTATGAACATTGCCATAAATTGCAAAGATCACTTCATTCTTCTGGCATCACGACTGGAAAGTGAAACACACATCCTTCACTCAACCTACTGTACATCATTGGTTCTAATGAGAAATTATTTAATTCTGACACTTTATTGCAACCTTTGTAATAAAATAAACACTTCTTGAACATAGAAATTGACCAGTTAATAAGAACAGGGCTCTGTTTACATTTATATAACTGCATTCTTCCAATGTTTTCAAGACATTAAAGACTCAAACTCTAAGCAATGTACTAATTAAAGTTGATGAACATCTGCTCTAACATGATACATGTTTTTCCTAACTTACTTTGCTGCTTGGCCTGCTAGTCCCAGGTCCTGGAACTGTTGCCTTGCTGTGCATGAACCGGGCATCATGGGCTGAATGGGCTGGCTGAGAAGCATTCTGCAAGATGAACAGAAGCACCTTCTTATAGAGTCTACATTTAAACTATGCACATCACATGATATACCTACAAACATTTTAAGGCAGAGAAAAACAGAAAGAAAAACAGTTCAGGTACGAGTCTTAATGTACACAAAGTACAAAACCCGAAAAAATCAGATGAGTAAAGGAAGTATTTCCAAATGACTTTATAAACGACAGCTTGCCTTGACCACAGGTTTTGCCTCAGCTCTTAAACTGCAATAGCAATTGGCCCTTTGTCATATGAACCTTGGTATTTAAGCAGGCTTTTAAAAATCTCCCAGCTCACTGCCACTGACTTCGGCCACTTTTTTACCTTCTTGTGTTTTCATTTTTGAACTGCTGCTTTGGTATTTTGACTACATCTTTGTATTGTCATTTTGTCGATATTGTTACCAATGTCACATTTTGATTTTTTTAATACAGTCTTGGTTTCTCTTTTATGTTATTACTCATGCTTATTTGATTTATGTACTGACTGTGTCACCATTTCCTGCAATACTGAATTCTTCTTTAATCCACACTTCAGTTAACTGCACTTTGGTAACGGGGTTATGCCAGGATGCTCAACTAAAGAGTTAGGGTGAATGATGGGTTACTATGTAGTTTAAATGTGTTCTTTCACTTTGACCTGAAACTGGGCTTTAGCACAGGAGGAAAAGAATCATACAGTAAGAAATGGGCTTTCATCTAGAAGTAGATGCCAAAAGGGGTAGTAACTTATCAGTCTATAGGTGGCACAGTAGAAGAGAATTAGCTAGGAGAACAAGGATAAAGGAAGTGACTCATAAGGACTGCAGTGGTGCCAGTCATGTATTTCCAAGCCTCTGGTGAGTGACTGGGAGTTTGTTACTGGAACTCTACTCCGGACTATAGAAATTAGGCAGAAGGGATCAGCTATCGTTTCCAGACGCTTTAAATCCCACATTGAAATTGTGACAGAATGTGTGACTGGTTGAAGGGACCCCAAATCTCTACAGCGGTGTCCATGGCCAAGGAAGTGACTCCACAGATGCAGATCAGATCAAGTCAGGTTGAAAAGCATGCACTGGTACAGCATGTTACCACACCTACCAGATGATGAAACATCTAGGGATGCTGGTTGGCAACCCACAAGGCAGACATGTGGTCCAGTCCCACCCCCCAGAAATAATCATTAATCGGCCGCAGCCAAGTGTTATGTGGTCATCCCCTTGGCCTGGCCCAGCTGCTCGTGTCCTCAACAATGAGGATCCTGTAAGCCAGAACAACCTTTGGGAATCACACCACATGGCTGTAGTGCCGTAACTGACATTCCCTCACAATGCAGGTAATGTGCCTCATTTGGGACTCCATGAGCAATTGCTAATTCAACTCAAAGTCAACCCAGCAGTACCCAAGGATTCTCTGAAGAGACACAGTACCAAAGGAGTCCAGTCTTTGTCTCAGGTTACTGGATAGCGTCCACGTCTCGCAAACATATAGCAAGACAAGAAGCACCAGGACTCTAAAGACTTGAATCTTCATCCACATGACCCCCCTTTTCTCCCAATTGGTCTACTGACTTTATAAGAAGAGTCACCAGAGGCATGAATGTCACTGCCAAGGTACGTAATCCACTCAACAAGGTCAACACTCTCTCTGCAGACAGACACACTGCTGATGGCTGTGCCTAAGGGGTCATTAAAGGCCTGGATCTTGGTTTTTATCCTGGACACTCGCAAGCCCAGACACTCAAGACTCTTTGCTAAGTCTCTCAAGAGCCACGATCAGGGACTCCATTGACTATTCAAAGGTCACAGCATCGTCAGCAAAGTCAAAATCAATTAATCTTTTTTCACCAACAAATGCCCCACAGGTGCTAGACCCTTGACCCTGCCCAACACCTAAGCCATGCAAACATTGAAAAGAGAAGCAAGAACACACCGTTGATGAACCCCAGAATCAACTGGGGAAAAACACAGAGGTTCTGCATCCACTCTGCACAGCACTCACAGTACCACTGTACAGGCTGGCAATGACATTTAACAACTTTGGGGGGTTCCTGTGAAATCTCAGAATCCCAAAGGGCAGCTTGATCAACTGAGCTGAACGTTTTACAAAAATTCACAAAAGCTGCAAAGAAACTCAGATGATATTCACATGAGAACCCTCAGTGCCAGGATGCAGTTGATGGTAGACTTCTTAGGCGTAAAATCAGACTGCTCTGTTCACTGGTAGGTGAGCAAGTGATCACAGATCCTATTGAGGATGACTCTAGCAAGCACTTTACCCCGCACTGAGAGCAGTGTTATTTCACTGTAGTTGCCGCAATCCAGGCAACCACCTTTCCCTTTCCAGATAAGAACGACGTCTCATTTTCCTGTCAGTTGAGATGAGGCCCATCTCCCAAATCAAAGAAAAGATTGTTTGCAATACAAAGAGGACAGCCTTACCACCAGCCTGGAGAAGTTCACCCTAGTTACCACAGATCCCTGTAGCCTTCCCTACCCTCAGCTGGTTCACCACCTGTGCAATCTCAGTGAGACTGGGTGGATCACACCTAATTGGAGGATCAGGCTCCAGAACCATGGACCCAGAGATATCCAATGTCCTAGCCGGAGGATCAGCTTTAAACAGCTGCTTGAAGTCACAATTGCAGGGTCACAATTGCACTGGCATCCGTAGGAACCGTTCTATCACTCACCCTGACTGTGGAACAGATTTGGATGTGCGTAATGTTTTGATTCCTCTGTAATCAGGATGTGGGTCACTAGACCATTGATGTTGTGTTACATGCTCACAGATTTCTCTAACAAACTCCTCCTTATCTGCCCTCCGAACCATACCAGCCGTCCTTCTAAGTTCCCGGTACAGATAGTAGTTGCCATCAAGCCGTGTGCTGTGACTCCTCTTGATGATATCCAGGGTGCCCTTCGAGATGAAACACCTCCTTCTGGGAACACTGGCAACACAGCCCTCAGCAGCCTTCAAGGTCTTGTTGCAGAAGTTCTCCCACATCACATTACAATCAGCAAGTCACACCCAAGTCTATAAGTTCCTCATACAAACTGCATGCAAACTCATTAGAAACAGCCTGATCTTGGAGTCTGGCCAGGTCCAGCCTCATTCTCCTCGTAGGTGGTAGCCTACTGGACCTAAGCTGGATCTGCAGAGTAGCAACAACAAGTCTATGGTCAGAATTCAAACTGGGCACTTCTGTAGAACCTGCACTTCTGTAGGTGAGTCCAGCATCTGCTCACTGAGATGTGATCGATCTCCTTCAGCGCACCACCAGTAGTGGAGTACCAAGTCCAATGATGCGGCTCAGAGCGATAGAACATAGAACAAGTCAAGGAACATTGAGATATTTTTGCCAAGGTCGCCAGACCCATGGGGACCGACATAACCCTTATAACCAGCCCTTTCAGTGCCAGTGGTCACATGCAGAGGAGTGTCACCTCATGGGCACCCATCAACCACCAAATGAAGTTGCGAATAAAATGTCTCCCCCAGGAAGATATCGCTCTCTGCTTTCAGAACATACACTGAGACAATAGTCAAGGCATCCAGAGAATGCCTTAATCTAAGTCTCATAATACCCTCATTGAAGGAGTGACATTGGACACCATCAGAAGGAGCCGATCCGCCACAGCAACACCTACTCCCTAAGCATTACAGCCATCAGAGTGAACAAACCAATAAAAGGTGTACCCACGTACACAGATCTGGCCAGTTACAGGTCTCCTCGCCTCAGAGACTGCCACCACTGAAATGCAAAGTTTATGAAGCTCCTCTGACAGCAGAGGAAGATGATCATCATGCTGGAGAAACAAGACCAGGATGGGCCGCCTCAAACTGGGACCCGAGTGCTGCCGTGCAGCGGGCGACATCTCAGCACAACACCAGTTCTGATCCCCAGCAGGCCTAACCCCATTGCCTCTCTGATGGTTTTGAATCTTCTGGGGATGAGGCCACCTTTTTAGGTCTTAGGCCTTTTTGGAGTTTTTAGGTCTTTGGTATGTTTTTGGTACATTGTTGACAGAGAATTATATCACGTGAACACTTGGCTGTAGAAAATTAGTTTGACCAAAACCCTTATGAATGGGAATGTGATGAGAAACTATTATTATCTGATGTTGTTTGGCATACTCAAGCCACAATACGTGTATGTAAAAGGATAACTTACTATAAGGTCTGACAAAGATAAACATCTAGGGATTTATTCTTTGTTTACTTTATTGGTGCTTTGCCAGTGGCAGAAAAATAGGTAACAGTCATGTCTGTGCTGAAAAAGTTACAAGAAGAACTGACAGCTGTTATACTAGAAAATTAGCGTCAATTGTAAAATTACATCATGTCAAAGTGTATTGGTAGAAAAGTCACACATGTTCACACCATGGTGTGTGTATATGCCGGTATGTATTTATTTATCTACCTATTTATGTATTTATTTATTTAAAGCACTTCTGTAAAAAGCAAAATTTCCCCCGGAAACAAATAAAAATCTATCTATCTATCTATCTATCTATCCATCTATCCATCATTAAAGAGACAACACATTTACCAAAGTCTTGACATATTAACTACAGTTAAAAGACATTTCATGCATTGTTACCTTAGTTGTCGGTCATGAGTGAAGTCAGGTGCCAGATGACACTGATTGTTATCTCGAGATACTGGAATTGGTGGAGTAGCTGCTGAAGGCTGGGAAAGCATCATGGGATTGCTGTAGTGAGGGGTTAAGCTGCCCGAAGACTGGCTTGCACTCCGTACAGGGTTTTGTGTCTTAAGAAATGAAAAAGACAGGCAGAAAATAAATAATGTATATCTGCCATTCTCATGTAAAGAAAATGTATTTTCTTATAGCTGTTTTAAATATAAAGACATAACTATAATTTTAAAAAGTCTTGATTTATTTTTTTCTACCCATGCATGTGAAGAAATTTAGGCTCCAGAAGGATATGAAGAAAAAGGTTTTAAGAACTGAGATGAGCAATTTTATTCAGACAGAACACTTCTCATTGAAAATTAGGGCCAGAGATTTTTAGAATCATTTGGAAGCGGAGGTTTCATAACTAACAGTTTGTGAAAAAGTTGGGAATGTAAAAGGCAGAGATGGACAAATTATCAGGGACAGCTCTTAGTTAATTGATCAGTGAAAAAAGTTAGTTGTTATATGTTAATAAAATATCTTCCAGCATGAATGTCAAGATGCATACATTAAGAGAACATAAATAAATGACAAAACTTTGCTGGGTGTCTAATTTGTTAAGTATGGCTGTTCCCTTTTATTAAGGTTCTTGTAGATATGGTTGATTCTTTTAACTTAAAGACCAAAATAGCATACACTACGTCCACTGAAATCCTTATTGCAACCTTGAACTTGTGGTTTTTATATTTAAGGTCAAGCAGAGACTGTAAATGAACTTGATGGAAATGCTCAAAATACAGAAGACAAATGTTTCAAATACTTGGTTGGCTATGACAGTGGGCTCCCTCAGGCCTTGCTGTGATGATGATAGGTGCTGGCTTGTTATCTGCGATGGTGCCATCTGACCCTGCAGCGGTGATGGGCCATGAACCTGTAGAGCAACAAGCCCTGTCCTTGGCTGCGACTGCTGTTGGGGGGTGAGCTGCGGCTGCTGCTGGATGCTGCTGAAACTCGCTGCCGGCTGCAGGAACATCTTGGGAAGGGAAAAGAAAAACAAAACTGCATGTTAGCACTGCTTTACAGTCTCTTATGTGTTGGTGTGAAATGTGTGTCTCGGTCAGACTCACACTTCAGAGGTCTTTAGGTCTGCTGTTGTAGTCATTACTATACAGAACGCGATAGAAGCCCAAAAGAACTATATCCAAACATCTATATAAAATCCCTAGTAATGCAACTGTAAACTGTATGTAAATTAAACAAACAACCTTACTTTCATAAAATGTCTTTTTATACCGAACCTCATCCATAGGTGCTTCACACAGGCAGACCCACAGTGCACCTGTTTCCATAGATATGACATCAGGTTAGGAGATCAGCACTTCTGACAACCTGAGTCACCGGTGCAGACTGAAACAGCAACTTTCTTCTACCAAACAGATACAGTGCATACGGAAAGTATTCACAGCACATCACTTTTTCCAAATTTTCTTATGTTACAGCCTTATTCAAAAATGGATTAAATTCATTTTTTTCCTCAGAATTCTATACACAACACCCCATAATGACAATGTGAAAAAAGTTTACTTGAGGTTTTGCAAATTTATTAAAAATAAAAAAACTGAGAAATCACATGTACATAAGTATTCACAGCCTTTGCTCAATACTTTGTTGATGCACCTTTGGCAGCAATTACAGCCTCAAATCTTTTTGAATATGATGCCACAAGCTTGGCACACCTATCCTTGGCCAGTTTCGCCCATTCCTCTTTGCAGCACCTCTCAAGCTCCATCAGGTTGGATGGGAAGCGTCGGTGCACGGCCATTTTAAGATCTCTCCAGAGATGTTCAATCGGATTCAAGTCTGAGCACTGGCTGGGCCACTCAAGGACATTCACAGAGTTGTCCTGAAGTCACTCCTTTGATATCTTGGCTGTGTGCTTAGGGTCGTTGTCCTGCTGAAAGATGACCCGTCGCCCCAGCCTGAGGTCAAGAGCGCTCTGGAGCAGGTTTTCATCCAGGATGTCTGTGTACATTGCTGCAGTCATCTTTCCCTTTATCCTGACTAGTCTCCCAGTTCCTGTTGCTGTAAAACATCCCCACAGCATGATGCTACCACCACCATGTTTCACTGTAGGGATGGTATTGGCCTGGTGATGAGCGGTGCCTGGTTTCCTCCAAACGTGACGCCTGGCATTCATACCAAAGAGTTCAATCTTTGTCTCATCAGACCAGAGAATTTTGTTTCTCATGGTCTGAGAGTCCTTCAGGTGCCTTTTGGCAAACTCCAGGTGGGCTGCCATGTGCCTTTTACTAAGGAGTGGCTTCCATCTGGCCACTCTACCATACAGGCCCGATTGGTGGATTGCTGCAGAGATGGTTGTCCTTCTGGAAGGTTCTCCTCTCTCCACAGAGGACCTCTGGAGCTCTGACAGAGTGACCATCGGGTTCTTGGTCACCTCCCTGACTAAGGCCCTTCTCCCCCGATCACTCAGTTTAGATGGCCGGCCAGCTCTAGGAAGAGTCCTGGTGGTTTTGAACTTCATCCACTTACAGATGACGGAGGCCACTGTGCTCATTGGGACCTTCAAAGCAGCAGCAATTTTTCTGTAACCTTCCCCAGATTTGTGCCTCGAGACAATCCTATCTCAGAGGTCTACAGACAATTCCTTTGACTTCATGCTTGGTTTGTGCTCTGACATGAATTGTCAGCTGTGGGACCTTATATAGACAGACAGGTGTGTGCCTTTCCAAATCATGTCCAATCAACTGAATTTACCACAGGTGGACTCCAAATAAACATCTCAAGGATGATCAGGGGAAACAGGATGCACCTGAGATCAATTTTGAGCTTCATGGCAAAGGATGTGAATACTTATGTACTTGTGCTTTCTCAATTTTTTTTTTTTAATAAATTTGCAAAAACCTCAAGTAAACTTTTTTCACGTTGTCATTATGGGGTGTTGTGTGTAGAATTCTGAGAAAAAAATGAATTTAATCCATTTTAGAATAAGGCTGTAACATAACAAAATGTGGAAAAGTGATGCGCTGTGAATACTTTCCGGATGCACTGTACTTAAACATTCAAGTCTAGCTTAGTTTTAGTGCTAGAATAAATATTGGCTCTATAAAGCACTTTGTAATAATGTGCAGGATTAACGAGACATTCATTGAATCCGCTTAATGCAATTTTAGGGTTGCTGGGGTCAAAGTGTATCCCTGCAGTACTAAGCCAGTTCATCTCAGGGAACACTCATGTGTACCCACACTCTGCCAGCTTAGAACTGCCAACTAGCCTGACAGGAAAAGCCATTCAGACATGGGAAGAACATGCAGCTTTTACACAGACGGTAACTGGGTCAAGATTTTTATTCAGTGTGCTGGAGTGGTGTGGCAGCAGTAATACCAACCACTGTGCCACTGTTATGCCATGCTGTAAGTAAAAATAAATTATTACATTGTGATATCAGTGCACCAAAACCTTAAAAAAACCCTTTAAAGCTGGAACTAAACATATACATTTCTCACTGCAAAAAAAAACAAACTATAAACAGACACTATATTTTATTGCTTAACAGTAAAAGTCTTCTTTCTTATAATAATTCTTTTGTGAAAAAACATAAATAAATAATAATTCAAAAAAATCTGGATTGTAAATACTTCTGTTTGGAGGGGACTTGTATATTAAAACTTAAAGGACAGTCTAGGAATAACTGTCTCTTAAATCTAGCAAGAAACAGAATGCTGGCCTTCACATAATTAAATCTCATCTTCTTATATAATACGCTACCGTGGCTGTCTGTTTGTCTGTCCAGGATTTTAAATCACCTGTAGCTCACAAACCGTTTGAACTATTGACCTGGAATTTGGTACATATATACTATGTGACTTCTACTATCTGCTTCGGGGTGATGACTGACCTCCGAGGTTATTCCTCTTTTTATTTTTATTTTATTTTATTCTAGAATCAACTCTCGGCAGCGGGCAGCAGGGCAGCCGTGTGGCACATGTGTACAGGCTCCGTTCTCATCCCTACCACCTTCACCGTCACTTCCCCTACCTCTTCATGTCTTAAATCATTCTTGTGGCAGATTAAAGACTTAAGTGCCAGTTTAGGTGAAAAAGTATTAAGTAGTTACAACACAAACACTGACTGAATCAGTTTTAACGTTAAAAGATGCCGACGAAAGAAGAGAAGAAGTGGGCCATTAGGGTGGAAAAAACAAGTGCTGCTCAGGAAGCAGGAACCGCATGAACCTCTGAGCAAACGAATGGTAAACGTACAGAGAAAGAAAGAGGATGAAAACTAGGAATGCTCAAGTCAAGCGTATTCCATGCAGTGCGCCGTTACTGGTATTTAAATAATTGACAAACAATAAACCCAGTTTGTCCACTTTTGCACAAATGTTGCAAAGTTTTTCTTCACACAGGCACATTGAATAAATTACCAAGTAGTGTGGTAGAAAGTAGGATTTTGAGGACCTTTCAGTCTTGACTTGATGTTATTTTGGACGATCTAGGCAAACACGAAGGACAAGCTTCTTGGGCCAAATGTTCTCGTGAAAATGGCTCTGATGTTATACTAATTCAGGGTCCTGGAGAGCTATTGTGGCTGCAGGTTTCAATTTTAACCCTTTTCTTAATTAATGACCAGTATTTGCTGCTAATTAATTCTTTTGATTTAAATTTAATTAACTTGCTAATTAAAACACAGACCCCTTAATAATTTCATTTTCCTTAATTAGCAGCCAAACATTAATGACATACATTGTCTATCATGCAATATCTGAAAAGGTAGAGGGTGAAGGTAAAGTTCTGTTGATCTGCTTGGCTGTGCAAAACATTTTGACGGTGTTCATAAAAAAAATGCAAATTAACAGTTTTGGAAATGTCTGCTGTGATGATAATGAGAGCACCAAGAAACCATAGAATTAAATAACTGGTTTATTTAACTTGAATCATCTTCTAATTAGGGAACTGGTTTGAGTAGAATTGGTTTTTAGTGTGAGACCTCGACTTTGTTGGCCAGCATCTGTTTTACTTCACACCTTATTTCTGTTTAGGTGCGGTTTAAAGAAAAACAGAAGCAATTCAGAGGACTGATTATGAAAAAAAAACAAGTCAACTAAAATGGAGTGAAAAGAGGCTAATTAGCAGCAAAAACTAGTCCCTAATTCACAAAAGGGTAGAAACCTGCAACCACAGCAGAGCCTGAGAACTGGAGTTGAAGACTCCCATACTAACTTCATGTACCATTTTCACTATCGTTTTAAAAGTGAGTGCCCTGGCTCTCCTCAAATGGGCACATTAGTAACCTTACACAGGCAGCTCAGTTATCACAGACCCCTTGTCATGTATGTAACTATGCCTTGGGGTCTCAGTGCTCCCATTCCTCATGAACTGATTCCAAATTAGGCACCTGTGTACTAAACGGACGGCACAGATGGCTAGTACCCTTTTCTATTATCGTGATGCAAATTGGATTTTCGTTTTTAAGATTAGGCACCTGAAGGGGACATTAACATTAAGGACCTTTAGGCAACTATGCTCCACCCCCACTAACTTTAAGGTTAGTATTTGTGGTTGGGGTAGATCAGACTAATAATTTAAGGTCCAAAAATTAAGCAACTGGGGCGGCAGCTCCACCGATTTGCGTGACGATAATAGTGCAGTCCATTTAGTACACAAGTACCCCAAATTAACTAGAAACAACTTTTGAACTTTTCTGTAAACACTCCTCCATGTAAACCCAGAAGATGTCTGCCTGCCCAGCATGCTTCCCACCTGTATATTAGAGTCATTGATGATACAAAGCTGCTCCTGAATTTTATTCAGCTCATCTTGTTGCCATCGGATGTTGGCCTGTAGGATGCGAGTTCTTTGTTCAAGCTGTTCTTTGATACCTTGGATCATACCAAACTAGAAAAGGAAAGAGATTTTTAAAATCATGTCTTTCAAAGTTTAAATTGTGACAGGATAGAACACTTAAAACAAAGCAGTAGGCTGCTCTTGGATTTAGTGTTGATTTGTGCAGAGTTGTGCACAGATAAGTTTGAACAATGCCATGAATTTTCTAAATTAAAAAAAAAAAAACAACTTTATTGTGTTAAATGCCTTCCTCTAATGAGCACTATCCCAAGATGCTTTGCAAAAGTTGTAATCTAATTTGTACAATTGTCGGACAGGCAGATTAAGCGACTGGCCTGGCTGGTCCAGCATTCTAGGAGTGTCGATGTCAAAGCCACTAGGCCATACTGCCTGCCACACCATGTGCGTACATTTGCTCAAGATTTTGAGATATTAACTGAATTTTCCAGTTTAAGGAATATACCTCTGTCTATGCAAGGCTATGTCCCTAATGTGGGTGGCACCTAACAGCATTGCTGCACCTTTTCCTCTGTTCTTGGCTTGGGTGTCTTTTGTGGAAGTTTGCAGGCTCTCTCCATTTTCATGTAAGATTGCTCTGAGGACCTGGGCTTCTTTCCTCAGCTGTCAGGTTCATTCCAGTGGAAAGAGCTGGATCCTGCTTTGTGGCCGATGCTGCCTGGATTGGCTATAGCTGCCCACAACTCTACAATTGTGTCCAGGAAATTGATGTATGGACAGATTTATTGTCCTAATAATAGTATACAGTATTAATAATTAGTAGAGATTATTGAACCCCACTGAATTTGGTTTGGTTTGGTCAATTTGTAGAAGGGTACGGGAACTTCGCCAAAATCAATGAAAGGCATTGAAGTCAATGGGAAAAGAGAAATTAACTAGTTTGAAGTGGATTATAATGGTGCAGTGGTCTTTTAAGTGTCATTGAGTGCTAGGGAAGCATCTGCCAACTTTGCTGGACTGATTATTGTGGACAGAAATGTGACCTGAGCGGTGAGGCGGCAGTGCCTCTCTGAGATTTAATAATACTCGAGTCCACAACACTACCTCTTTCTGCATCTCCCGAGTTCCTATCACTACAACTAACTGACAACCACAGAGCCTCTGAAGCTTGGGGAACAGTGTTATATTCTTGGGAGGCTGCCCCTGTCACTACCCAATCTGTGCCACATTAGTGTGGCGCATAACATGCCTAATGCAGAAATGAAGACACAGCGCACAATAATGTTGAAAATCAAAGTATTTTCATCAAAGTCTCATTATGGTCAGCTAATGTACCCCTTGAATGAAAATAATGCAAGTTGTTTCTTTCTTCTTTTTTATTTTTAAACACTAGATACAAATCCAGTACCTGATTACTAATCGGGTAGTGACATCACACAAATGCGTCTATACACCATAAATTATTCAAACATGCACAAAGTAGATCGGACCGTGGCGTAAAGCGTGAGGTGGAGTATGCTTACATTACACAGTTCTGCGCATGTGCAATGGGAAACTGGTAGGTTATGCAGATCGAGTAGTGACACCCCCATCCAACAGCTCTGTACTGTCACACTGGCCTTGCAAAGCATCATGGGGGGCTGAGCAGAAAAGGTTTGGCTAAGTTGGCTGCATGGTGAAATTTTAGAGAACATTTTGGCAAATCCAGCAATTTCATTGTGAAAAACACTTTGGCATATTTCACCGATCAACACTAACAATTACTAATACTGAGAATGCCCCATGTTAGAGCTTTGAAGTATTGTTAATTATTAGAGATACAAAAATCAAAGATTTAAAATGATTCATTCAGCTAACACTTTTCCCTAAGACCACAGTAACATCATTTCTTCATTAGTACACTTATATGGAGTGCTGACAGGTTAACGAATTTGCTCAGGGTCACATCATCAGTCAATGATGGCAACTGACAGACATGTCCTTTATAAAATCATTGCCTTAGCCATAAAGTTATAATACTGGTTTATTCTGAGTACATTTTACTCATTAAAGAAAATAGTGAAAAGATCGAGGATTTGCTTCAATGTGTACAAAAAAATACCAAAGATCTGTCCACCCATAAATGTCAGTATCCTGCATCCATCCATCATTACTAAGGCATGCAGCTATCTTCACATTGATGACTACACTGCCACAGTTAGATGTCGCCATGAAGTGTGGAGCTCACTTGTAAAGGCAGTCATTGGAGTTTACTGACATGAATTTGCTGTGAACTCATTAACTGCACCTACCTGGTGTCAATTCTGTCACATAATAAAATCCTTTCAGAATGTTTCAGGTAATTATAGGTAAAAATAAAAGGAAGACTCAAAGTATATGTCCCAGAGAGACCTCCTAAAGCCTGTTTGGCTGATATTCGAAAGGGGCTCGTGGACTGTAGCCGCAGGTGACATATAAATGAAATAGCTGACTGCTAGCTAACTGACAAACGGACAGACTCCCACAGTTAGCTGCTATCTTGCTCACTAGTGTCAGTGTAAACTAGCAAGTCTGAGCTCACTGAAACCTTTGAAGATTATAGCATTAGGTGAATTAAGAGTAACCATTTCATTCTTGCTGTTACTATTTATTTAATTTTTCATCTTAAAATGTCCTGTTATCTTCTATAAATTAAACTGTACTGTTGACTCTTTTCAGCTTGTTACTGTCTCTGAAACTGGAACTTCATGTGCCTATATGGATTTGCTGCACGGCTGACAAATCTGTTAGTAGGGGTTTGTGTGTCATACATGTCTGACGTCAAGTAGAGTTATGCTCCTGTCCTTTTACTGGTTTCAGTATTCTGCCAAACCTTTTGTCTGGATTGCTGTTTCTAGGATGTTTTTGCAATGGTGACTGCATGTGTGTGTTTGTCCTGTGATGGACTGGCGCCCTGACCAGGGTGTATTGCTGCCTTGTGCCCTATGCTAGCTGGGTGAGCCTCCAAACCCCCCATGACCATGTGCAGCACTATGTGGTTAAGAAAATGACTGACTAACTAGAGCAGGGGTCTCCAACCTTTTTTCCCCTGAGAGCTACTTTTACAAAATGAAAATTGCAGAGAGATACTCATGTTTTCAAATGTTTATTCTCATAGCTTATTTCAACCCAAACAAACTGAATAAGTTTGTTTTGCCTGAACATCTACAGAATGTCGGTGTCCACAACTCACATTTTGCATTAAAACATCACAAAAAATATGTAGTTCACCTGCAAGTGCATTTTGTATGTCAGTATGCATTGTCTAGTGTATCTCACACTATTGAATTAAAACTTGTATGCTGTCAAAACAAAACAATGCAATTCCAAATACACAGATATGACTTATTCATTTGTCATTGTGTTCCATGTCACTGTACCACTTTATTCACAGGTCCAGTTGCACGTGGGATGTGTTTTTTAGTTAGTCAGATGACTAGCACTGAGGTGTATGGTGGAGTGGAGCCACTGAGGTTCACTCTTATGGAGTCATTTCAATGTTCGTCTGTCAGTTTTGTTCTGAACTTTGATTTCATGACATTCATGTCAGACTCACAGAGGTATGTAGACCCTAACAAAGCAGACATTTTCAGAGCTGCTTGGTGAAGATCCTTGTAGTTATTTGGCTCTACTAAGCTCCAGAAATGCTGAGAATGCTGTTGAGACTTTAACTGCACATTATTTTGAAGGTTTACTAATATATAATATATAAAATCCAATGTGTCTGTCTGTGTGTCTGTCCGCTTAACAGATTTAGATCGGGTTTCTTTCTATAATTTAGTGTGCTTGTGGTACCGATTTATTTGCACGAATCCGAGTACGATACAGTGGGCAGAGGGGACGCTCACTCACACTGCAGCCTCAGGTTGTGTACCTTACCTCCGCTTAGCTAGCAAACGAGAGAACTACTTAAAAGATTTAGATCGGGGAATAATTTGCTTGAACATTCCGGTTTATTTTGCGGCTTCCTTAATCAAGCTAAGAATCATAGTCTGCTTGCAGTACCAATTTATTTGTGTGAATCCCAGAGACACGCAATGGACCGAGGAGAGGGGCCTTCTTCACTCACTCGCCAGCTTCGGGGTGTGTTCCTTAACTTCGCTTAGCTAGCGAACAAGAGAACAATTGAATTCAACTTTGTGTGATATTTAAAATAAAGTGTTACTTAGGTCTTGATGAGTTTGAGTCCAGATATTCTCTTAAGTGTATGCCACATTGAAAAGATAGGTTGCAATTCAGATTGTGAATAGTGATTTTGTGTTAAAAGGATTGTGATATGATTTTTTGGAAAGATCGCCCACACCTAATTTCACTAATCAAGTTTTCAAATTTATGTAGGATTCATTAACCATTTGGGGAGCTACTTGGAAAGAGCGACATGTTGGAGACCCTTGAACTAGAGATAATATAGATAAATGCCACCAGATAGCAGTGCAACATGACTTGTGAACCCTCATCTTCAATTCAACCATCATTATCATAAGTTTAACTGCCAGTTTTCTGCTTTGTCCAGGTTAGCTGGTTACTCCTTATATCGTTTTTTCTCCACTCTCTGAGATCCTGGGCATCATTTTTGGTAAGGCCCATGTTTTTCGTATTATCTGACAACATCTCCAACTATATCTTCTTTGGCCTTCCTCCCTTTTTTTATTCCCACCTCCACAATTCTTGGTGCACCTCTTCACCCAATCATCATCTGTCTTTTGCTCCACATGCCCAAACCTCCTTAGTCCATTTCTCCTCAGCACAACACCCATCTCTTCCAAACTTAGTCTATCTGTTAATTCAGCCTTCATCTTCCTCTCACTCTGTGACATTCCACAAATCCATCTGATCATTCTCATCTCTGTTCTTTGTAGTTTTGCTTTATGTTCTGCTTTCAATGGCCATGTCTCATTCCCTCAGAGCACACTACTCCTCACATAGCATTCATACATTTTATGATTCAATTCAAGACAGCCTCCTTGAGAAGTCAGAATGGGGAACAGCTCTCAGGATTTCTTCTATGCACCTTTCACTCTGGCTATTATCACTGCTGTGCCTGCACCTCCATCTGCAGTCAACATGTCACCTTATGTGGGTAGCAATAAGGATTCAGGATTTTCAGTACAAGATATTATTGCATTATATCTCTCTCTATATAAAATCCAACGTCTGTCTGTCTGTCTGTCTGTCTGTCTGCTTTTCACAAGAGAACTACTTAATGTATTTAGATCAGGTTTTTTTCTATGATTTGCTTGAACATTCTGGTTGATTTTGCAACTTCTCTCACCGTGCTAAGAATCATGATTCGCTTGCAGTAATGATTTATTTGCACGATTTCGAGAGAGACGCTGCAAACAGGAGGAGGGGGGTTGGGGGGTGGGTCACCTCCTCACTCACGTGCCGGCCTCAGGGTGTACACCTTACCTCCGCTTAGCTAGCGAACAAAAAAATTACTTAACGGATTAAAATCAGGTTTTTTGCTATAATTTGCTTGAACATTCCGGTTGATTTTGCGATTACTCTCATTGGGCTATGAATCATAGTTTGCTTATAGGATCAATATATTCGCACTATTCTGAGACAGAGGCTATGGGCCGAGGGGAGGGGGAAGCGTGACGTCAGGAGTAGGGAGCCAGGCAGGGTCCTCCTCACTCACGCGTCAGCCTCCATTTGAGTCAGTGTACCTCTACGTTTTGGAGTGTACCTTACCTCCACTTAGCTAGCGATACCTTTTTGTTTATTGATTTTTAAAGTTTGTCCTGTTTCACTACTACACGGGCGGAGCCGCGGGGGATGGCTAGTATACTGTATATTCCATTTATGATTAGAATAATTATTATTATCATTATGTTATAATGCTTGCTTTTCCTTTTTGTTATGCACTGCTTGCATTTGTTTTCTTTTCCTATGCTGTATAAACTCACTAGAAAACATTACTTGGGCTCTGCTGAGGAAAGACTGAGAAAATTTTTTGTTTTACAGACAATTCTAGAAAAAAGTGTGTCAAAACGTCTAGTTAGACACTAAGTGGTTTATTGTATCAAAACAATATTATCCTAAAGTTACAAGAAGTGCTGCCATACTCCAGAATGTTGAGACCCCATCATAGGTGGATTGTGGACATGCTGGAGTACCACAGTTGCTTATTTGCTCAATCCTGGAACTTTTGAATTGCTGCCCTCTGTAACCATCCATGTCCTAAATTCTGCACACTCAAACAACATCTGGAGAGGAACTGAGAGAACCTCACCTGACTGCTACATACGTCTCTGACAACGTTTATGTTGAGTCTGTTGGTGGATATACATGCTTTAAAAGTCTTTAATACAAGCTACATATACAATTATTACTTGTGTCATGAATGATTTGTGATTTTGATGCTATTTTGTCATTGTTGTAGCTCTGAGGTGCTATGGTAAGTGGAACAAGCTTTCCACGGTGTGATATCTAAATTGACACTTAACTACATCAGCATGTTGCACCTCACATTTTCTACAAAGATTGCACTTGCTGCTTACAGATTACCCTTTGCACCACTGCATCGCTCGTGCAAGCACTTCCAACAACCTGTGCGTTTGATTAAAGTTTTTCCCAACATATTTATCACATAGACTCACCACTCTACACACACTTCTTCTACACCTTCTTTCTCCTTTCCTCTAAGCATTACCATGGGCTTACCTTGAGGTTCTTAATTTCTTTCTATTTCAATATTTTCCATTCAATTCCACTTCACTTTTTTCCATCAAAAGGTTTGTCACCATACAAGAGGTCCCATGGCAATCCTTCATACACATATCTGCTCAGCACCTCCACCATAATCATGAAAAACAAAGGGCTCAGAATGGATCCTTGGTGTAGTCTCATCTTCAGCTTAAACCTTTTACCAACCCTTCCTGCACACACTATTCATCCACACCTAATTTTCTCAATGCCTACTTCACTACCTCTCGTAGCACCCTGTCAAATGCCTTCTCCCGCTCTACAAATGAATAATGGAGCCTATTTTCCGTCAACTGATGCTTTTCATACATCTGTTGTTTTCTTTCCAGGCATGGAATTTATTAGGTTTTAGTTGAACCCTCATTCTTTTCTCTGGCACTCCGTCAGCCACCATCATTCCCAGCTCCAAAAGCTTGATCGTTTCATGTGACCCCACTCTAGTGATCACATCTTTTCCATATTTCAGGAATGCTCCATTCATACTCAATCATGTCCCACTGTTGTGTTAACCATTCAGCTCCATTCAGACTTTTCTCTGCCTTCAACATTTCCAACATCACTCCAGCTGGGCCTGTTGTTTTGCCTTTCTTCTTTCTTCATTTTAAGCACTTTTGTGACCTCTTTTTTCATAAACTAACAGCTCAGTCCCTATTTCATTTGTGCTCCTCATTCAGTAAATTCTCCATGTACTTTTTCCAAGTATCCCATTGCTATCAATCACAATACACCCTTCAGCATATTTCATGCAGGTCACACCTATGACATGCTGTCTTTCTTTTACCCTCTACTTTGCCATCCTGAACTTGCTTCTCTTTCTGTTTTCATTCTGCAGCTCACTTGTAAACCCACATCTCTATCTTCTTATATTATTGCAACTGCTTTTTAATCATTTTACTTTGCTCCCTTATGGATTCCCAGTCATCATCTCTTTTTGTTCTCAACCTCTTCTATAGCATCTCCTCTTTTCTACCTCAGCATCCCCCTACCATTTTTCCTTGAGAGTGTCCCTCTGTCCAACCAAAGTCGAGTTCTGTTGTTTTTAACCAGACTTTATTCATTGTTTCCCACTTGCCCATCACAACTGATGGTTCAAAAACTTTATTTACTTTTATTACCAATGTTTCATTACATTTATTTCTCTCACTCTCCTTCTTTGACATCCAGGCCTTCATTATTGGGACATTCTTCCACTTACTTTTCTTCCAGCCTCTGACTAAGAAATCTCTTGCAACCAAGCAACGTTGTGATACACAACCTTCTCCAGAGATCACTTTCACATTTTTCACTGTGCCCCATCAATGCTTCTCACCAACAAGTAGTCTATCGTCCTCCTTATACTATCAGATTTGTATGTCACCTACTTTTTTCCTCTTCTTAAACATGCTGTTATGTACAAAGATTTCCATCACATCATCAAACTCCAGAATCCTCTCATTTTCAACATTCCTAGCAACAAAGTCAAAGCTTAACTGTGGCATTTTGTAGAACATGGAAACCTAAACACTAATGAATGTTTCATGGTGAGTGAATAGCCACCTTATCTGTGCAAGGATCCTAATGGAGTGTCATTAGGTCTCAAAATTTTAAAGTCCTCTTTATTTTAATATTCTTCTGTATCCTCTTTCCATCTCCTACATCCTTGCATCATGAAAAAGAAATCACGTTTTATCCTCAGTGATTGGTCAAATGAGACTAAGTCAGATTGATGTTGGGACAATTTAAAGTCACCTTAGGGTAATAACAAGAAGAGTAGAGAATTGCTTAATGCAGAGGAAGCTTGGAGAAAACCTTTGCTATCATCTGGCAAACAGACTTGTTCCATCCTGGGTTTGGACCCACATCTCTCTCTGTGGGGGCAGATATTATATTTCAGAAAGGGGGCTGAAGTACCTAAGTTAGTGGTTTCCTGGTGAAAAGACAAAAGAAAAAGACACTTTCCCTAATGGGTAAGAATGACTAGTCAACTAGGCAAAACAAAACTAAGTAATGGCAATATAAGGAGCAAAGTCCCATCTGTCCATCCATGGCTTAATTCTTATTTTTTTCTAATATAGGAGGCAAGAACATTATAAGCAAGCTCGAAAAAATGTGGGTAAGACAGCAGCACATCTTATACGTCTCACTCATACTAGGCCAGTTGGATGTTGTCAATCAGCCTGTATCTGGATGGACCCCACACAGATACAGGGTGAACATTCAGTCTCAAAGCAGAAGGATGAATGAAGTTAACAGTTTATGGATGTGGGATGCAATTGGGGCTACACATATGCTTACAGAAAACACAAATTCTATTCTGAATTCTCTGTAGGAAACTCAGTAACCTGTGCAGCCTTCTGTATTTGGTGTAGCAGTAGATGGTACCATTGGGATTCCAATAGAAATATTTTACTAAAGGGTGTGATGTATACCTAAGGCCTAAAACAAGCACTTAATATAATATAAATAAAAATAGAAGACCTAATTCATTTTCAGTAGCAAACTAATGTAACCAAGCTGAGTATGTATTGTGTCAAGGAGGCAACCACATCTGGAGGCACAGACACATGCAGACAAAAGATCCAAGATACATCCAACAAAGGCTGTGGTGCAAATGTTTTACTCGAACCAAAAGCGAGAGCAGTGTGAAAAGAATAGATGAAATGCTCCATAACAGCCATCCTCCTCTCCATCCATGCTGACCTAAGCATATTAGGCTCACATTTACTTATTCCCCTCATAAAATGACACAAAAGTTAGTGAGACAGGTGGCAAAACAACAGAGTCACACAACTCACAGCACACTGCTGTTTGCCTCACTCGGTTAATCCTTTCTCTTTATGCAGGTGCACAATCCTAAACCACCTGACTCCCACTGGCATTTAGGAATTAATGGCCACATTGGTTACCCTTTCATGGTCCTTACCTGTGCGATCTGCATGGGCTGACTTGGTATAGGCTGTTGACTCACCAACTGCTGGGCAATCAGGTCTAATGCTGGTGCTGCTACAGTTACCTATCAAAATAAAAACTGTTACATTCATCTATGAATGAAGACTGGGTGGTTTTGGAAACCATGAATACTTTCATATACAGTACTTTAAGTAAATTACAAAGTTATACAATGCAGAGTGAACAACACAAAATATACGTGTACAATTTTCTGCAGTGTTACACAGCACTCTTTTATGGACAGTATTTTTACAAATGTACAGAAAGCTCTCTGCAGCGACTTGGTGCATGTTCTGTATGAACTAAGCATAAATATCAAATTTCAACAATCCACTTAAAGTAATGAGTATCCAAACCAGATTAAAATAATATGTGGAAAAAAAAATCTTTTGGAAGTTTAATCCAAAGATAATTTTATGTGAGTATAAATTCAATTCATAGTTTTATTTACAGTATTTTATTTACCCAAGTAGGTAAGCTGAGAACTAGCTGTCATAAACAATGTCAACTCAGTGAAAAAGGTCAGTACAAAAAAAACAAATTCTCATTTTATAAGCATATAAATATTGATTACGAATGTTATATCAATACTTACTTATATGGATTCCTTCATTTTTAATAACTGTTTATTCCACTATACAGTACTGGGCACTGGAGCCTATCCCTTAGTTGTAATCTCTCTCTCTCTCTCTATTTATATATATATTGTGAACGCTGGCCCGGACACAGACAGACGGACATCATAGTTTCACCACACACCGTTTATTTACAATATTTACAGTTTTCAATTAAGTGCACTCACACACCCCAGTGCCTCCAGCACCGATTCCCCAATGTCTAGGCCACACTCTTCCAGTCTTTTTTGCCTTTCTCCTGGCCGCCTCCCGTCCTCGCTCTAGCTCCGTCTTCCTTCCTCCCGACTCTCACCACGACTGCTGGGAGGCGGACCCTTTTATGGGAACCCGGATGGGCTCCAGCTGCTTCCCGGCACTCCTCCGCAGACACGCCCTTGTGTGGCAGAAATGCCGGCTGCGCACCCAGAAGCCGTCCGGGTGTCCCCAGTCGTCTTCCCCCCAGCACTTCCTGGTGTGGCAGAAGTGGTGGGCTCCAGGGCTGTTCAGGCAGCGGGGCGCCGCCTGGCGGTGGCCACAGGCCCCTACAGGGCTGGGCTTCCATGCCCTCTACCCGAGGCCACCAGTGTAACCAGGACGGACGCCCCCTCGCGGTCTGAAGGAGGTACAAGCCCTCCTCTGGTCCTCCTAGGAGTCCCGGCCAGGTGCCACAATATATATAAATATATATATATATATATATATATATATATATATATATACACACTCACCTAAAGGATTATTAAGAACACCATACTAATACGGTGTTTGACCCCCTTTTGCCTTCAGAACTGCCTTAATTCTACGTGGTATTGATTCAACAAGGTGCTGAAAGCATTCTTTAGAAATGTTGGCCCATATTGATAGGATAGCATCTTGCAGTTGATGGAGATTTGTGGGATGCACATCCAGGGGACGAAGCTCCCGTTCCACCACATCCCAAAGATGCTCTATTGGGTTGAGATCTGGTGACTGTGGGGGCCATTTTAGTACAGTGAACTCATTGTCATGTTCAAGAAACCAATTTGAAATGATTCGAGCTTTGTGACATGGTGCATTAACCTGCTGGAAGTAGCCATCAGAGGATGGGAACATGGTGGTCATGAAGGGATGGACATGGTCAGAAACAATGCTCAGGTAGCCCGTGGCATTTAAACAATGCCCAATTGGCACTAAGGGGCCTAAAGTGTGCCAAGAAAACATCCCCCACACCATTACACCACCACCACCAGCCTGCACAGTGGTAACAAGGCATGATGGATCCATGTTCTCATTCTGTTTATGCCAAATTCTGACTCTACCATTTGAATGTCTCAACGGAAATCGAGACTCATCAGACCAGGCAACATTTTTCCAGTCTTCAACTGACAATTTTGGTGAGCTCGTGCAAATTGTAGCCTCTTTTTCCTATTTGTAGTGGAGATGAGTGGTACCCAGTGGGGTCTTCTGCTGCTGTAGCCCATCCGCCTCAAGGTTGTGCGTGTTGTGGCTTCACAAATGCTTTGCTGCATACCTCGGTTGTAATGAGTGGTTATTTCAGTCAAAGTTGCTCTTCTATCAGCTTGAATCAGTCGGCCCATTCTCCTCTGACCTCTAGCATCAACAAGGCATTTTCGGCCACAGGACTGCCGCATACTGGATGTTTTTCCCTTTTCACACCATTCTTTGTAAACCCTAGAAATGGTTGTGCGTGAAAATCCCAGTAACTGAGCAGATTGTGAAATACTCAGACCGGCCTGTCTGGCACCAACAACCATACCACGCTCAAAATTGCTTAAATCACCTTTCTTTCCCATTTTGACATTCAGTTTGGAGTTCAGGAGATTGTCTTGACCAGGGCCACACCCCTAAATGCATTGAAGCAACTGCCATGTGATTGGTTGATTAGATAATTGCATTAATGAGAAATTGAAGAGGTGTTCCTAATAATCCTTTAGGTGAGTATATATATATATATATATATACAGTATACAGTATATAAAAATCCAACGTCTGTTTGTCTGTCTGCCTCCTTTTCACGAGAGAACTACTTAACAGATTTAGATTGGTTTTTTTTCTATCATTTGCTTGAACATTCTGATTGATTTTGCGACTTCTCTCGTCACGCTAAGAATCATAGTTTGCTTGCAGGAGTGATTTATTCGCACTAATCCGTGACATCTTAGCAAGCGATGTTTGTTTATTGATTTTTAAAATTTGTCCTGTTTCACTACTACGCGGGCGAAGCCACACGGGACGGCTAGTATATAATAAAATAAATCCATTCCACCATTTTCAAACCAGTTTTGGGTCATAATCTCAGCAGCATCGGTCAGACAGAATGAACCAACCCAGGATGCGACACCAGTCCACCACAGTAACATGCAAAATAATTGTTTAATTTTAATAATAATATTGTAGCATTGCCAGACATTTTACTCTTTGTGAAGCACTGCTTTACAGTCTGAATGTTTCTCTTTCAGTCTGTAAATGTTTTAGGGTGACATAGTGGTAATTTTCATCACAGCGACATGCTGCATGTTGGTTGGACATGGAGAAGGTTTTCATGGCCATTCAGCCCTAGATCCCTTATCACCTAGCTTTTATTAAATATCACCCTCATTATTTTTGCATCCATTTATTTTCACTCTTTTTGCCTTAATGAGAATCTTGGTAGCAACACCCTGAGCTTCACTGACCAGGGCACCCTATCCCCAGCAACACTTTCCAACTCATCCCAGGAAATTCCGAGACACTCCTAGGTCAGCTGATTCCTCCAGGATGTCCTAGATGTACACCTGAGTTTTCCACAATACATCTCCTGAGGAAGTGCCCAGGGGCGTCCTTAATGCATGCCCAAACCACCTCATCTAACTCCTTCCTATCTGCAGTAGTAGTGGTCCTACATATGCAGTAATGCTGATCTGCACTCCTGAGCTATCATGGAGGGTGAGCATCAGAACCCTACAAAGGAACTTCACTTTGGCCTCCCAATTTCTTTAAGTTGAAATTTTTCATACACAAATATTCTTTTAGAAAGTCAAAGTCAAACAACATGAACAGAATACAACCATGGCCATACTCCATGTGTTTTTCTCTGTCATCACCTTGATCTACGACCATTCTTGTGCAAGTCTGTGTTAATGTTAAATGGGTACAGAAAGTGCAGGAGTAAATTGCCTTGCTTTCAACTGAGATGATCTGAGGCAGTAAAAGAGAACTGAAAGCTCACCTGGCTGGTGCCTGCTTGTAGTCTCTGAGCCGACAGATCCTGCTGCCCCAAAACCACACTTGGAATAGAAGGAGTGCTGGACTCGGCCATCAGTCTGGAAGGTGTTGCTGCATTGGGCAACAGAAAATGAATAAGTGCATGTTATGATGCTGAGAATCCAGCCAACCTTTTTAGTACAGTGCTTCTCTAAAGAACCCACCATCTTAAAGCACTTGACCTGCCCAGGTATACAATACAAGCACTCACGTGTGTTAGGTATGCTTGGAACACTGACAAGTTAACCAATTCACTTAGGAATATAAACTGGCAATCTTATGCTTCAGAATAAGCATTTTGGGATGTTTGCTTTAACACAGGTAAAACAGTGGACCACCCTAACAAAACAATTCTAAGACACACTGCATATTATTACACAGCATTTTACCATAATAACTTCTGTTTTTGGAGAAGCATGATGGCGTAGCAGGTAGCCGCTTCATGGCACTTGGAGCCGGGCTCAGTTACCAGCTTGTGCCAATTTCCTTTAGACTCATTGGTTTGTTTCCACAAATATCAGACCTTAAATCATGCTGATGTAAGCTTGTGTTGGCTGGGCATGAATACTGATGTCCATCATTTGTTGACTTTTCCTGTTAGGATAGGCTGGTTGGGAAATTGGGGGTTTGGAAAACATATGGATGATACTGCACTGTCTGCTTTCAAGTTTGCAATCCCAGTGGCTGATCAAATATTATTTTACATGTTCCTTTTCATGGGGAGGCACTATGAAGAGTACACTACATTAGCAAAGACAGCCCGGCTACACACACTGTATAGACCAGGGGTGGACAGATTCAGTCCCGGAGGGCCGCAGTGGCCACAGGTTTTTGCTCCAACCTAAATTGGAAAAGACAATCCTTGCCAATAATTTAATTTCATGGCTTGCTAGTTCTTTAACTCTGCCATGTCAAATCATTCTCATATCCTAGATTTTTTTTCTTTTCTAAGGATATCATCCAAACGATACGAAGTCTAAAACCGGATGTGTAATTCTCAGTCCTTCACTTTTTTCTCTTCACTTTCCTTCCAAGTATTTAATTAAACCAAACAGTGCACATTAAATGCACACAAGCTGAATGGAGAACTGCTGGTTTCTTTTGTCATTTGATTCTTATTGTTAATAAGGAGCTATTAAAAACAAGAAAGCAACTGTTTAAGACTAAAATAAACCATAATGGTTCAAAGTCCTAATGAGTGAGTCCACTAAAATGAAGCACAAGTGTTACTTGAGCAATAAGTGCTTCGTATTAACCAACTGGGTTGGAACAAAAACCTGCAGCCACTGCGGCCCACCAGGAACGACTCTGCCCACCCCTGTTATAGACAGTAAAGTGCAAAATCCACATAGCACAGCATGCAATTTCAGTTGTAGAGTGAAACGTTGCATACAGTATTTGAGCAACAGCATGCAATGACATCTCACACAGGGCCGGTGTTGGCTTTGTACAAGTTCATGTTGACACATTCTCTACATAGCCATGTAATGGAAAAAATGGCTATAAATGATAAAATCATAGTAGGAATTTTCTAGCCTATGTAAATTGTATAAATGTCAAAAATAAGTAAAATAATAAATGGTTTGTCCCTTGTGCCCAAAGCCATGGGCATCTTCTGTCTCCTGGGACAATGATTGCCATAACTGAGGATAGACTAGGACCACAACAAGAGCTATCAGTGCAAAGTGCATAGTGCTTTTATTCACTCAATGGCAGTGTTTAAGAAGTGCAATGCAAAAAGTCCTCAAAAAAAAGAATTTGTAAAAACAGTGCTTTGCACAGTAATAAACAGATAAAGATAAGGATAAAGTTGCAGTCAGAATCGGCTTCCTTTCATCACATTCCCGGTGCTCTTTCTCTCTCGTCTCACTCTGCTCACCCATCAAGCCTGCTCAGCAGCGCTGGGACACTAGCAACTGCAGTCCACATTACAGATCAAGTCTCAAACACCTTCCACTCCAAGCCTGACTGCCTCATCGTGGTACTATCCATCAGCCCTGCAGGACCCATGAAGCCCTCATTCATCTCTGCTCCACAAATTAGCAGGGCTGATCTGCCCTGAAATGCCTCTGCCTACGCTCCTCCATGGGGATTCCCTGACCACTCGCCTCCTTCCACCTGCACTGACCTCTCTCTGTCTCTGTCTTCTCAGTTTCTTCTGTTTTCTTTCCTTCTCAATCATTTTAAACTCCTGTGAGTGTACGTGCACTAAATGATCCACAGAGGACTAATGAGGAATGGCTGAGTTGTCTAGTCTCATGTAGGGGAAAAACTTAATCCATTAAGTGCTCCACGACCTCTTGTCATCAGTGCCGGACAACCCATTAGGTGACATAGACGGCCACCTAGGGCACTGTTGTCCAACAGGTGTTTAGGTAAGTTAAGAGACACTGAGGGTGAACTGCTGGATGTCTCATAGTACTTACTGCCAGAGCGCTCCAGGCACCAAGGGGCATCGTTTAGGTAAGATGATGAGCATGTGCTCCAGACACTGAGGTTGACCCCTGCTTAGAGCTCCATATGGACTTTGACTGACACTGCTTGTTACTCTTGCACACACCTACACTCCTGAAGTCTCAACTGCACCCTTTACAAACCAAAATCTTGCACCTGCTCTGGTCCACTAGTCATGCCACTGACCCTGGACATGCTTCACCACAATAAATCTAAAGAAATTTCATTTCAAATCCCTCTACTTGATCTCTTATAATGTATTATTATCTCACATGTAGAAAGCGAGGTGCACATATACCTTCTGTTGCTTATGTCCTTAGCAGTGCCTTCTGCCTCACAATCACTTGGCACCATCACTTGCATGCAGATCTTTTGCAGTCCACTAATATGTATATTTAATCTAAGCAGGCTCCTAATATACAGTCATGGCTCCATTAGTCTGTCTTGCTCTTTTTCTCTGCCTTATCACCTTCTTGTGTTTTCATCTTTGCATGCTTACCCTAATTTCAGTTTAATCCATGTCAAAGCCTTTTCCCCAAGTATGACAAAATTCCTGCCTGTTTTTTTTTCTCCAGTATGAATTACTAAAGGCTGCCTGTATTTCAGTCTAATCACAGAGCTGCTATAAGTGGAAACTCACTTTTCCGTTATTTTGGTGCTAACAATTCATTTTAGTTTGCCAAGTGTCAGGATTCTGAAATAAGAAAAAATGTGCATTTATTTTGCAGCACCGCTACTTACAGGCTGTTTCAGAGAGAGGCGTCAGTGAGGATTTACGGGATGTCTGAGAAGAGACGGATGACGTCCGGCTTCGACTGAGCATTGAAGAGGCCAAGTCCATTGTGCCAAAGGGCTGCTGAGCATTTAAGCTGGGCTCATGCTGCTAAAAAGAAAATGACACAAAGGTAAAGTTGGAGTTTATTCATTCATTTCAGGATTTAATGCTCTGTAACATTAATAAATGTTGAAAACATCACATTTTTAAACCAGATGTTTAATTTCTGTTTTATAAAATGTTGCCAGTTACCAGAGGAGATGTAGTTCAAGCTGCTTTGAATGGCCCTTGGTGGATTTTCTTTGCGACTTCTCATTTTTCACATCAACATAGTTCTGCTTTATTATGGTGCTTCATTTAAAGCCAGCAGTATCGTAGCCTTTGTAGGTTTTTTTTCCATTTTGACACTCAACTACCAATAATAACAAGTGGCTTGATATGTGACACTTGAGTATACTGTACCTATGTCATTATTTCTGTAACTCTTTCCTTTCTGTAATAAGCCTTTTGGAATTATGCAAATTCAAATATTGTCTGAAAATTGCATAAATGAAGTATTTTCATGTGGTTAGTATTAGCAGTTCTCCCCTAAGGTTAGAATAACATCATTAAACATTCAGTCTGTCCTTCTGTTGTATTATTAGGACATCTGACAAAAATGAAGAACAAAATCACAAAAGTAGGCTCCAGCAGTTCACAGGTAGTGTTGCTGCCTCAGAGCACTTGAACTACTGGGGGTCCGTCAGTGTGGAGTTTGTCAGCAATGGTCTCAGAAAGGTGGACACACATTCTGATTAACAGCTGAAACAAAAGCTTTTTGCATATTTCAGAAGTAGACCAGTCCAAACATGTCAATTTTATTCCTTTTCTTATAATTATCATTAAGCACACATATAATGAGAGCAGCTAGTGTGAAGTGGTTATTGTCTGTTTCTGCTTCCTAAAACGCCTTCTTAAGTGTCACAACAATAACAAATTCAGTACAATCACATACTGCAGTCCCAAGAGATGTGTATTATTGATGAAGAATATTTATGTTATATATGCTGTATACACATACTGCAATATAAATGTATATATTGTGGCGTGTGAGTCCCTGTTTTGCACCCCAAAACACGAGGCTTAGTCTCAGTACTTCAGCAAAACCAGCTTTATTCAGCTTGAAACAGGAACGGCACACTTATTTATTGTAGTGGAATCTGCCACTCTCCTATGCCCAGACACAGCAATCAGGCAGGGTTGTGGCCAGATTAGTGGCCAAGTAATCCTGTTCCCTGCATTTCTAATGTTCCTTGCATCACCCATCAATGGCAAGCGCTTATACCGCGACCCCGATCGACTCGGATCTGCTTTAGCTGCGACCCACTTTGTGTTTGGAGCCTGCAGATGCCCCAGCAACTGATAAGCTGCCTTTCATAGCCGTGGCGATCTTTTTTCGGGATGGTTTTTGGCATGTTATCCTGTTGTGGGGAGTCCCAAATGAGTTTAGAAACCTTACAGTGTATACACACACACTGTAATATGTATATATACACTGTATATTATGTGATGGTTGGCCGGGGCCCTTTCCCAGCCAGAAAGCAGTTGTAATGGAAAGACCCAGGGCAGATGTACACCAGGCACTGCCTCTCCCAGAGTGCTAGATGGCAACACCCCTGGGTTGCAGCGGCACTTGCATGGGATTTGGAGTCTGGCACAGCCTTGTTTGGTTCTGTGGGAGCTGCCAGGGGGAGCTGCAGAGCTCTACTTAGTTGGGCTCTCACCACACCCAGGAGTGATTCTAGGGGCAGCATAAAAGAAGCCGCCAGCCTTCATGCGGGAAGCCAGTGTCAGGAGGAAGAGAATGAAGCTTGCCAAAGGAGTGGAGGCAGAAGAGGAAGTCAGAAACAGAGGAAAGAAAAGAAGAAAGTGTTGTACTCTTATGCTTTGTACGATGTGCTCAGAAATGATTTGGGAAGTGTTCTCCCCAACTTAAATAAACGTGTGTTGTGCTTGAACTTGTGCCTGGCGTCTGCCTGTGTCAGGTTTAGGGACAGGGTGCACCCCCCGGTGGCCACAATTATGAATGTATATATATGCGGAGAGAGAAATAGAGAAGTATATATGAATATATATACCAGAACCCGTGAAGAGTTTGTTTCTTAAACTGCCTACATTAACAAAAATTGAACTTGAATTGTGTCTACCTCTAAGCATGCCAGCTTATTTCAGAGCTTTAAATCTTGCTGTTTTTTTTATTCAAATTCTTCAAATTATTTCTATTATAGTCATACTATGAAACACGTGGACCTTCAGACTTGTGCCACTATTCTGTCTGTCACGTCACTGTGTCTGTCACCACACATTCGTATAATTGAGGTGTCCATCAGGCTGACCTCTCACTTTGGTATGTGCTGCAATGTCCTGTCATCCTTGTTTCTCGTTCATCGTCAGTGTAATGTCTCATCCGTTTCACAGCTCTTGTTCTTTTTCGTGGCATGTGGTTTCTTTAATAATCGGAGTGTTAGCCTGTGGACGATCTGTGAGGCCTGTGCAATGCTGTTCACATTGTTGTTTGTGGCCATGGCATTATGTCATAGACAAGCCCACAAGTCTGCTCTTTTCCTGCTAGCCTTGCCCCATGTCCGTGACATCGCTGTGCTTTTCCTGTCAGCTATTGCACATGACCACACGGCTCTTCTTTTTCTGTCCACCATTGTATGTAAACAAGCTGTGGATGTCCTTCCGAGAAACAGACAGGTGATTTATTTACTGAGCTAAACCAGGAGTGGCACATAAAAATGAAACCAAAACAAATAAAAATAACCTTAGCTACCAAAACCTAAAGTGATAAGAATTGAAGCCAAAAATACAAAGAGGTCAGACGACAAACAAAACTCGTGAGAAGCACAACAAAAGATTTTAGTTTTTTTTCCCTCAAAATGTAGGAAGTTTGTACCCGCAGATCAGATAACGAAAGGAATCACTAGCTGAACTTTTATCCCTCACACCCATTACCCATAGGCCATGAACTTAAGTCACCACATCCCAAGTGACAGCAATGACAGCTCTCAAAATGGTGATGATAGAAGGACCTACAAAATAGTGTAAAAAAGACAAATTAAGTCACTCATGATAGTGGTTTGCCACCAGAAACACCCAAGGTTTGATTACTTAATAAGACAGACAGCACCTCCATTTTTTTGCTGCCACTGTCATAAGCTCTCAATTAAGAGTCACTCACTCACTCTTGATCCTCGAAATTACTGTCAAGGTTCAAGGCCCATCGTAAGTAGACTTGGGATGCCCAGTAACTCTACACACTAAGGGCCTAGTACCCCATATCTATACCTAGCAGAACTGGACTTGAGCAAGAACCAAAGGTCACCCATTTCTATCCTGAAGCACTCGGACCTGGACAGCAGCTCAGGTCTCACTCCCTGCCTTAGGCCAGCTACTATCTATGGAATCTGTTTTTTTCCTTTTCCCAGTACTCATGTTTGGCACTTGGTCTGCCATGGAGTGAATGTACTATATTATCTCAAATAAAGGACATATTTTCACGCACTTTGTTTTCATTTGAGAATATTGTTGTTGGCCTACAAAATGATCCACGTGAGACTGTGGTTGACTGAGGACAACAAGAATCTGCAGTTCATAAATAAACACTGAATATATGTTTAGATATTTATACTTCTTGGCATATACTGTATTTAATGATGTTTCATTTTATAACTCTTTATTTTGTGTTTATGTGGCATGCTTTTTAAACATAGTCTATTTGCAATTATTGTTATGTGAAAGTACATTTAATAAGAATAAATTGAACAGAGCTGACTTGAATTTCTGCTGCTCCTTACTACCACCTCACCCCTTCTGTTCAGAAACCCACTGCCTGTTGTGACAATATAAAACCTGTCACTACTATATTTGTATTGCTTGTCTGCCATTTGTTTCCTGACATTTGTGCATATCTTCTGAATATAAATTAGTGAGGAGATTCCATGTATACCCTGTTGCTTAATTAAACACAAACATGTTTTTGTGTTTCATCAACAAGAAAGAATGTGTGTCAATGCCCTATTCCATTTCAAACACTCTTACTTTTTTAATATCACTATTATCATGAATAATTAGATAATTGGGATTGTTTGTGATTGTGAGAAGCAATAGCAATGCGTATGAATGTTAAGTGAGTCAGTGTCAATTTGTCTGAAAAGCTTCTCACATGATATTTTATCTGACCCGTTCACCATAGCCTTCTACCGTACCCTGTCATGTTTTCTTTTCTATTAATACGAACGCTAGCAACATGTGACCCTTGAACAGCAGTCTGCTAGTGTTCTATAAAGGCCATCTAAGTGCAAAGATGAAATTCACTCTTAGAAACATGCTGTGATTTTCAATATGAGGTCCAAGGCCCAACTATTATCCAGATAGTAGATGAGAGGTTTATTTTAGCAGATAATTTTCGGAATGCTTTGAGATATTTTCATTGCATCAGATGGAACTATTGCTGTGAGTTTGGATGAAGGCCTGAATTGCTTTGGTAATTTCTAAATACATGCTATAACCTTTTTGTGATTGCCAAATATTTGTTCTTATGCAGTTTCTTTAAATATTTTTAATGGGAATTTGATGAACATTAGAATTTAGGAGGGTAGTACAATTTTATAATAACAAGGAAAGCAACAAGTGCAAAAAGGCCTTCCACTCCCACGACACCACTGTTGCCAAAACTCTAACCTGGGAGGTCATCACAATTGTCAAGAAGGCTTATCAGTTTCTTAGAATGAATAACAAAGCGAGCAATGTCTTCTAATGACCTTATAGAGGTCTGTTACTAAAAGTGTTTGTCCTTCTCCAACATTGTGTCATATGTCAAGGAAAAGAAGCAGCACATCTCATAAAATTATCGGATGCTATCTGCCTGCTCTGGATTCACTCCAGTCTTCTAAGCTAAAGCGTAAATCCATTAAGACCCTGTCAGAGCCATCACACTTAGCTATCATCTGCTCACTGTCTTGTTTATTAAATCACTTACAGTCTTGGCTAGCATTTTGACATTAAAGTCTTTTGCACTACACTAAACCCTCTTGATCTCACTTTTCTGTATCCGATTTTTCACTATAATGGCACATGGATTATTTGATTACAACTTCGGTATCTGGACCGTTTCGACACTATAAAACACATTTCACGTGACGTACTTCTAAAAAAAAAAGTCATGGTGCGCTATATCCACTTAGCCTCCAGCTGCCGTTTTGTGTCTTTCTTCACCTCTCAAAGGCGGGCTTCTGTAGTGGCTGCATTTACCACTAAACATCTGTGCAGTCTTGAAAAACAACTCCAACAAAAGTGGAAAAAAGCAAGTGATGGCACAGTTCAATTTTAATTTACATAAACTGCAGTTTGCTGTGTGACGAATCAGCCATGCTTGTGTTCCTGGAAGACGAGCTTTGCCCCACGCAAAAATGCAGTGAAGATCTGTTCTTGTATCCCAAATGTAGGCCAGTGTGCATAATAGTTTCTTAATTAGGTAGCTGACCGGGGTTTGTGTCCTGGGTGATCCCTGTGTGGAGTTTGCAACCCCCATCCCCCCCATCCCGTCCCGTGTGCTTGTGGGTTTCCTTCGGAAGCAACAGTTTCCTCCCACAGTCCAAAGACATGCAGGTTAGGTGAAATGGAATTGCAAAACTGGTGTGTGTGTGTGTGTGTGTGTGTGTGTGTGTGTGTGTTCACCTTGCCATGGTCTGGCACCCTGACCCGGGGTTGTTTTTGACTTGCACCCAATGCATGCTGGGATAGGCTCCACCTGCCCTGGTTAAATAGGTGTTTATGAGTGGTTTTAGTAATCTTTTGGTAAAGTGATTGGGGGTTTATAATTGGGCTGAGAATATATTATTATTTAACTCATTTAAAATAATGGGAAACCATTTTTTAACATCTAATATTTCTTTTTTGATCCATTTTTAGAAATGCATTAGAATTGAATAATGAAAGATGAGTGTATTTTGATGAATGTATCTGTGAGTGCTTTTGTTAAAGTGGTGGTTTGTGCGATGTCACTAGTGTTGTCCTTATTTTAAAAAATAAAAATATTTTTTGTGTAGATGGTTTACTTGTTACAGTAATACACTAAGGTAAATAGTATATAGTAAGATTATTGAAAACAGAAGAATGAAGAGAATGTCGAGTCAGTACATATCCTAGGTGCCCGTCTCTACCTGAGATGCCTCGCAGACACAGTGTTGCCTGAGATTATGTTCAATGGGAGCAATGGCAACCACTAGTGGGCAGTAGCAATATTCTGATGTTAGTTTTGAGAAGAAAATGCTCTAAGGAGCTGCCACTGGCTCACTCGTCTAAATATTTTCAGTCATTATCTTTAATCCCCTATAAAATACTATTTATATAAATCATAAAAGTAATAAATAAGTTTTAATTTCTGTATTCTGATGTTAGTGTTAAGGATCCTGCAGTGGCTTCTAAGAAACAATGATGGGCATTTTGGTTCACGTTATGGATTTGATTGTTTCATTGTATTGTAAGTGAATCAATTGATTTATTTGTTTGATTCAAAGAATAGGATCTGGGGCTGACTGCAGTGCTAAAACCACAACAGTGAAAATGCATAAATTAAACAATTTTGATCATTAAAATTCAATGAGTGACTCATTATGGGGTAATGACTCAATGAATTGTGTGACATGCTCTCAGGTAATGATTCAATTTGAGAATCGAATAAGAATAGTGTGAATCATTTGTGGTTAATAACTCATTTGGAACTCAAAAGAATCAGTGAAGGATATATGCCTGGCATAAAAAATGAGCCATAAAAAAGTGTATACTAAAGTTTAACTGGAAGTAATTGTTAACAAATTAGAATATTTTTATAAGGTTCAATTTTATGTGACTAATTTGTTGATTATACAATGGGCCCTAAACACATCACTTTAATATTATGTTTATGTTCTGTTTAAAACAGTTTTAATAAAGAATTGTACAAAATAGACACAATATATTATAATTAGTGTTGTTCAGTGAATTTCACCAAAGTGTTATTCACAGCGAATTTGCTGCATTCACATAAGCCCCTGTTCATCAAATAATTCAGCAAGTTTAGGAGAACTTTTTGCCCCATAATCCTTTGCAAGGCCACCATGACATCCCCCAGAGCTGTAATAGTCAATATTGGATGGGACCACTCCTTGGGTAAATAAAGCTGGTAGAACAGATAAGTAAATAATGCAGGTTCTCAAAATGTTATTTTTATGAAACATATACAGCATACATAATGAGTTATCTCTGCTTGTCACTAAATGTGCAGATGGATCTTCCACATCAGTATAACAGAATGAGCCGCTTGCCCTATGCATGCATAATTAGCCACTTGGAGATAAAAAAACAAACTTGTATTAACTGTGGGTGCAGCATTCATACCTGAGGCAGTAATACTAACCACTATGCCACTATGCTGCTCATCTAAACATTTCAAGGATAAATAAGACAAGTTGTGGTTTTCAGTTTGTTGAAAGATCTAACTGCTTAAGTAAATGATGCCCCATTAGTGTCAGCATATACATATCAAGGGTAAACATTTTATTTTTGTGTTCCTCTATCAGAACAGCTGCTTACGCTATTCCTATTTCCAATATGTTTCTTTGTTGTTTTCCCTAAGACCACAAGCTTCTTAATTGTTACTAACTTTTGCTGACCCTTTGTTATTCCATTTTACTTCATGCTATGGCATTTGTTGCCACTGTTACTTTAGCCAAGTTACTGTCACAGTTACTGAGACAATACCAAGCCAGCATATTTTAATAGACTACTACTGACTAGCCAACAGTGCCTTTCAACACACAGTGTATGAAACTGTGGAATACCCCAAAGGGCGAGAACAGCCAGAACTGTGACTTTGCTTGTTTTGCAGGACTTTGATGAGGTATAAGTTCCAGCAATGTTTTTGCCTTTTGTAGTAAGCTGTACATACATCTCACTGGGATGATGACCATCTTCCTCTGCTGTCAGAGGAGCTTTGTAAACTCTGCATTTCGGTGTTGGCACTTTCTGAGGTACGCAGACCTGGGACTGGCCATATTTCTGTAGGTGGGAACAGCTTTTATTGTTCTGGTCACACTTATGGCTGTGAAACTCAGGGAGTAGCTGTTGCTATGATGGGTCGGCTCCTTCCAATGGTGTCCGATGTCACTTCTTTCAATGAGTGTATTATGAGACTCAGATTATGACACTCTCTGGGTGTCTTATCTGTTGTCTCAGTGTATGCTCATTCTATTCGCAACTTTGCTCCGTGGTTGGTGGGTACCTGCAAAGTGACACTCCTCTGGCCATGGGTGACTTTAATGCAACCACTGACACTGACAGGGCTGGCTATGAAGATTGTGTTGGTTCACATGGGTCTGGCAACCATGGTAAAAGTGGCTCAATACTCCTTGACTTTGCAAAAGGTCAGGGGCTGCAGATCACTGGATCGTGGTTCCAGCACCCTGAGCTGCATCATTGGACTTGGTACTTCAATGCTGGTGGTGCGGTGAAGGAGATCAATCACATCCTCGTAGGCAGATGCTGGAGGCTCTTAAAGAAGTGCAGTTTCTACAGAAGTGCCCAGTTTGAATTCTGACCACATAATTGTTATTGCTACTCTGAAGATCCAGCTTAGGTCTATTAGGCACCCTGGATATCATCAAGAGGAGTCACAGTGCATAGCTTGATGGTAGCTCTGTTTTGTACCGGCAACTGAGAAGGACAGCTATGAGGGTTCTGAGGGCAAATAAAGAGGAATTTGTTAGCGGGATCTGTGAGAAAGTGACACACCTTCTATGGTCTAGTGACCCACATCTTGCTTACAGAGGAATCAAAGCGTTATGCACATTTGAATCTGTTTCTTGGAAAGTCGCAGTGAGGACAAGCAATGAAATGGTCCTTACAGATGACAATGCAGTTGTGACCCGCTGGGCCTGCTACTTTTGAGCAGCTGTTTAAAGCTGATCCTCCAGCTAGGACATTGGATATCTCTGGGTCCACGGTTCTTGAGACTGACCCTCCAATTAGATGTCAACCACCCAGTCTCACTGAGATTGCACAGGTGATGAACCAGCTGAAGGTAGGGAAGGCTGCGGGGATCTGTGGTATCCAGAGTGAACTTCACAAGGCTGGTGGTGAGGGTGTCCTCCTGGCATTGCAAGCAATTTTTGCTTCAATTTGGGAGACTGTCATCATCCCAACTTACTGGAAATGGGACTTGTCGTCCCTATCCAGAATGGGAAGGGTGATCACATGGATTGTGCCAACTACAGTGGGATAACACTGCTCTCGGTGCTGGGTAGGAGGGTCCTTGCTACGGTCATCCACAGTAGGATACACGATCACTTGCTCACCTAACAGCTCCAAGAGGAGTCTGGTGTCTACCATTGACCGCATCCTGGCATTGAGGGTTCTCATCAAGCAGAAACGTTTATATCGTCAGAGTTTCTTTGCAGCTTTTGTCGATTTTTGTAAAGCATTTGACTCAGTTGATTGAGCTGCCTTTTGGGACATCCTGAGATTTCGTGGGATCCCCCTGAAGTTTCTGAATGTCATTGCCGGCCTGTACACTGGTACTGTGAGTGCTATGCAGAGTGGAGGCAGAACCTCTGTGCATCAGGGGTGTGTTCTTGCTCCTACTATGTTCAGTTCTTGCATGAACTGGGTGTTGAGTAGGGTCATGGGGTCCAGTGGCTGTTGGGCTTCTGTTAGTGAAGTAAAGTTCACTGATCTTGACATTGCAAATGATGCTGTGATCTTTGCAGAGTCAATGGAGGATCTGATTAGGGCTCTCGAGAGACTGAGCGAGGAGTCTGAGTATCTGGGCTTGCAAATGTCCTGGTTAAAAACCAAGGTCAAGGCCTTTAATGACCACTTGTGTGTCTGTCTGTGGATAGACTGTCAACTGCTTTGAGAGGTTTATTTACCTCGGTAGTGACATTTATGCTTCTGGTGACTCCTTCTAAGTCAGTAGCCAAGTTGGGAGAGAATGGTGGGTCATGAGGTCGCTTACAAGGTGTGTGTGCCGCTCCCAATAGCTCTGCAAAAGGACGAAGGTCCAATTCTTTAGGGTCCTGGTGCTTCCTGTTTTGCTATATGGTTGCAAGACAAGAATGTTATCCAGTGACCAGAGGTGAAGACTGGACTGCTGCTGTACTGTTTCTCTTCGGAGAAAAACCTGGGTGTTGCTGGTTTGACTTTGTGTCGAATGTGTGGTTGGTCACAGAGTCCTGAATGAGGCATATTGCTTGCATTGTGAGGGAGCATCAGTTATAACACTATGACTATGTGACGCGATTCCCCGTGGGTAATCCGGCTCTCACGATCCTCATTGTTGAGGAACAAAGCTGCACCACAGTGCCACAGTTCCCAGCATTCCCTTGGCCTTCCAGACAGGTTAAGATTCCTGCTCCAAACCAGCTGGGACACAAACACACTCTTCATTTTGTTGGCATCTTCTGCCAACTTCCTGGCAAAGATGAGAATTGTCCTGTCTTTTCTTCATTCTGGCTTCCTGGCCAGGTAATAGACCAGTACCCATCCTGGAAGAGACACCAGCCCATTGGCGCTGTCCATCACGCCTAGATATGTGTGTGTTAGGTCATACTGTATTTTAAAATTTTTGTTTAAAACACTGTAATGAATGGCAGGCAATGACTGGCATACTGACTGGAGTGGTGCATGATTCATTACCTGACTAGTTGTTCCCTACCTTTGCCAGGAGGCTGTCAGAAGGTGGCAACCTTAGAATGAATATACTGGGATCCTGGAAGGAATGGACTGAAGCTCCTCACCGGGCCCAGAGGCCAGTATGATAGAAGGACAGGGGGAGCTAACCTGTCAGGACTACAGGCTCCCAAGATAGGATTCCCACAAGGATAACTGCAGGCTACGCTGGGACCTGTAGTCGTATGGGGCAGCCCTGGTGGATTCTGTGGGGGCCACCGGGGAAGCTGCCAGGATTAAAGATCCCTACTTTGTGGAGATTCCAGCTGACCCAGAAGTGCTTCCAACAGGCTATGCCCTAGTAACAGAAGTACTCCTGGGTCCAAGATAAAAGAAGCCGCTCAACCTCATTCAAGTCAGGTGGAAGATGACAAAGCTCACCTGGAAGGCGTGAAGGACTAGAAGAAGGTATTGGAAGTATGTTTATATCTGCTAAGAAGCATCTGTAAAGGTAATTATTATTAATAAACCTTGTATTTGCACCCAGGATTTGAGTCTGTGAAGTTGTGTCTGATGTTTGAGATGTTTGCAATGCCCACTATTGGTGACAAAGTATGAGATACGCTACATAAGAATAAACAGAATTCAAACTGAATTTGATGCTGTGGGAAACAGCCCGGCCACAGGCAGACATCGATGGTTTACACCCAAACACACGTTTATTATACATAACTCCTATTTACAAGAGTCCTGCACACAACCCAGTGCTCCTGCACCAATCACCCTTAAGTCCAGGCCTCTATCACAATGCCTTTTTCTCTTCCTGACCGCCTCTACTCCACTGCTCTCCTCTCCTCTCCTCCCCTCTCCTCCAGGCTTCATCCTCTTCCACCTGACTCCAGCTATCGAATGGAGGGAGGCAGCCCCTTTTATGTTCACCTGGACGTGCTCCGGGTGCCTCCCGATGAACTTCCGCCGGCACTTCCGCACCCAGAAGCACTCCGGGTGTCCCTGGTAATCCTTCCCCCAGCACCTCCAGGTGTGGCGGAAGTGCTGACGTCCAGGGCTTTTCAGGCATCTGGGTGCCCCCTGGCGGTGTCCACGGGCCCCTATAGGGTTGAGCTTCCATACTCTGTTCCTGTGGTCCCCATACCAACCTGGGCAACTGCCCCCTCGTGGTCCGGAGGAGACGTAATGGTCCTTCTGCGCGTCCTGGCTGGGTACCGCTCCTAGCCGCTTGCCACAATGGTCAGACAACATTTGGGTTTGTTTTCTGTTTGTGGCCTCCCTGTGATTATTCCTAGTGTTTATTTTTTACTTGTTTAGTAAAAAGCTATTTTTGAAAAGTTTCAAATTTGCGGCATTTCCTCTGGGTAAGGCTGGCACAAATAGCATGGCAGTGTGGTTATGTGCACCCCGTTGTTGATTAACTAGAGAAACGATCTCGTTTAAATAATAATTTTTTTTGTGATTTGAAAGAATAAGTAGTGTTCCCATTATGAATGTAGAGATCTTTCAATGTATCAGAGAGCACTGATCAGCTTGAGGTTTGCGGAGTGAATAAAATTCTAAATTCCAATTTGTTGTTAAGCACACCAAGATAAAGGCTATACCAAGTGATAACTAAACACTATAATGCACTATAGCTGACATGCTGTTGCTTTCTGTAGCCTTTTTTTGTAAAGTAATTTTGTACTATTTATTATTTCTTTGTGCACTGTAAATAGCATACAAACTCCATTTACATATTAACGTTTTCATACAAAGTAACTTAAAAGTGACATTCAATAGGTACACCACCAACATTTCAATATTTCTTGAGTTGGAGCTCTGAAAGTTGAAGTGGCTTCTTCATGGCTGAGCCAGAAACTCAAGGCTTAACATTTAGCACCTTAGTCTCAAGGGCAAAATGCCCTGCTTCATAGATTTGTACCATTTTTGTTAAGAGCTCACACATGTGCATGTTTTATTGGTGACATATATATTGCTTTTTCTGTGTTTTCCTATCCATTTCAAACCCTCCTAATACATTTTAGGGTAATGGGGGGCTAGCAGCATCTGGTGTAGGGCAGGAGCCAGACTTGTATGGGTACCAGTCCACCACAGGGCTCACTCGAGCACACACCTATACTCACTGACACAGGACCAATAAGGAGTCAACAAATCTAACTAATGTTTGGGATTTGGGGAAAAAACACAGTATCTACAGGAAAATCCATGCAAACAGACCAATACCAGTCTGAGATTCAAACCCAGTCTCCCACAGCTGTAAGGCAGCAGAGCTAACTACTGTAATGTGCCACCCTTTGTTCTTTATAATTATGTATAATTTCTGAGTATTACATTGCACTCAAGAGAAATAATTTGTTTCCCAGTGGGGGTTTAACTACATTTTCAAAGAAACTTTATATTGCATCGCCAGCATTCTTATTTCTTGATAATTATTATGCTTGAATCACAAGATTATTGTCTCTTTTTTAAATGAACAAAGCAAACATTTTATACACACTCCATTGATGGCATCTTCATAGAAAATCAACAACTTATCAAAACCAAAACATTTTTGATAGGGATCAGGACAACGGGATAATAATGCATGATGAGAGCAAAGAGGCGGCCCCGGCACAAAACACTACTTCAAATTATGAATCAGATACTATTTCAGATATGACGGATCAAGTAAAAAGAAACCCTTTATGTCTTGAACTACTGATTTAAAGGAGAAAAAGGAAAAAATGACAAAAGAATTCAGAAACCTGCCAAAATAATTAATTTATACACTGCAGAGTAGTGCCCAGTCGAGCCTAAAGATACAGTGGGCACTGCAGGAAAAGACCCCGGCAATAAGAAGAATACAAATTATAGCAAACATAATGCATGGAGCCATGGTAAGAAAATAAAGAGAATATCCCTGGGTTTGAAATGTCTCCAAGGACATAAAGAGAAGGACATTAGAGGCAGTTAATTAGTCAGAAATGCCCTAAAGATGGCAGTACAATAATAACCAGTGGTGCACTATGCCCGCTGACCTGCTCTGTGTTTTTAGGGACAGGATTCTTGTGGGCTAACTGGCTTTTTAAAGCCGAGCTGTAAAAACAAACAGAGCCTCTTGGGGAAGACAGCCCAAGGAGTTTAAGAAGTCATTTGTGAAACTTAATGTGATGAAGGGAAACCCTACAGAAGTGAACCCCGTCGGGAGGACTTAAAAGCCCCTTCTGGTTAATACTCTTGAAACGAGGAGTTGGTATGTTAGCTTGACAGGAGTGTAGCTTATAGGAAAAAGTGAAACCAGAATTTGAGAGCAGGAAAAAGGTGTGAGAAGTAGGACGTGAGTGCTATGTTGTAATATTCGATCTGGGAGGTGAATGAACCTCCACTACACACAGCAGATTGACTTCGCCAGGAAAGCATTAAGGTTTAATGTTTGAGTTTGAAGATGACTCTATAGCATCCCCTGTACTTCACAATGAGTAAATACACAACATAAAATGTAAAATACTGTATGTTCTAGCCCAGAGGTTCTCAAATTCAGTCCTGGGGATCCACTTGTGGCTGCAGGTTTTTGTTCCAACCTACATCTGTTTTTATGTGGACTCCTAGCATAATTAAATGAGCTGTTATTTTTAGTTTTTGTATTTTGGGGTCAATGTAGAAATTACAAAACTGAGTTTGGTCAATTTTTATTAAAACATGCAGTAATATATAGATTTAGATTTTGTTTTTATTTGTTATCAATATTTTCATCTTGATTTTCATTCTGCTTTTCCAAGTGTTCTGGTGGGGTTTTTTTTGGTTTAAAACACTGTAAAATGTCTCCAAAGAAACTGGAACTGCAAACACTCTTCTATTACATCCTTTATTCATCAAACTCCATCCAAGAGTATGGAGAGTCCTTCACAGTGTAAAGTTTTTCTTCAGACCAGTCTTTAGGTCCAGTAACCATTTATTGACTCTTTCAGTGTTTATTAATTATAATTAAGTCACGTCTCACAGACAGTAATCTGTAATCACGGATTTGCCCTTCCATTACTCACTTGTCTCCCAGTTGCAAGATTTAATCTCCTCTAGACAGCATCATGAAGGTCACTAATATAAGCATTTGTTATTCATGAAAAATGAACAGTTTAATTTAGAGAGCTGTCCAAGTAAATTGTGGAGTGTCTTATTAATGATCAATTAGAAAAATGGGAGAGGAGGTGGTTTTGGTCTTGCTAATTGCAAAAAAAGCGTTGAAGTTTCTCTTTGTTCAGTGCTATTCTTTATTAGTATTTATGAAGATTTGGTTTAAAAATGATCAAACACATATTGATGCCCATACCAGGAAATGGGAACAATGGGAAAGATTACCCTGGCAACTGGAACAAGCAGCACACAAGAAGACATACAATTCAAAAATATAACATTGATGAGCAAGAAGAGTGACTGAACAATGACCTGTGAAAGCCTTCATAGACAAAGTTATTCCTCCAGAGAATAAGGCACTATAAAAGATCTGTGATTTATTTTTAAAGATACTAGCCATAAACAATTCATTCTGCTGAAGACACAGCCGTAAAGTAAATGGTCAGTGAAGGTGAAGTACTTGGACTTGGAAACAGAAGACAGGTTGGTTTGGGAGCTACAAAGAACAAGTCCAAACCTCCTTGAAAGGAACTGAGGTGCACGAGGCAGAGGTAAGGCAACAAAAGGCCATCAGACCAATAATCTATCAGCAGACTAACTTAATCTAAGAAAACAAAGTTACTCTTTGAGTCCCACAAAAATCTGACCTGGAATACATCAGTAGACCCCTTTAAGTGCACCATTGGAAGCCCAGAACAAAAGTGGGTCTGTGGCCCTTAAGAAAACAAAACTGCATCAATACTAAATACTAAACGTTTACTTATGATTCCTAGGAAAAATAATATATATCATAAACGTTACTGTAAAAAAGAAAGCAAATGTTATTTGGAGTTATACTGTAAGTATTACTATGAGCAGGAAGCAGTAATGTGGGCATCAGGTAAACATTTAATTGTTTTTTAAGGGAGGGAGGCAGTCAGAAAGTCAGAGAATGCAGTAGTTACACAGGGAATTCTACAGGGCTCTGTTTTGGGGCCACTTCTCTTTCTCATCTACATCTTCCTAATAGGCAATATCTTTCAACATCATGTCATCCAATTTCACTGTTATGATGACAACATACAGCTTTATTTATCCAGTAAAGCTACCTCTGTTTTCCATCTAAATATTCTCACTACATGTCTCAAAGACATAAAATCATGGATGGCTCATAATTTATTCCAGCTAAATAGAAATAAAACAAGCTGCTCCTCATTGTTTCTAAATCTACACTCAAGGTTAACAGTTCTTCCATTTTAATTAAGAACACTATCACGAACATTTCCTCCCAGGTTAAGAGCCGTATGACGTTAAGGGCGTCATTCTAGACCAGGGCACACAATGTCAGTCCTGGAGGGCCGCAGTGGCTGCAGGTTTTCATTCCAACCCAATTGTTTAATTATAAACCAATCCTTTCTAATCGCAGACCTTATTTAATTTTATGGCTTGTTAGTCTGCAATGTAAGGTTCTTATATCGTAGCTTTTTTCCTTTCCAAGGATAAAATAATTTGAAGCCTAAAACGGATAATTTTCAGTCTGTCACATTTTTCTATTAAGTGTTTCAATAAATCAAACAGTGCATGATGAACACACACAGATGTAAATGGAAACAAGCAAGATGGTGAACTGCTGACTGCTTTGTCATTTCCATCTTATTGCTAATAAGGAGCCATTAAAACACTGAATGCAGCTGTTTAAGATTGAAATAAGCAATTAAGGGTGGGGAACCTTAACAAGCGAGACCACTAAGTGTCACTTAAGCAATAAGAGCTTCATCAGCAGTAACTGACTTGTCATTAAGAAACTGGGATGGAACAAAAACTTGCAGCCAGTGCGGCTCTTCAAGACCGACATTGCCCACCCCTGTTCTAGACAGTACCCTCCCTTTTTCATCGGACATAAATAATGTTTCTCAGACTGTCTTTTTTATCTCTGAAACATTTCTAGACTCCATCCTGCTCTTACACAACACAGTACTGAAGTATCGATCAATGCTTTAGTCACTACATGTATAGATTACTGCAAAGCCATTCTATCTGGCATCTCCAAAAAACGTATCCATCACTTACACAACACATACAAAACTCTGCTGCTAGGATAATAACCTGTTCAAAATCCACTGAACATATTACAACTATTGTCTCTCAACTTCACTGGCTCCCTATTTACTACCAAATACAATACAAAATACTGCTCTTAACATTTAAAGCTCTCCACAACCTCACTCCTCCCTACCTCACTGATCTTCTACAGTCGCTTCTTCTCGCCCCTTTAGATCCTCATCTGCAGCTCGACTTGTTGTTGTACCACACATCAGACTCAGTGCTATGGGAGCTCGAGCGTCCTCTCATAGTGCTCCTCAACTCTGGAATTCTCTCCCTCTCATACCCATCAACTGGACTCAATAATATAATTCAAAACTACCATCAAAGCATATCTTTTTAAAGTGGCATATCAACTTTGATTTTAGAATTGTTATAGCCTGTTACCTTTTATGTTTGTCACTACTTTTATTTTTATTGTTATCTGATTTTATCATTCTCTTTGTTTTTATATCTAGTACTGTTGTTTAATTTTTTTAAAAGGTCGTTTGGAGTGTTAAGAAAGATATCTATTAAATAAAATGTATTATTATTATTATTATTATTATTAAAATGTCATTTTCTTCTCTTTACAGTTTGTTTACAGTTTAACTAACCAAAGTGGTCAGTGTGACATTAGAACTTTAGAATAACTTAGATGAGAACAGGCCATTCAGCTCAACGAAGATCACCAGTCCTATCCATTTAATTCACTTAATTCTTCTAAAAAAACATCAAGTCGAGTTTTGAATGTCCCTAAAGTCTTACTGTCTACCACTCTACTTGGTAGCTTATTCCAAGTGTTTGCAGTTCTCTGTGTAACAAAAAACATCCTAATGTTTGTGCAAAATTTACCCATAACAAGTTTCCAACTGTGTCTCCGTGTTCTTGATGAACTCATTTTAAAGTCACCATCTCAATCCACTGTACTGATTACCTTCATAATTTTAAACACTTCAATCATGTCACCTCTTAATCTTCTTTTGCTTAAACTGTAAAGGCTCAGCTCTTTTAATCTTCCCTCATCATTCAACCCATGTAGTCCTGGAATCAGCCTAGTCGCTCTTCTCTGGACCTTTTCTAGCGCTACTATGTCCTTTTTGTAGCCTGTAGGCCAAAACTGCACACAGTATTCCAGAAGAGGCCTCACCAGTGCATTATAAAGGTTGAGCATAACCTCCTTGAACTTGTACTTCACACAAGGCCCTTAACCTGCAATTGCTGAGCGCTTTGAGTAGTGAGAAAAGTGCTATATAATTGCAAAGAATTAATTATTATTATTGTGCTAAATAACCTACCATTCTGTTAGCCTTCTTAATGGCTTCTGAACACTGTCTGGAAGTTGATAGCTTAGAGTCCACTATGATGCCTAAATCCTTCTCATAAGGTGTACTCTTGATTTTTAGACCGCCCATTGTGTATTCAAATCTAACATTTTTATTTCCTACATGTAATACTTTACATTTACTGACAATAAGTTTCATCTGCCACAAATCTGCTCAAGCCTATATGCTGTCCAAGTCCTTCTGTAATGCTTTAACAGATTTCAAATTATCTGCCAATCCACCTATCTTGGTATCAACTGCAAACTGTGATGTGTGACGTGCTGCATATTATTACAGTGTGACAGACCAAGAGACAGTGACACAGGGAGCTGTCTTCTACTCCAGTAGACTGCACATGTCTGTTAAATAAAAACTAAACTTTGAACTCTTCTGCATATAGAAGTGGTGGTAGTCGTCAATGATACAGTGATTTTTTTTTTGTGACGGTTCGCACTGGTATGTTGTACAGGCACCTCAGCCACGACAGTTGGTCTTAGTTGCTGTATGCTGAGTCTTAGTTGTATTCTAACTTCATCAAATGCATGCAAACTTGGGTTTTCATAAATGAATCTAATTGTTATTCCAATGACAGCCTCTTTACTGACAAGCAATGTTCCTTGTACTTCTCTTTATATGATTGGTTGTTCCTCACATGCTTCAATCCTGTGGCTTCATGGCTGTTACGAGTCATGACAAAGCAAAGAACAAATTAGAATGCTGCATTTGATGAAAACACGCAAAAGTTTGAAATCTTTTTTAAAACTCAATCAAATTAAGCATTGATTGCTTTATGAGACTACATAACAACTTTTTTGTAGAATGCAGAACTCATTATTAACCTGCGATTAATATTCTTTGACTTCAGAAATTCCGTGTTTGTAATTTTTAAGCACAATATTATGCAGCACAGTCCACCTATGCAGATGGAGTAACGGAAGTGGCACTGCCTCACAATAATAAGATCACAGGTTTACATTCCGTGTCTTGTTGCGTGGAGTTTGCAAAGCGTTTTAAGTAGTGAATAAAGTACCATAAAGGTAAAGAAGTATTATTATTATACTTGATGATCTGTCAATTAAAAATTTTAAATGTTATGTTTTTTCACCAAATAAACAAAACATTTAGCGCTAGGACTCTTGGCCTGTATATACCTTCACAGTACCTTAAATTTAATCCAAACACAACATGTGTATCACACATGGTGATTAAAACAAGCCTACGTTCCCTCAGTGTGCAGCAGACATATTCGTGTGTGTTAGTTACTGTCATCGCTTGCTATTGGTTTGTGCACTGATAGCTTTGATAGCATAGATAGTTCTTTTTTATTCTGTTAAATGAACTTTGTGATGTGCCTGGGTCAGATGTGAGCAAAATGTTTATTTCATTTCAAAAAGGGAAACAGATTTTAGTGCTAATACTGTGCACTATTTCGTTTTTACGCATTTTGAGATGTGCCTGGGTTGGATAAGCTTATTGATTATGATTATTTCAAAAGTGGAAAAAAAAAGCATTGCTACTACCTCAGATTCTGTTCAGTTACAGCTTTATTATCATTTTTTTATGCAATTTTTGATATGCTGGTATCAGATGTGACCAAATTTAAAAGGGAAACAAAGCATAAAGGGCAGCACGGTGGCACAGTGGTAGCGCTGCTGCCTCGCAGTAAGGAGACCCTGGTTTGCTTCCCGGGTCCTCCCTGCGTGGAGTTTGCATGTTCTCCCCGTGTCTGCGTGGGTTTCGTCCAAGTGCTCCAGTTTCCTCCCACAGTCCAAAGACATGCAGGTTAGGTGCAATGGCGATCTTAAATTGTGCTTGGTGTGTGTGTGTGTCCTGAGGTGGGCTGGCACCCTGCCTGGGATTTGTTCCTGCCTTGCGCTGGCTGGGATTGGCTCCAGCAGACCCCCGTGACCCGGTGTTAGGATAAAGCAGTTTGGAAAATGACTGACTAACTGAAAAATAATAAAAATTATTTGTTTTTCAAATTATTCATTTGTGTTGGTTTAAATTTTCTCATTACCTGCTGCTTACTGGCCAATGAAAATGTCGGGCCCAGCAAAATTTTCTTGGTTTGAAAATCTGACCAAACTGAATTTGTAATTGAATAGCCCTGGTTTATGGTGACCCTTTCTCTGAAGGGGGCATTTGCTAAAAGTTTGGAACTTATTAGTTGTTGTGGTCAGGTTTCCATTTTTGAGGGGCTGCACCCCATGAAGCCAGCAGAAATTGGCCGAAACAAGTGTGCCCCCACTGGGTGCGCCAGCTGTAGAGGCCTTTGAGGATTCTGTGATGAAGAACTACCTGCATCAAAACAGATATCTTATTGGGACTGGCTTGATGTGGATTGCCTTTTATTGCCTTTTACACAACTCCATTGTACCTCTTCTTGCTATTTTGAGCCTTTCTTTGTAACATGCTATTTTTGTTGATAAAACTTTGATTCATAAAGATTATTTGTTTCTCATTTTACCACATGCCGAGAGTTTATAGTCATCCCTCCTCTTGTGGGGCTTTTGTTATATTTCAGATGATATTTGAACTTGTTTTGTCTGCTCTAGCTGAAGCAAGCAGGTAACTTTAGGGGCCTAACTGGGTTAGGTTGCGGCCCAGCTGGACAGATCACTGAAGATTCTGGCCCACTTGAGCAGCGGCTTTTGGAGGCCTCACGCCTATTTTCCTTCGGAGGAAACTCAACAAAATTTAAATGGAGATTAAGTTTTTTTCTTCTGATTTATTGATCAAGTTACTGGTGATGTTTTTTCATATGTCCTACTTCTAAACATTTGTGTTTATCAATAATTTATAGAATTTTGTTTCTTAAAGGAAGTATGTTTGAGCTACTCTTAAGAAATTAGAGAGAGGCATATACGTGAAAAAAGAAAAACAGGTAATAGTAATTAATGTAGTGACCTAACCTAAAAGAAAAAAAACACAAACCACCCTATATGGGCATCACTAGCACTAATCAGAACTAATATGAGTTTTTACTATGAACTGTGGAGGGTTGTGATTTTCCTCACTTCTTCACTTGGTACTACGTTAATTCACATGTGCTCTCTCAAAGATATACAGCATTAATGCAAACATGCAGATAAGCAATGTGTTACAAAGATAAAACAGACTCTTTGGTTGCATATGCAATATATTAAGTCTTTGTAATAATTCAGCCCTACTGTGCCTCGAAAGTAAATTGTGAAGGCACTAAGGCTGTGGGCTTCCCAAATGTGTTTAAAGGATGTTCAGTATTTTTTCTCTTTAATTCATGATTGAGACCTTTGACATTCCAGCTCACTGTTTGGTCATTGGGACATTGCTTCTGAACTTTTGTTGATATTTTGTAGTCTTAAGTTAAGACAGTACATTTTTACATATGAGAGCTTTGACCTAGATTTCATATGAATGCCTGGTGTTATGGCTATGGAGCCTATTGTTATGTTGGCACTTACAGGTATTGGGGTAGAAAGGATAATAAGAAATAACATTGCATTCTTTTTCCCCCACCCCCCATTTTGCTTTCCCAAGTGAGGCTAGACCACATTTCACAAAGTCTCAGTTCACTAACATACCAAGAGACAGAGCACAAAATAAACTCTCCAGCAGTGGTGTAGAAAAGGTTAAAATTGAGATATCTTATGAAAGTACAGTCCAAACAATGTAAACCTAGGATATGATAATGTTTGCAAAATGTCTGAGATTTGTACATAGATAATATCTTTGCATCCTACAAACAATTAAGCTTTAAATTTAATTTCTCATCAACACAATTTTCCTCTACTTTCCAAATTAGAATCTTTGTTAAACGGAACCTGCGTAATTTTCTGCACCTCCTACCTACTGTATTTCTATTCCAGAAGAAACACTGATTAGTCTCGAAGCCTCAGATAGCATCTCTACAATATATAAAAACATTTTAAAGTCCATTCCATTCAAAGATCCCAGGGTATGGTGGGGAAAAGATCTTTCACTTAATATTTCAGAAAAGGAGTGGAAGGTAGCCATGTATAGAATACACTCTAGCTCCGTACGTGCAAAGCATTCATTCATGCAACTTAAAATCTTTTATCAAGCACATTTATCATGTTTAGAATTGTTCAAAATGTATCCAGGCCAAGATTCAGCCTGTGAATGTTGCAATCTAGCTCCAGCCTCACTGGGCTATACTGTATGTTTTGGGAATGCACCAAATTAACATCAGTTTGGACAAAAATCTTTGAATGCCTATTGGACGGCCTTGATGTCACAATCACTCCTAACACCTTTAACAGCTGTGTTCAGTGTACTCCCAGATGTACCTAAAGTGGAGAAGGACAAACAAACTGTAATTGCATGTACCTCACTACTAGTACGCAGACTTATCTTGCTCAATTGGAAGAATCCCACTACATCTCTTTTACATCAGTGGGTAATTTTATGTTCTATACTATTTAAAGTTGGTAAAAAATCTAATTCTTACTTAGAGGATCTGTTCAAAACTTTTTTACAAAAATATGGCAGAAACTAATCAATAACATTTTAGAATAAGCTTCATTATCTGGGATAAGGATACTCTTCCTTCTTAAAGTTTTGCTCTGGTTGTTGGCTCTTCTCTCTTTCTTTTGGTTGGGGGTTGAATTTTGATTTGTTAAGTTTGACTTGACTGTATGGATTATTACTTGCTTCAAATTAAAATCAACAAAAAAAATTAAAAAAGGAAGTTCAATAAGTAACCTAATTTATATTCTTGTTAAGCAACCCTAATCAAATACTATTTATATTCTGTTTCTCAGCTATTGTAGAGAAGGTATGGTGTGCATGATTTTAATTGCCTGTAATTTAGCTAAGTCTGGAACAAAGCAAGTGAGTTCATACTGTATGCCAGTTGCTATAAATGAACTTGACGTTTGTGCTTTGCAGTACTGGTAACCTTGTGAGAAAAATGCTCTGCAAATGTCATAATGGAGGTGTGTAAAACAATGGCCAACTGAGCAAGTGGCATTTATATCTGTTCACAATAGCACGAGTTGGAGGAATGTTTGCACTTTAGACATGTACAGCTGTATGTGCTAATGTTGTGGCACACCAATTTTTAGCTGTAATTATAAGCTTATTTAGAAAGAGTTATATTCACCTTAACTTAAAGCTGCACAGCAGAAGCAGTTCCACAAAGACCTTCAAGAAAAGTCAGGACACACGTTGTTACGTAATTATTAAATATTTGCTAAGTATGATCTGATAAGGCTGAATGATAGAATGAATACCCCAGGCTTTATATAATTTGAGTAACTTTTAAAATAAGAAAAACTCCTATCAGCCCTATATTGTACTGTTTAAATAAGGTTCCTTAAATTGGTTATTACAATGAAAGGTGCAACATATTAGAATGGACACTATTGTGCCATTGTTATCTGGTGACCTGATATACAAAGTGGTTAGGATGAGTCAACAGAGGAACGTTGAGCCAGGATGAAGGACATTTTAGTATCCCAGATGCAAATGGCAAGCAGAACTTAACTGTCTTATCTTCACACATTTCTCATATGCATTGCCTTCCAAGGACTGACGCTCTCTGTTTACTCTTACATTACCTTTAATGCAGAAGACACAGCTTCAGGAGGGCTGTCTTCAAGACCAAGTTCCTGTCTTCGCTCTGCTCGAACACCTGCATAGCTGTGAGAAAAGGATAAGGGGTAAGAGATCTCAAAAAAAAAAAAGATATCAGACCTGAACAACAGTCTCACCAGGCACATTTATATCAAGCAGACTTCAGGATCCTTCAGATATTAAATAAAGTACTCTTCCAGGTTTGCCTCTGACACATATGACATTTCGCTTACCCGTTAACGCTGGTAGCATTTTACACAGAGAATAGCCATCAGCAACATATCTGTGAGCCATCTGCTACTTTCTAAATGGCAGAATGTTTTAAATGGCAGAATGAACTTATGTTCATTTACCAAAGTTTTCCAAGATTTTTTTATCAGAAGTAGGTTTTGGCTTTGAATTTCCGATTTCCTGATGCCAGTCATGCCAATGTCACCACTTTTCCAAAGTTAGGTTTTATGGCTAATAGTTTCCCATTCCCAACATTGTAGTTTTGCTCAGTTGGTATTAATTTGTTAGAAAAGAAAGCTTAAGGATGAAACTTTCCAGTATCTGAGAATGTTTGCAAAGTTGCTCCCATTTTCTAACAAGACACATCTATATCAGGTGTCATATGATTGGAGCAGTAGCTACAACTCCTTTAGCTGCTGAAATGCCTCTTGAGCTTCTGATTTCCATGTGAACTTTTGAAATGATTTTTTTTTTGTTGGAGAAATCATTAAGCAATTATTAAACTAAATTATTCTATGAATCCCCCATAATAGCTGGCAAAAATGACAAAACGCTCTAATAAGCCCTTATAATATTCAGAGTTCACCGTAGTGTTCCTGGGTACAAACTCAGCTCGCACAATTCCATCAAGGTCAAAAAACACAATAATCATCACCTTGATATTGGATCTTGATTGACAAGCAGGACTTCAAGGCAGCCACGACTGCGTAACTAAAGACACTCACAAAAGAGGACTTCCAAACTGCTTCAGAAAGTGGCAAGAACGATGGAATAAGTGTGTTCGAAGCAAAGGGGGAGTATTTTGAGGGGGATTAAAGGCAATGAGTCTTTTACTGTAATTCTTTTTTTTGTTAATTTAAACATTCACCATATTTTTGATCACACCTTGCATTTGATTTTTTTTCTAAATTTGGCAATGACATTAATATGCTGTAAATATGTATTACTACAATGCCTCACAGAATATCTAGAAAAGTATTGTTAACAAAGGATTGGAATACTGCAGGTGCATTAGCTAAGCTACAGTATATGGTGTTGCCCCATGGAGATGTTAATAGTAAACTTCCGTTGTTTGTAATCTATACAGAGTTGCAATGAGCTGTTCTTTTTATTATAAGTTCATTAATAACTCTGGGTTTGGGACTCATTAATGCATGTGTTTGATGATGACGTAATCACCGATTTATCTGTCTACAATCTCAGTTGATCTGTCGCCCAGTCTGACCATTAAAAGAAAGTTAATCTCCACCTCTCCTCTTTCTCAGCAGCAATCAATGCATTAAACCTTCTTATAAATTCTTTTAAATTGGAGTAGTTAGGATGATTTGACTCAAAAGGGCAATGGCCCATTCTAAAGGTCTGCCTAATTAATAGAGGAATTTGGTTGCTGATCAAATATTATTGCAAATTGATTTAAAAATCTTCTACAAGTATTAGAATCTTCTTAGGATGGGTATATAAGGGTCTGAGTAAGGAGCACTTGCTTGAGCAGAAAGCTGAGTTACATTTTTCAGTTCTTACTAATTATTTTAATTTCTGTTACTAGCTGCAGGAATAATATGGTAAGATTGTTAAATTGACTCTGAAAACTCTTTTTTCATCTTTAAGTTGCTTATTTTTTGATTTTCTTCAACCTTTTGTTAAGGACCATAAAGAAAAGAACAACAAATCATTGGATTAAAATCACCAGAAACACAATTATGCATTTAGAAATGTTGTCTAAAAAACAGACCAAGATTAAAACCAAAAAAAACAGCTGAAAACTGACAGTCAAAACCAAAATGTTATGCAGAATTTTTAGTGACAATTCAAAGTGGAGTTCCTGCCTGGTATAAAAAGCCTTTTCCTACAGTAACTAACCTATGGTCCTAGATCCTTAGTGTGTGGTTAGTGTGTGTGTGTGTGTGTGTGTGTGTAGAAAAGGACTGACTGACTGACTGACTGAACTAGAGTTTGTGACAGATATTATGTTTTTTAACAATCCAAAGTTAGGACATTAAGGGGACAGAAGCCACCATCTTTTAAAGTGGAAAGTAATCACAACATGTGCCACAATATTGGATATACGGGAGTACTTAAGGGAGCCGACTCCACAAACAACATGAGGAGGACCGTGTTGAAAAATGGCACCACCTTTAAGAAAACACTATTACTATAAAATGTTGATGCGATAATGTCAATATGTCAATGATAAAAATAAGCAACTATAAGAAAAACAAATTGAACAAACATAAAATTAGATTGAAATAATAGTGCAAAAATGTACAGAGGTAGAAGACAGCTTTACATTAATAGGGACGAAATATTGCAATTTTGGGGCTCACTGACTTACCTTACAACCGTGTGTGTGCAAACGATGAACTCGGGTTTGGAATTCCACTGATGGTAGGTGATGTAGTAATGTGTCTGCAGCCAGATCCACTGCTGTCCTTTGGTGAGAAACCTGTAGCAACATGACCTGCCTTTGCCAAACTGCATCACTGTTGAAATAAAACAGATACATACCAAGAGATGTTTTTTGAGCCTTGATCTCATTTCCATCTTTAAAACACTGTCCTTAATTAAATTAAGATTTGCTTTCAGTGCCACTTGTCATTTGGCACTGATTGATATGAAATGCTCAACTAAAAATGTATCAAATGCACTATTTAAAGTTATTTCTGCCTTGTTTTATGACCACAAACCTGTCTCTGCCCTCATGTGTACATTTCCAAATGGCTTTATTGCTGTTATGATTCTACCACTCAGAAATATCAAAAACAGAGTGAATTTCTACAACAAAGGAGCAGGCCTCACCACCTCAGACAGTCTAGTGCCAAACTCAAATGGTGGGTGCTGCACAGGCCTGGAAGTGGGTCAAAGCCCATTAAAATTCAGTATGTCCAGAAAAGGAGGCAGGAAAAAACGTAAAAAAACCCTGCTCCAAGGACGAACAAACAAAAAAGTTATTTTATATTTAAAGATTTATTAAATTAATTGCTAAATTTAAACAAGAAAAGAAAGGCCAGAATAAAAAAAGCTAAATTCATTTTGGCTAACTAATAAAACCTAAAAATAAACACACAAGCAAGTAATCAGTAATCTAAAATAAATGCAGGAGACAAATCTGAGAAATCTAAGAATCAATGAAAAGCACAAATCATAAAGTCCTGCTCAAAGACAATGCCAAAGCTGCAGAGTAACTTGCTGGGATGAGGTCCGCAGCGGAGGCATTAGGTGGCTCCAGCAAGTTACTCTTCAGCTTTGGCATTGTCTTTGATTCCTGCTTTATGATTTGTACTTTTCATTGATTCTTAGATTTCTTAGATATGCCTGCTTAGGCTCCTTATACAGGAGAAGGGGCAGAGAATGTTAACAACATAAACCTGAAGATAATTAAAACACAATACAATACTCAATAAATGAAATGCAAAAAAAAAATCAATAACACAAAACATAAAATAATGTTTAAAGGGCAAAAAAAATGAAACAAAAAAAACACATGTAAACCACGAAAGAGATATTGGCTGAAATTAACAATTGCATTTCTCACATTTACTTAATTCCACCTTGTGATTTCTTTTTTAATGCAGTGTTTGATTATGAAAGATTTATAAGGAGATATTTCTTAACAGCTGACAGTTTTAATGCTCTGGTATTTTGTTATCTATGCCAAACCTCGTTAACTCGGATCTTAGCTAATAGTGTGACTTTTTTTAGAAATGCTTTTATTTCTAGTGTGGCGGATGGCTGGGGATCCTGCCCAGCCAGATGACCTGGTGAGTCTGGGAGATGAGCAATACCGTCCCCGGGCCACGAAAGGGCAGCCGTCCTGGTCTGTGTGGGGGCCACGGGAGCAGAGCTTGGAAGCTCATCCCAGCTGGGGTCCGTAGTCACTGCCAGGGGGCACCTGGATACTTATGGAGCCCTGGAAGGCAGCACTTCCGCCACACCAGGAAGTGCTGCCGGAAGAAGATTCCAGGTACACCTGGAGTGCTTCCGGGTGCAAGGGTAGCTCTTCCACCACACCAGGAAGTGCTGCTGGAAGAAGAGCGGGAAGCACCTGGAGCACATTCGGGGGAGGTATAAAAGAGGCCGCCTCACTCCAGCAAGAGAGCCAGAGTCTGGTGAAAGTGGACAGAGCTTGCCGGGGAGGAGTTGGAGGCGATAGAGAGAGGAAGAAGAAGAAGAAGAAGAAGAAGAAGAAGAAGGAAGTCTAAAGGACTGTGTGTTGGTGATTACTGCACTGGGGGTTGGGTTTGTAAATAGGGGTTGCAATAAAATGCGTGTGTTTTAAGACGTTCTGTGTCTGCCTGTGTGTGTCATTTCCACACTAGAAACATCTGATCTTTTTTCTCTAGGTACAGTCTATATTGCTCCTTGGTGAACAATACAGAAAAATCCCAAGATGGCAATGATCAATAATCTATCACTAAATGCTGCCTTTTTTAAATAACCAATTCTCTGTGCCTAAATGATTCTATTTGGCACATAAAATCTAGAAGCATACAATCCTAAACATCTACATATATATATATTTTTTTCTTCTTGATCCTATCTCGGGGTCCAGGCTTGGCATGACAATTTGCTGGCTGAAAACTTTAGTAGCATCAGTTGATCAACATCTGAAACTGAGAAAATGCTATTATTCTGCTGTCAAAGGGTAAAGTGGCTGTCTTCCTTCTAATTAAAATTGCGGATATGGTACACATATACATGGAGGTTTTAATGTCTTTAATTGCTCACTGGCTAAGCTTATTTCTTAGAGATTCATGGCAGTAAAACTAAGCACATCTGTTGCATTTGATGTCTCAAAGCAGACTACAGAATAGACCATTTAGCCCTTTGATTTCCCAGAGTGAAAGCAGCCTCTAAGCACTTGTATAACTTTATTATTTTTGACAGATTCAATATGCCCCTGCCCCCTACATTGACCACTACACCAGCATACCACATTTAAGCATGTGATCAACAAGAACAGCTTTCCATAAAAACAGCATATTGTTAGTAGTTTAGTTCTATTACATGCTTGGGCGGTGGAGATTGAACACAAAACCAAAATGGCAACCATAAGACAAGAAAGCATCAGTCAATTTGCCTAACTGCTCGGTAAAATCAGAAATCTTAGTCAAGAATGCTGCACCATTTAATTTTTACAAATCAGGTACATAAAGGCTTTGGTCACAAATGTTTTATTCTTCACGTAGAGAACCACAAAACATGGAATAAATTACCAAGTAGTGTATTAGAGAGTAGTACTTTAAGGACCTTCAGAACTCACTGAATAGGACTGGTGAGCTTTGCTGGACTGGACGGCCTGTCACAATTATTCTAATGTCTAATGTAACATTAAAGCATCCATAGACACAAAATGTTAAGTAACACAATAACATCAAAAGAACATAAGCAAGAAATAAAAAAAAAAATCATACAAGATAAAAATAGTAACAAGTAAACATTTTTAACTGCTTTGATACACATAATGTGACCAGTGGGCGGGCGTAGCAGTACCCCAACTACCCAGACTCAACCAAACCACATAGTCACGGGTTCAAACAAAGATACTTTTATTAAATAGAACACCTTTAACAGATTTTTATCACCTGGTAAACTGCAGTCTCAATTCTTTTTCTTTCCTTCCTCCTCCACTCTCCTCCAAGCAAGCCTTGTCCATCTCCTCCCGACTCTGACACCCTTGTTGAGGGAGTGCGGCTGCTTTTCAACCCAAACCAGGGAGTACTTCTGGTGAGTTCTCTGGTGTTTATTGCTTTTTTATCATTGATGTTCTGTGTTATTGACCTCTGTGCCCTGTGCTTGACTGTTCTTGGGATTTGAGTATTAGGACTTCTTTACATCTGCCATTTTTGTAATCTTACATCACTTTATTTATAGAGATTCAACATTTGTCCTTTTCATTACTAGCCAGGGTTTTCACCGTTTTCTCCCCACTAGTGGACATTTTGAAACTTATTGTACTAAGGAACCCCAAGATCACAACAGTATCCTAAAATGCACCTCTTGTGAGGAGGAAGGAAAACTGCATTATCTGGGAAATGCGAAAAAGAGAAGAGTGTGTAAACTCCACATGGTCAAGTCGCTGGAGTGGGTTTGAGCCCAGACTCCTGGAGCTGTGCGCCAGCAGTGTTTACCATTTGGCCACCATGATGCCTAATATAACACTGCTTTAGAAACCATTACCTGTATTTATTTATGTGGTTTAATTCTTTTTAATTTTAATAGGACATCACATCATTTATTGTGCAGACCTTAATTGGTAAAGGGTGCATAGAATCACATAAAATGAAATAGGCTGGAAAATGAAATGCAGATAAGTCATTTTACTAAAGTCATTTGAACTGTTTGCTATTGTTCTTCCAGATCTATTAACCTAATCATTTTTAATTAAATCCAGAAGTAACATACAACATTTAGTAGCACTGAAATTTCCTGACAGTCAAAGCAGATGGCATATAAACACAAGTGTACTATTTCTTGATTTTGCGACTCAGTCCCTGAATCCTACAGTAAAAGAGGATTAAGCACCTCAATCACTGGCTTTTAAATGAAGATATCATTGCCATCATAAAGCTGACTGTATACTATGAAACATAAAAATCTATGTATTAGCATAAAAGCAATTAACAGCTTCTGAAGCATTAGATTTAGCATAAATTAAACATGTCAAGCAAATAAGATATGTCAAGCAAACAATTTAAATTTAATAATGACATTAGTCATATTGCATTTTTTAGTTAAAATCAATGCAAAATTACCAATATTGGGAAACTTGGAAGGATAGAACAGAAAGAGAATGACGTACAGAAACTACCCAAGGACAAAAAAGGGGAAATAAGAACCCTTGTTGTTTGAAGACCAGAAAGCAAGGAATGATACCAATGACGAAATACAGAAAAATGGTCATGGAAGGCACATGAGAAGCTAGCTGGAACAGAGAGTCAGAATAGACAGCAAAGGCATTGTTACAAACGAGGTCAAGATGAGTATATTCATGTACATTATTAGCATAAATAAATATAGAAAAATTTATAAGCATTAACCTTAGTGCAAGGCTGGCCTGCCAAGCAAATGGTTAAATAAAAGCAAATGCCATATTTCTTTTAAATTTAAGCTTAGCTCTGGCCACCAATATAAAGGCCAAGGAAGGGGAAATGATAAGATAGAGAAAGCTCAAGAATGGAAGAGGGAACATCTGCCCGCCCAAGGCCAACCAAAAATAAGCGAAGCAGAGAAAATAAAGATGAAATATAGACAGTAAAAATACCAGTGGCCAGCTGCAGAAGGAAGTCAGGAGATAATAATGGTTCCCATGAAAACTTGAGAAAACAGCTAGCCAGGTGCAGGAGGGAATCAGAAGGGAACAGCGAATGAGCTGTTTTGAGCAAGGTCAAGATGATAAGAAATTATTATATAAACTGTGATTTTTGGACTGTTTGGGGTTCAGCTCGATTTGGCCGAATTTGGTTGAGTCTGTGTTATTGTTTTATTGCAATAAAGCTATGTACTCTGTTTGCCTGTCCTATGATTCCTAATAGCCTTCATTTCAGGTGAAAACCTTTTGGTGCGTCTTTTGCTCCAAGATTTAGCTTCAACAATACAAAAATGACTGAAAAAAAAATTACTTGGAATTAGAAAGGGAATGGTTTTGTATAGCAGATTAGAAGATAGGGCTGCGTGTCATGTGCTTAGCTCGGTTACGCCACTGGCTTTCTAACAGAGATCACAGCTGTGGATAAGTGAAGATTAAGGTATGCAGAATTGTTCTTAAATTGATTACAGAAACTGAAATATCCTTGGGATAAACCCCCCTAAGACAACAACCTTGCATGTAGGCATACAATTCTTAAAGGATCAACTAGGTCAAACCAGACTAACTTGACTATTCTTTGTGCAGCCTAACATACCTTTAAGCAAAGTAGGTAACTTAGCTGAAAACAAAAATGTTTTCCTTCTCTTTGCTTGTACCTTCTTTTCTTACTCCAAGTTTGGTTAATTATACTTTTTTTTGTAATTCTTCATAATTTTGGGTTGTTTTGGGTACTTTGAGGAAACATAACCCGTTTGTTAATGTTGAATTTATTGATTTTTTTAGTGCTAGTAGTTTTGGGGTTATACATAATAGTTAGGTATTACTTGCATATAACTTCATTTTAAAAGGTTAGTTCTTCTTTTAGTACAATATCTAGGTCTTCTGTAGTAATTGGATTGTTTCTGTTCTTGGTTTCTTGTTTATTATTCAAGTCAATTTTCAATCAGTACATTTTGTTACGTGAAGTTAGTTTTAAGTTTGTTCCTTTGTCAAATCCATAAAGCCATAACAGATGTGATTTAAAAATTAGCTGCTCTGTGTCTCTTGTGGCCAAAAGATTAAATTCTGTTTGTAATGGCAGCCTATTTTTGAACAGCTTATCACAAGGAGAATTTGCATATTCTTGGTCAGTCTTAGACATGTCATTAATTAGTTCTGATGTCCGTCTAATTTGCAATTAATCTTTATGCAAAATATTAAATGATTTGTCCCCTCAGATATACTTTGAGAGTTTTATGGAGTGTTCATTAAGTTTAAAGTCTATTATTTCACTTTTATCCTGGTGACTGACAGCCATTGTAAGCCACTAGGGCATTTTTTTTATTTTAATTTTTAAATAATCCTTCATTTAACAATTTACATTTCCAGGGCAAATTATTGCATGCCATGATTGTGAAAAAAATAAGCAAACGTCTTATGTAAGATTGCATACATTTATTAGCATTGCATTGTGGATGTCTATGGCCTTTATTCTGTCATACCCTTTGATGAGATACATTAAGGAAGAACTACAAAATGAAATATATCATTTGTTTATATTTGTTTATTCTATGGGATATAAAAGAACACTAAGGCAGATTAATGTGTGGATAAGTTGACTGCCCTGTAAATCTGACTAATTTGAAAGAATGACATTCACTGAAGTGAGCAACATTAATCGATTATCTCTTATTCACTTTTTCTAAAGACCATCAGAGTGAGTTGTTGTATAAATACTTCGTTGTAAGATCTGAACATACCCTGTTAGATATGAATGGATTAGAAAGTGACAGTGAGTAAAAAAGAATGGGTAGAGCTGAAGAAGGCAATCACCTAGTAATCTTGAATAAAGTGCTTTTGGAGGCTACTTTTAGTACAAATTCTTAATAAAATCTCAAGACTTTACAAGCAAACATTAAAAAGGTGGCATCAATTAAAGGAAGCAGACAAATGAAGACAAAACTTTGCAATCATAACTAGGTTTTATGGACATTAGTGCCTTGCCCCCTTGTGAGTTAAACAAAGTATAAACTGTAAATCAAGTTATCAAAAGAATGCTGAAAACTGAGACAGTGGTCCACATTTTATAAATATCCCAAAAAATACAATACACATTTGGATATTTCTAAGATGGAAGATTAAATGCAGACACAGAACAATAATTTCAGTCATGGGGTTCTGACCTATCAGGTACTAAGAATGCCACTATAACATCTTTACCCTGGTGGTTTTACACCGACTCATGTGTCACTTTAGGGGTTCAAATGTCAGGATATTTCCCATTATTCAGTTAAACTGATGAGTGCTGAAATGTTTTTCAAATAACAAAGCAAACCCAGCTGCCTCTTAACTACTTTGCATATCATTTATTCAAACTAGTAGGATGGGATTTCACAGATTATGCCAGTGTACAACACTTAATAAAGTGCTCTTTTTCAAGGCACACTCATAAGAATTTTCTATCCTCTGCCTATTTTTTTTTCTTTCATTGTTTGTCTATGAAGCTCCTTTGGTCCCAGGATTGAAGTATTACTCTTTTCCAGCATTACACACTGTTCACCTCAAGTCAAAGGAGCTGGAACGAAAATTACAATGCTACATTTTCATTAAAATGGACTTCTTGTCTGTCCCTTGGTAAACTAGTTAACTGATTTTAAACCTGCTCAATTCAACAACAGGGTTTTAATTGAAAACACCAGGAGTAGCACGACATTGGCTGCTTCTTAGATGTACAGAATGCATCTCCTCAAAAAACCAATGTTCATTACACACATTTTCTTTAATGGTCAGTTTGTTTCATAATGATAAAGCCCTAATGAAGAGGATCCTTCGCTTTCCTGAGAATTTCCTCATTACCATGGCATTATCGTTTACAATATGCTGATATTCTTGGACCTTTAAAATGAATTTCATGCGCCTTCCATTTTAATGTCCCATGGCTATACATTTGGATTATTAATGTTTAATCTCTTCTTTACACACTGTGATTATTTGCCTTTATATTAGAGGAATCCTGTATTTAATTCTTATCTTGTTTCATAACCCAGAAACCTACCTACCTGCTTCAATTCTCTTTTGGACCCCTGTCTGCAAAGACATCTCCGTAACTAATTGCATGTTTATTTCCATAAAATTTTTTAAAATTACGCAGGGTTACCAAGGTGGTACCCCAACTTTTTATCTGTGGTCTTTGTATCATTTTACACTACTATTTTTTTTTTTTGGTTCGCTCGCCAACCCCCTTTTTTGTTTTTCCGGATACACACTTTTAAGATTTTTTTTTTTCTGTATAAATAACATTTTGAATCTTTCAAGTCCCAACGTGCTGAATCTTTTTAATGAGTGAGGTCAGTGAGACATGTGTTTAATGACTTTGTACCATAATTCAGGATAGGTTTCTCTGTTTGGAATTTCAGCACAGACAAAACAATCTGCATCATTAGCAGTTAATAATTTTTTTGCAAAGTATCCAATAAATGTATGTGAGGTAATCTCCGTTTTTGAAATTCTCTTGACTTAAACTTCAAAGCCTTACAATATTTACATACTTCTGACATATCACCTATGTCCATATATTCAATCTCTATTCGCCTTTTCGTTATCTCTCCAAGTAATAATTTCTCTTTCTTTGCGCCAATGCGATGTTTACTTTCATTTTTTTTGACACTTTCATTTTTTTCTGCTTTCATATTCTGTATCTTGCTCTGCATGTGTATCATGCCTACATTTTTTTGAGTCTTTTGAATTCCAGTTTTCATTGTTTCTAACCTGCTCTGCAGGTTTGTGTTTGGCCCCCTGGTTTTTTAACCTTTTAATGACGTTTTACTTTGTTTTCTACTCTGCCTTTTATTTCTGACCTCGCTTTATCCTGCTTTTGTTTCAATAACACCTGGTCCGTGGTGATTATTTTCCCTTTTTTGAGTAATAATTTCCGATTGTTTGCGCTCCTGCGATCTTTACTTTCTTTTTTATACTTTTTAATTTTCCTACTTTCATATTCTTTTACTTTCTCCACATGTGTATTTTCTTTAGCCTTTCAAATTCCACTGCTTTCATAATCTCTAACGTGCTCTGCATGTGTATAGCGCCAACGTCCTGATTGGACGTGCTTTTTTTTCAATTCCATTTGTTCTAGGCTGATAATTACTTTCCTTATTTTCTGAATTTGCAACTAGATTATTCTTTTTTTTTTTTTCTTCTCTGTAACACTTTTGAGTCTCTTTTCTCTGCGCTGCTTTCTTCTTCACTTTGTCTTCTACATTTCAATTATAACGTATTGTCGTTATACACGTTATATGCGCTGAGAGCCCTAAATCTGTGTGTGCTCAAAGCCAAAACATGACTGAGTGTGTAGCTGGCTGCCCTTGCTCTTATTTATTTGTAAGTAGGATGTGTCTTGCAAGAATCTCATGTTCTACGTCATCGCGAGACGGTCCTGGGTCAATCTCTGGGCACAAAGTCTAATGTTTAAGGTCCCCACAAGATGCTCTGTGGCCAATCTCTCTAGTCTCGCGGGTCTTTTAAGTGTCTTCCATGATCTTAACGTGAAGATCACGTCTCGTCGCCCTACTGTTTCTCTCCATAGAATGTCAATGTTATTTTTTCAGAAACATGGTATATTTGTATTTGACATGCAAAATTGTGTTCTAAAGTTAATCCCTTTCTATAAATTTAACTGTCTTGACTTGAAAAATTTGGTAAATTTTTAAGCTTTTCCTCCATGCCCCATAACCCTCCATTGTAAAGTGCCAGAACGGGAAAGTTTTTTTTTTTTTTTAATTTCTAGAAAGTGCCTAACTTTAGAACACAGTTTCATGTGGCAAATCCATATATATTCCACGTTTGTGAAGAATCTTTATCCTTTAAGTTGATTATAATATTGCCTTATTTGTTTATTCACATTTATTAAGTATATTTCCTGCATTCTAATTTGACTTTGCGGCTTTCTTTCCTTGTCTGCCAATACTAGTTGGTCATTTGTCCTAACTATTTCACTCTTTTCACCACTACTTCTGAGATTTTGACCAATTTTGCTAAATCAAAAGCATCATCTAAAGTTTTAGATCCTGCTTCACCACCTTGACCCAGTACAACATCCTCAACAATGCTGCTGCTGCACTGATTTGTAGATTTCAGAATCTCTTCTACCCTGAAATAAGAACATGATCCCGAGAGCTGGAACTTCTCCACATGGACTCAGCTGTGAACAGTTCCAGAGGGTGTCAGATAACAGGCCAAGTGCACACCATCATCTGTAAACTGCACAGATCCAACCTTTTGGCTCCCAGTCTGAATACTCTTAAAATCATAGCTGTGTCTTGATACCCTGTCCATAAAAATCATGAGCATGATAGAAGAAAAGACACACCCTTGGACGCATACCCTTGTAGCTCCTTCCACAAGATATTCCAGGATACATATTCATAAGCTTTTAAAACCCTGATGACTGGACTAGCAAATTGTTTCAACCACACAAATATCAGTGCAAGGGCAAAAAGGTGGGCCCACTGAATCTTGTCCAGGATGAACCATGCATTAGAATATTAGAACAATTGTGTTCAGAACAGGCCAATTGGCCCAACGGGCTTGTCCATCCTATTCATCAAATTGTCCGAGATTTGAAGGTCCCGAAAATCCTACTCTTCACCACACTGCTTGGTAATTTGTTCCATGTGTTTGTGCATCTTATGTGCAGAATAAACTTTCTAACACTTGTTCAAAAATCATACTACTATGTCCCCATGATCTTGCTGTAAACATTATTTTAAAATAACAGGTTCTATTCATAAATTTAAAACCCGTCGATCATGACATATCACAGTCTCTATTTGCTTAAACTGGAAACACTAAACTCCTTCAGTCTCTTTTGATAATTCATAATTCTTAGTCTTGACATCAGCCTAGTTTCTCTCTTCTGGAATTTCTTCACAGTATCCCAGCATAGGCTTTCTTATTTAGTTTACACTGCCCTTCCCCTTTCTAAAAGTGGAGACCAACACCCTGCTCTACTAGTCCTGATGCTTTATCATCACCTTTGATGTACAAATAGTATCCACAATATCCAGTGCTTTCAGCATTTCCAGTCAGATCTCATCCCTCTCTCCCCATGACCTTGTACTGACACTCTATAAGCTTATTTAACATTTTTTTAATGGGTTAGTTTATTTCAATAATTTCCCTTTTCCCCTTTGTGTTTTTATGTGTAGTTCTCATTTCTAATTTTATTTTGTAAGCTTAGTCTATATTAAATTATTTTATCATCATATTTTTTTTATTTACTGCAACGCCATTTTGTGATAACCAATGTTAATGGTGTCAGAATATCTTCCAGTATAAATGTGCCGATGATCTGCAGGTTCGATGTCACTCTGTGGATAAGATTCACTTGGCGAATTCTAGTACTAGTTTGGTTGTAAAAGAGTTACTGTTAGGTTTTATTCACTTTCATTAAAAAAAATGCAATTTGTAGTCTAATTTGATGATTCCTGCAGTGGTGAGCCTGAGGGAAATTTCAGGAGATACCTGCATGTAACTGCTAAGAGTTTTTTGTTGTTACTTTAAGAATTAGATTCTGCCAGCTTGTAGATACCTGGGTTACACTCATTACAGACTTTAGTTTCCTTAAATTATGATGTCACTCATTCTTCCAACAATCCTTTTATATATACTCAGTAATCAAGGTAGAGAAGTGGCTCATTGTTAAAAAAAACTAATCAAGAGAACAATTATGTGTCATCTTTAAATGATAGATTGTAATGATTTGCTCAAATAGATGATAATAAACATAAGGCAAAGAGCAAACACTTATCAGAAAAGAAAGTAAAAAAGCACAAAGATCAAGCTGATTTTCTGAAATATGGAGGTCGGTTGATTGAACAAGTGTTTTAGAATCTTGATGAGGTGAAAAGCCAATTATGACCTTCATGTTACATTTTGAGAAGGACTGGCCTAACCGGTCAATTGGAGACAAGTTCCTAATATCAGTTATATGGTATTTATTTGTTCTCTACAGCAAGCTGTCATGTTCTTTCTCCTGTGAGTATCTTCAAAACGTGGGTCTATATGTAGCTTGTACAGTAGAAATCGATTTGTCTTATTTAGGTTTGGGATGAACAATTTCTGTATTTCATTTTCATTTTTGATATCACTGTTATTGGCTTGATTTTTTAATCCCATTACATGATTTATTTCCCCACTTTCAAGTTGTTTAACAAAAAGTGAAGATAAGGGGCATCTAATTAGGTTAATTCAGCACTGTTTACCCTGTGAAACTTTTTAATCTTTACAGCCACCTCAACCACAATGATGGACTGAACAGCAGCCAGTACTTCTTGGACTGCCTCTCCACCAGGTTCTTCAGTTTATTGCTCAACAATATCCCTAGTTAAGATCAACGTTTCTCCAAGCCAGCCGCATAGAGCGTGAGAAATGTCCTGAATAAACTTCCTTCATTACCAAAAAATTTGTCTGAAACTTTTTAAGACTTTCAGAAAGTGATTCTGCAAACTCCCCAGACATACTGTATCAGCTTTTATCTTGGCCACTGCTACTGCTGCTGCCTTTTTGACCGGTTCATAATTCTTTCTCCAACTTGACAACTTCTATTACTAGTGGTGTCCACCAATGAGTACTCTCAAGATCCTCTTTCTAAGGTTGGAGGAGAACTAACTTGACATTCCTAGTGTACCTCCCTAACTGTATAGGTCCTTAAGGTCTATCCAGTATGTATGTAATCCACCTGAGATAGCTCACCAACATGTAGTGATCAGATTATTTGAGTGTCTGGAACATGCAGCCTTAGATTAGATGACACAACTGCATACAAACTTGATTTTATTTGGCCTAAGGTTCTATGGTATCAGGTACACTTATGAGAAAGCACAGTGCTCATTATAGATAATCCATGTCTAACGGAGATATCTTATAACAATTTATTGCTCAGAATCAGCTCAAACAGACTGTTCATCCCAATCACACTCCTCAAACTCCTCCTTGTCATTTCCCACAAGAGTGTCAAAGTCTACCAGGATGACTACAAGTTAATGGATGGCCGTCATTTGTCCACAAAATCCAAAGTATCTGCAAAGACAGAATACTCTGAGATTTTTTTGGTATATATGCAAAAACAGTCAAGGTTTCCTCTCTTTAATTCTTAGTCATTCTGAGGTGCCCCTCTCCTATACTGGAACAAACTCCAAGTGTATGCTAGTTAGAGTGTAGCACCTGTCTTGTATCACTCTCGTGGGGCAACTCAAAAGTAGAAAACAGGTTGCCCTTGATTGGGAGATGAACAATACTTCAAGATGCACAACTGTGAGTAGAAGGGTGTTCAATCATATTTAGCCAGTAGTTTTCATCCTAAGTCAAATAGCCCAGTAGATTCAACAGAATTCGCTCTATACAGCCAGTATCCATTGTCAAGATCTAATAGGCCTTGATCTGTCCCACTCTTGACTGCCATCTGACTGGCACTGCATCTGATCCTCATCCTTTGCCTTGTAGGTGGTGAACCCGCATGACAACTACCAGCAGCTTCTTCACCTTGAGCTCGACTGGACATTGTGTGTAACCTGGCCACTGGGTACTCCATGACAAACCTCACTGAAAGGCTTTTTTGCAGAAGTGAGCCCCAGTGGCAGTTCTAAGCAAAGTTATCTTTATAGTTATCCTATATTTTAGGAAATATTATGAGAAAAACAAATGAATTATTTGAATTACTCCTCATGTTAGACCGGCCTGTCTATCAGGAGCCCATATCTTCAGACAACATTGCTCTAAAATCATTTAGGCTCACAAGCCCCCTGGCTCTACCATACCAAGGACACAAGGGGCATGGAACTCCCTCAACTGCAAATAATATAAAATGCACAACAGAAAATTAGTTTACTTATTTAAAAAATGAAATCAGATATTCACCTCTCCATAGGAAAAATAAATTAAGACAGCAGCATATTCACTAACATTTCAAAAAGCCATACGTACGGTGTTCATGGCATCTCGCCAGCTGCTCCAGGTCATCCACATGGTAATAATCATACCCAGAGGTACCAAGGACTTCAAAAGGCAGATATCCTATTATTGGTGGAGCCCTGTGGACCAGTAAGAAACATGTCACTTGGCAACAAGCCTTTAAAAACTGACTTCTCAGACTGTGGCCGTATGTTTTAATTACAACAATCTGAGTTCTAATTGAACTTCTTGCAAAAATGCCACTCTGCTTTATCTGCTTCCTACATATTTAAATTTAAAATTAAATTTAGTTAAACTTAGCAAAGTTGACCATCTGGTTCACAGCAGTCCTTCTACTCTCTCAGGCTTGTTAAAAATGGTCACTGGGTCATCTATATTATAATTCCTACATGGATTTCATTAAAAGAAAAATATACAGTAATGAGCAATTGAATAAATGCTATGAAGAGAGGAACAGAGAAAGCTGGAGGCCATTTTCATTAGCTGAAATGTCAGAAGAAATATTTGTATTACTGTTGACATTTTGGCGTTGCAGTGTTAATGTGAAGTGGGGCACAGACCTATTATCTCACAGCAGATGGCAGTGTTGTGCAAAAATTATAAAGACGGCAAATTCGCCTCAAAATGTAACATATTTTTACATTTTTATAGCAAACTCAACATAGTTGTCAGAATCATTTTTCTCCAATTTTTCATGACATGCCTGATGCAATGTTTTATTTAGGAAAATATTTACTTTTCAGAGTATGTCCAATTTTTTTCTGTCTGGTGCTGCTCGCATGTTTCTAGGTTTCTGGAGCATTTCCGTTACTATATTATTTTATTATCCATTATACATGAGAACATATTTAGTTGCTGACTTTATTATGTTATTATTGGTCTGGCTTTAAAAATTCTGCCAGAAAACTAATAAAATGTAAGTTAAATTGAACTGAATAACACTTCATGCAATAATACAACAAAATATTTATATTTATTTTTATGTATTTATTGATTGATAATTGATTGGCTGCATTATTTGTCTTGTGAGTCTTGTAGGAGGAGGGTGGGCATCCTGGCTGGATTAAAGGACACAACATTAACTGGACGGAAGGCCCAAGAGGAACAATGGATGGATTGGCTGGCAGGGTGGAAAGACAGCTCTGTGCCCAGTCGGTATAAAATAATGGATGGATCAGTGGAAGCTAGAACTTGGAAGTGGTTCCATCCCCCTTGCGCTAGGTGGCAGTGGTCCTCATATGAGAACCCAGTTGGGACACCTGCAGGGGTGTTAGGGAAATGGAGTCTGGGCGTGCAGCCCTGTAAAGGGTCCCTTGGGATCAGTAGAGGGTGCTGTTGGGGGAGGACCTCCCTACTTTGGCTATGGCCTGGAAGTGCTTCCTAGAGGAGACAGAATGTCACTAGATGCATTCCTGGGTCCGGCATAAAAGGAAGCCCACTGCCACACATGGAGGAGTCAGAGTTGGGAGGCAGCAGGTAAAACTCAACGGAGGTAGAGAAGGAGGATGAATTGTGGATTATTGAATATTTATTGTATACTTGTTGCTTGTTGTGGAGAGAGGATTGGGGAAAAGTGCCTGGAAGGAGAATAAAAATCCAGTATTTTATTCTATTAACATGTGGTGTATAACTAGTTCTGTGGTTCTGAGGCTCTCTGGCACCCTTGTGTGGTCACAGTCGGTATACTTGTTTTTTTATGCTTCTGCTGCTGTCTGCATCTGAATTTCCCCATAGGATTAATAAAGTTTATCTAACCTAAAACCAAAAGTACTATACAAGAGTACTAGCACAAGATGAAGTACACCCGTCATAGAGTGGAAGCAGCTTTGCCAGTTCTCCACTTATTTTAATCATCATTTCACATTTGATTGTCCAGTAGGACGCACATGTCAAAACACAATCAGCTAATGAGAAATTGCCTCAAAATGCTTATTATAAAATACCCCAAACATTCTGTTTATGACCATGTCTAATTAAAATAGTTCTTAACAATTTTTGTATTTAGGTGCATTTGTTCTGAGCCTATTTAATAAAGCAATACACCAGCATCCTTTGCAAAGACATTTGATTCAGCTCTGCACAAAGAGAGAGGGAGAGAAAGAAAGTGAGATGCAAGTATAATTCTGTCTCCACCAGAAGCTTCTGTCAATCTGATCGTCCAGCCAAGACTTCGAGAGCAGGAGGGGAAGCTGAAGGGCTGTTGCTGCGTCTGATAACAACTTGCTGAATCGTTGCATGGGCTCTTAAGAAACCAGCAACAACTGTGATGTGAGTATAAAGTGTATGCCTCATTATCTGGTATATTGAGTGTTTAGACAATAGAGACTCTTGTCTGTTGTCACTTCCTGCTCACGGTATATGAACTAGGGAGACCTAACAGCAGTGTATGTACAAGTGGGTATACAGTACACTAGAAGTGCCAGCTCTGGCAGTCTGATTCACAAATATAGAGGAGTGTCTCAATGGGGAAGCTCCTTCACACTGAGGGATAGGCAGCGGGTGGCCTTTGCCATGTTTAAATAATCTTCAAATAGGTTAAAAGAAAACAAGTATCATAATCCCTCAATAACAGAACTGGCTAGTCTGTCAGTAGCAAAATATAATTGGCATTAGCAGGATTGTGTGGCCAGGATCCAACAGTTGTCATGCCTGCTATTCTATTGTCCATAGTACAAAAAAACCAAACAACACCCAAGGAGTTGTTGAATGAGGAGTAAAAAAATTGCCTCTCCAGACTGAGCAGCACTTTTTATTCTAACAGGCTGAGGAAGCAGAATCTCCTTAGCCTTAAAAAGAGAAGGCTACATGGGGCCTAATGCATGTGTACAGAATAGAAAAAGGCATCAATAAAGTTCTTTCAGCTAAACGTGAAACGCCAGGACACCACTGGGATTTGTGACAGAAATCTACAGTTGAACCTTGACGCCACTTAGAAAAACATACTGAAGATATTTAAACAATTTATACATTGCTTAACAAGGCCGATGGATAGTATGGCCTGCTTTTGTGTGTAAAATGTCTAATTTTCAGTCATTATGTGATTTCATGAACTAGAAAAACTCCACATGCTGACTTTTGTGTCCACTGAGCTTATCTTCTGTCAATTTATTTATTGATCAATATTCTGTAACTGTTTATACCTTTGTCAGTGCAGTAAGAGTTTTAAGGCCTGTCCTAGTCGAGAGGCCAAGCAGGTCATCAAAGGAACTTCAGTGATTTGGCATACATCATAACATTTTTTTCTGCTTTTAATAAATATTTTGTGAACTAAATTATGGATCACTGTTGGTTCTGAATGTCAGGGAATCCATTGGGGTGACTATTTTCTTTCTTTTTTGGTCTTTTATTTTGTATTACAGTATATTTTGTGTTTACCAAGTTGCCATTTAGTTTTTCTGTAGCTGCTACTATTTTGCAGTATTGCTCTCATGGTTATGTTCTGCTAGTAGCTGGCACAGTGCATGGAAGTCTTGCTTGTGACACAACAAGTGTGACAATTTCTTAACCAGCGCCATGTATTGTGCAGCATCTGAGACTGCAGATAACATTCTACAACATTTTTAAGCAGTGTTTCAAGATGTTGTTCATGTTAAAAGGTTAAATGATTCAGCTTTCCATTTTCATCAACTATGATTTCAGTTTATGTATTGGGCTTTACTTACTAGGTTTAGCGTCACTTTCGGTTTTGACCCTAGCGTGTTTATAGACTATGATTCTTGTCATGTCTGTCTCTTGATCCTTGAATTGCTTTCTTGTCTGCCTGTTTCCATCCACGCATACCAGAAACATGACATCAAAAATACAACCACACTTATATAAACATAACGTGACAATTTAGAATAACCAATGAACATGCATGCACGCCTTTAAACTGTTGGAGGATAATTCAGTCTCCAGAGGAAAGCCTTGTACTGTAAATACAAGGGGGGCATACAAATTACACGCTGGAGACATTCCAGGGACTTAAGCACCGCAAACTTCTCACAGCGCTGACCTTAATTCTTCAGTTTGACCCCAATATAATCAATATATTGATTAAGAGGTTTATTACACCTTTCTCGCACATTTAACCTAAAAAGCGGATGAAGAGTGAAAAAGAAAATTAATCAGTAAAAAAGAATTCCTAGCCAACAGTAATGATAATTTCCCCAACATTAAGCAGACATATCCACCTTAATAACAGAATAAGTGTCTGTGTGTCCGACCAGTTACCATGTCTCTGTCATTCCAAAAGATGGCACATAACAAACATTTTTAGTAATACAATGAGTTGCATTTGTCTTCTGACAGATGGCTTATCACAACTACTAACATTACTCTTACAAATCCATACAAAATGGTATATATCAGAGATACATGCATCATATGGAGCACTGCAACGTTAACGGTGAAGTCGACTTTGATTACTTCAATTTCAACTCGTCTTGGACAGGAAGTTCAGCTAGCAGTCTTCAAAACCATAAAAGCTGATGTATTTTAAATACAACTGGCTGACATAACCCACTGCTTTCTGGCAATTGTTCACATAACCAAGGTGACTGTCTTACTGAACTGCTTGCAGTGTTCATGAACTTACATTACGCTAATCTATACATTGTTAGTATTCGCACTAACTGTAAAAATGTTTCCTCATATATTTCATGCTTAATTTTAAGGTACAGAAAACAATGTTATTTTCATACCAAAAATAATAATCTTAAGATGATTTTGATCATTTTCTTGGCACAGAACTGACATGTTTATTGATGGTCTTTGACTGTTGGCTGTGCTCTATCACCTAGCAACAATAAATCTCATGGGTTCCTTTTGATAGCTGAGCTGACATTTAAGGAGACACTTGCCCTACAGGTTTGATGGACATTTTAAGCTGATCAGTCTCCAAGCATTTCCAGTATGGTTAAGATCTGCTTTGCACTAGAATGTTCACTATTTCTTAATTTATGTTTTGTTTAACCTTTTTCTTCATAACTCACACTGGTTTAAGGGTATCCACCTTGCGTTCTCCTGAGTGTGTCTTGGTTTTCTCGGTCAGTACTATGTAGTGGTACACCAGGCTATTGTTTTCCACTGCCTACACTTAAGTCCTGTGAATGAACTTTTGTTGGAAGTTTAAATAAGTTTAAATGCAGATGGCAAACCGCACATTTCAAAATGATGAGTGATCAAACTGTCTGTGGTATTAATGTATGTGATATGAGCAACATCTGCTGGATGTACATAAAGGGCATTTAGTATACTAGTTAGGTGTCATCTTCTAGTGTTGCATATTCAAGGAAAACATTGAAATAATTAAATATCATATTGAATGATTACTGGTTGATCATTTCTAGCCAGCTTTATTTTGACGTCATGCTTTTTTAAAGAAAAACTGTCTCTAGTGAACTTTTAACTAAACTTATATTAGAGAATAATCCTCCAAGTTAATCATTTGGAAGACTAGGGGACCTCTGCCACTCATGTATGTGGATTTCAGTTTCACCAAACAACACATCTTTTAATTCTCATGGATACACCTCTTCATTGGAAAGAAACACTATTTTTCCCTGATGGCAACACAAATTAGACGATCTACAAGTCTCTGACCTATAGTTTAAATCCGAACAATATATTTGATATCTTTTAGCTCTTCCGTTATTTCACCAAGTAATAATTTCCGTTTGTTTGCACTAATGTGATCTTTAAAGTAATTTTTTTTGAAACTTTAGAATTTTCGTACTTCCATTATCTCCAACCTGCTCTGCATGTGTATCACGGCAATGTTTTTGAATTCTTTTCGAAATTCTACTTTGTCATCTACTTTTTGTCTTTTATTTCCGGCCCCGGACGTAGTAATATCTCTTGGCACAAAGTCTTGTCTCGTGGGCCTTTAAAGTGTCTCTCTGAAAAAGTCACGTCTCGTGCCAGGATTTTTTTTATAATAGAGAGAAATAGCATGATAATAGATTTGCAGGTTTAAAAGGTCAGTAGTTTCACAAGTTAAGGGCATTGCCATACTTGTAACGTGCTGCAATTCTCTAGCAACATGATTAGTGAGTTTAACTATCTTATCTTGAAAATTCTGTTCTCCTTACATGAAAAATCTGAGCTTATTTATGATACCACTGGCATTGGTCAATATTATAATATATCTAATACGCACCTGTGATCAAGAAATAAAAATTTCCACTCCAGACTGTGTCTTGAAGTGAATTCTTCATAGGGCTCTTCTACTATACACATTTCCTACATATTGAAAAAAAAATAGATGAAGCATTGGATCTTAAAACTTCAGTGCTGCTGTTTCAGTTCCCACCTGAGGCACCCATACATGCACACACATACACACACATACATGCTCACTCACACACACAAGACACACAAATGTACACTCTCAATCCAACATGTAACTACAATGAATGCCAAGGAAGCAAAAAATGTGTAAAATGGGATGTTCAGGGCACTAGGACAGGAATGAATCCTAATAACAACAACAACACAAAGTACAGAATTATCAAAAGGCAAAAGAAAACCCATGAAGCCACTGTCTGTTAGGTGGGCTGGCTGTTTCACTTCTCAACTCAGCATTCTCGTTACTCTTTCTTCATACGTATGGCCTCTCTATGTACCTCCCACAAGTTCAGCCCTTTGACCAAACTCACCTCCTGACCACAAGATAAACAGAGTAGGTTTTTATACCCCAGCCAGGCCTCACTTCTCTGTAAAACCACCTCAACTTCTGGGGTTATCATCTTAGAACTCTGCATACCAGGCTGACACTCACCCTTGAAGGCCCGTATATAGACAACTGCAAAGTGTTCTGATATTTCAAGTCACTTTGGGTAAAGGTGTCTGCCAAATATATGATAATGTGACCTCCAGCTCATGTTTTGGATTTGTTTGCTAGCCTTTTACTGTTTTTAACACATACCTGCAGTTTTGACTACTCTTTCGTTTAAGCCTTTATTTTTCTGGTCTAAAGCCTTTTCCATTCTTTTAAGGCTAATCAAATGACACCTTGGTACCAAAACTCAATATTCTAAGACTGGTGTAAAAAGGGGGGTCTAGTAGGGACTGTTAACCACAACAGTGTTTCCCTAGTGCAGGAGAGGCATCAGGATGTAGGAAGACCAAGTGGCATGTGCACTGGCAGTGTGGGCCTCCCCTCAATAGGGGGAAGTGACTCATGGGGCACTAATGAAAGTCCAGGGTACTGAGGGACAGTGGGTGCTGTGCCTAACGTCCACCATGTCAATAGTTAATGGGACATAGACTTGCTATTTAATATGTGTGTCGTTCTGCTCCTCAGTATGATGTGTTTTAGGTATCGAGGGGGGAAGGATTGCATGGTTCATTATTGGAATTTTTTAAAATTTTTTTAACCTTTATTTGAAGAAAATAATGTTCTGTACAATCAAGCTAAACTTATAGAATGAAGAAAGTAGCATTCCATACAATCAGGTTGAGCGTATACAACAAATGACGTCATAGTTAACCAGAAAAAAAAAGATGAAAACACATCAGAAAGTTAATAAAAGAAAGTGTAACAAGGTTAATCTAGTTTTCCATGTTATATTTGTCCTTTTTTTGTTTTTTTTTTTGTATTCTCCCAAAATTGTTACACTACTTTTATGTAATATGTAGGTAATGTTATGTAGGAACCAATCATTGGGAAAGCATGTGTTGCAGGTTCTCAGTTGGGGTGCATTTATGGGTACTCATATCCTTCTTTCAGCAGGCACATATTTGGCTTGCTAGAGGTAGGATGGGATTTTGGAGCTTCAGTCCTGAGTTGGGCTTGATCAGCTCCACTGTCAGCTTACGGCAGTGGTGAGCATGGATGGCATCTACAGTGGGCCCCCTCCAAGTAAACTGAATGTAAGTAGCCAGCAATACTTTAGCTGTTACAAGAGTAAGAGTAAAAGAGTAACACTAAGAAGCTGGGCCTGCTGAAGGCTACGCTTCTGCTAAGCGCCAGTCCTACTGTTTCTCTGTCTCAATGCACTGAGTTGTGATAAATGCTCCCTATTACTGTATTTCAATGGGATCACATTAAAAGATTTACAAAATTGGAGTTTCTTGGTTATAAATATTTTTATCTTTTCACATTGTGAGAATATACAAACATGGTTAAAAAATTCTAAAAAATTCATTCTGTTGGCATTTCTTATATTTTATCCTGTTACAGTTTAATTAAGTTGGTTTGTGTATGTACTGTTTATGTTAGTTTGGAATCTTAGTGTATTTAGTTGAGATGTATTGACATGTATTAGTGATGTGCAGTTTAATAGACTTATCTGACACCTAATGATTCTCCATCTTAACCTTTCATAATACCAAGTACTACACCATTGTCAACACTGCTCTGTGAGGTTTAGAAAAGGTGAAATGGAGGAGAAACACTGCAACACCTTTATTTTTGTGGCTGCGATACTTAAGTGTCCATGTGTAAGTCAGTTGGTCATTTTCTAACCCACTTAGTTCTGAACAGGGTCACTGAGAGTACTGGAGCCAATCAGAGCTAGCATAGGGTGCAACAACATATGTAAAAACCCTGGATAGGGCGAGACCACCGCAGAGCAAACACACAACCCAATGCACCTAACCTGCATATCTCTGGACTGTGGGAGGAAACCAAAGCAAACCCACACAGTCATGCAGAGAACATGCAAACTGCATGGGGGATTCAGGATGTGAACTCCTTACTGCGCGACAAGCAGCGCTACCACTGCACCACCCATCTGTATGGTTGCAATATAATGGAGATGGGATTAGCTCTGTTGAAAAAGAAAGAAAGAAAGAAAGAAAGAAAGAAAGAAAGAAAGAAATCGATGTGACCGCATACATAGCTACCAGTAATGATTATGAGGTGAGAACACAGCAGAGACAGAAGAATTCAGAAGCAAACAGGATTGCTTATTGCATTGAGGAGTGGAAAAATAGGGAAACATTTGAGATTAATAAAGAACCAAACAGATTTGTAAATACAAATTACTGTACATGCCACCAACATGTCACACATGTGCGTCTATAGATCACCCCCCCATTCCTCGTTGAGAGGGGGCACTCACATTAACCTTTTTCATTCCCTCCACAGCACAGTAAGGGCAATTGACTCTGTCCCTTCAGGTCTCCCACATTTAAAACCCGCAGCTGCCAGAAGGAGTCGTTCATTTTGAAACAGACTGCACTGCAAGACAGAGCTCCTTCCACTGTATTGGTGTGCATAACAGCCCAATTTTTTATTATTTTTGAACTAAATTAAAAGGGATGACCGGGTTGGCACCCCAACATTTATCTATGGAACTTGCAGTAGCTCATTCAACCGCAACAACCACAATGGGCTGATCCCGTAAGTAAACTGCACTTCACTAAAACTGTACAATGAGTATGATTTATTTCAGACACATATAAAATGTACGGTATATATTCAAGACCTTCCTAATGTCATTTCACCACCTTAAGACATAAATATAAATTAGTGAAATTGAAACAATTGAAATAAAGGCATGTCTAAATTCATTATGTGACTTGAGGGGTGCATTTCCATTCCTGAGAACACCCACGGTCTTATAACAGCTTGCTCTGAGCTGCTCCACATCATTGATGTTTTATCTGTATAAATCCACCACTTTCTTGTCTCATATAGAAACGAACAAGCTAAGTAAAAGAAGGAAGACAACATACCTTTATAAACTGAGGTGTTGCTAGTCGAACAGTAGCCACATAGCAGACTTGCTCACCGATATCTGATTTGAATGTCCTCTGTATAGCCCCATCAAAGCCATTGGAAGAGGAACTAGGCACTGCAAAAAATATATATTATATAAATTAGTAAATTTTAGAGAAAATCGTAAAGCAGTTTAAATAGTTTTAAAAGACACTGGGTAAAAATATTTTACAAAATAATTACAGAGTCAAAAAGAATACATAATCCAAAACCCCACAAGAGCAATAAAAACCTTAATGAAGTGAACATGTTAACTAAAAACACACAGGGGCATGACGGTAAGCTGAGGGGCAGTGGAGGCTGCCTGCTGAATCTGTAAGGAACTGCTGCATATGACTGGTGTACAAATTATCTTCAGTAATTGTTTTGTCTGTTTCTGATTGTGGTGTCATTGTTTGCCTTTGCTCAGAGGAGCTAATATTTGTGGGCAGGCCCTTAGTTCTAATTCTTGTAGGAATGCTTATGTGACACACGCTCTTTGGACAAGGATTATGTGTATAAGGAATTTGTATGTTTAGACATCACCTTTTTCCCTCTGTACTTCTTGCTAAGTAGTTCCCCTCAATATCCTTGAAGTGACCGAGCTAACCCCTTGTTATGGTGTGATCCAAGGAGGGTCAGAGCTGTGAGGAAAGAACGCTTTTAGTTTAAGCAAATGGAGGTAAAGAGGTTAAGTGTTTAAGATTATGGAGGGAATTAGTGGCATTAAAACCACCTGTTAGCTTTAAAATGAACTCTTCAGGAAAAACATGGAGGCCCAGATGGAAGTTGGTTAAGTTTCATTTGCAACAGACATCCAACTGAACCACTCCAACTGTAATCAATTTTCTTATTAAGCTATTGGACTCCCAAGAGTGAGAAAGTGCCAACCTGAGTTTGCTGAGGGTCAATTCAGATGGAATTTGACGTCTATCTAGAACTAAGTTAACAGAATGGTGTGTAAGAAATAAGGACTTGTAATGTGTTCCAGTTTTGGCTTTTTGCTTAAGTAATGCCCTACTAAACTACATAAAGACGCTATACACGATATTCACTCGGCATCAAAGGATACACTACAAGAAGCTATATTCCTATATTCATTTATTTTGATTCTTTCAGAATATTTATGGTTTGGACCTTGGCTAGTCTTCTGTTTACATTTTGTTCTTCATGTCCTGGTTCAATTCATTAACTACCCTTATGGTGGGCCATGGCAGGTCAATCAAAGAATGCAAAATGTAAAATTAAATGCTAATAAGCAAAAAAGGCAATCCAGTAATAACCAAATTAGGTCAACAAAATACACAAACAAACCAAGAACAAAGGCAACGGGTCAAAAGCCAAAAAGAAGAAATTCAAAATATCAAAAAGACCAACGAACTGCAAAGAGCAACAAAAATGAAACAGAAATTCCAAAATCCAAAATGCTCCAAAATTCAAAGGTTTTTGACTGGCAATGTGACACCACTTATGTTGTTTCTAATTTTTTTTTTTTTGTTACCGCTGAGTGAATGTGAACAACACGTGCATATTCCAAATGGATTTATTCATTGAGTGGGGGTTTGGGTATGTGGTCCCCTGTGAAACATCGAGATCCTCAAAGCTACGACAAATTATTGACAACCAAGGGGGACGTCATGAAGCAGCGAATGACACAAAGAATCATTACTTAATCAACTATCGGGGAGGGGAAAGACCCCTGTGAAGTGTCGCAACATGGAGCAGATGCTGCACAGCAGTTTCAATGTGCTGCATGGTAGGGATGAGGGTGGAGTGAAACAATAATACCTTCATGGCAGTTCAAAAGTTCTGTGCAGCAACCATAAAAAAAACACAGCATGCCACAAGTGCGATTCAGGTAATGTAATTGGGTGTATATGTAACATCACTGACGGATAATGTAAAGTGACATCCTCCCCAGTGCAGTGGAGCTCTGGAGGTCTGCAGCTAGACACTATTGGGAAAATTCCACAGCAGGAGTCTTGTTTATAAAACTTTATTTAGATTCAAGCAGGAAAATATGCGTACACCAAAAACAAAATCTAATTTATAAAACTTGACATACTCATATTTTTAAAAAATTGACCTTCATAAATTGGCATACATGAACGCACCTCAAAAGTAATTGACATCACAGACAACTTGTGTGTTCATGGAATGTCACTGCTTACAGTTAATAAAAGCAGCTTCATTCTCACCAGGCATCCTTATTGCGATACGAGTTCTGTCAACTATCATGATTACATTAAGAAAAGAGAACAGTACGGCAAATTGCCTTTTTATGTTGGCAAAAACAAGTTGTGTTTAAGGTATGTACACTCACACAATACGAAAACTGAATGTAACATTTTGTCAATCAGTTAGTGGCTCCCAGCACAGTGGCTATGATAGAGTGAAGCTTGGCTGAGATATTCCTGACCTGTCTGCCAAGTCTCTGAGAACAAGTAACCAAAAAAACTGACGGAAATCGAAAAATGTTCTTTAGTGAAAAATATGTAGCACTGGCCCTCTTAAAAGGGAAATACAATAGAGTCTGTACATCATATTCATTGCTTTTGAGATGTAATGTCATGTCAATGCACATAGTAAGGACTCGGTGATGTGAATTATTATACTTGTGAGTTGTCATTTAGCAGGATTCACTGCATTTCCCTACTATTTCCCCATAATATGCAAATATCCCACAATCTGAAAATATCCTAAATCCAAAATACTTCTGGTCCCAAGCATTTCAGATTAAGGATGCTCAGCCTATACAATGTTGAGATGACATGTATTGTAAATGTTGTTGTTTAATTGTATTTACCTTGTTATGTGTATGTTTGTAACTGCAAGAGAAACTCCTAGCAACTATGTTGCCTGGAGATAAAATTCAAGTTCAAGTTCAAGAAAGCACAAAAGGGAACTGGTAAGCACAGCTAAGCTACAGTAGCTAAAGCCACAACAAGGAACATCGTAGTTAGACTAAAGCTTTAAATAGGGCTCTACAGGTAACATGAAGGCTCTAATTGAATGCTAGGGGTAAAAGGGACCTGGCAGAAAATATAAACACTACAAAATGGAAAACAGATAACAACTCAGGGAGCAAAGGCAAATTACAAAATGTACAAAAAACGGAAACATAGTAAAGGCATAATATTAACAGTTACAGTTTCTCATCCAGTTACTTCTTACAGCACACTGAAAAACACTGAAGTTTTTATTCTGGTTATATTTGTGCACTTCACCCTAACAGTAATAGAAAAAAATACAAGATGGTCAGCAATCATCTGAACATCCATTTTCCGACCCGCTGAATCCAAACACAGGGGTCTGCTGGAGCCAATGCCAGCCAACACAGGAACCAATCCCAGGCAGGGTGCCAACCCCCCGCATGGAGGAAACCCTCACAGACACGAGGAGAACATGCAAACTCCACGCAGGGAGGACCCAGGACGTGAACCCGGGTCTCCTAACTGCGAGGCAGCAGCACTACCACTGCGCCACCGTGCCACCCATCATCTGAACAGTTTGGTAGAATTAAAATTTAGAAGGATGCTAGTTAGAGTATTGACATAGCAGAAGAAATGTCTGATCTTCCAGAATAAGAAGACACCTGACAAAGTTATAACAGGCAACCAATAATATGAGATAAATTAATATTTAAGGGATCATACTCCAAGTCATATTATGTAATATCATATACTGTTAAATTCTGCTCCGTACTTGTAAATTTTTTATTTTTATACTGTATTGAGGATTTGTTCTGTTCTGTGTATTGTATTGTATTGTATTGACCCCCTTCCGTGAGAACCCTAAATCCAAAGAGGACTGTTGCATTTATGTTAGGTAGAATGCCCAGAGGGGACTGGGTGGTCTCATGGTCTGCAATCCCTACAGATTTTATTTTTTTCTCCAGCCGTCTGGAGTTTTTTTTTTCTGTCCCCCCTGGCCATTGGACCTTACTCTTATTCGATGTTAATTAATGTTGATTTATTTTGTTTTCTTATTGTCTTTTATTTTTCTATTCTTTATTATGTAAAGCACTTTGAGCTACTGTTTGTATGAAAATGTGCTATATAAATAAATGTTGTTGTTGTTGTTGTTCTTTTTGACACCCACTGCACGCCCAACCTGTCTGGAAAGGGGTCTATCTTTGAACTGCTTTTCCCAAGGTTTCTTCCATTTTTGCCCTACAAGGGTTTTTTTTTCTGAGTTTTTCCTTGTCTTCATAGAGAGTCAAGGCTGGGGGGCTGTCAGGAGGCAGGGCCTGTTAAAGCCCATTGCGGCACTTCTTGTGTGATTTTGGGCTATACAAAAAATAAATTAAATTGTATTGTATTGTATTGTATTGAAACAAAAAAATTAGCTACACTGCGCTACCAGGGTCTCCTAGTTGTCAAGCAGGCACGGAGAAATGAGAGAGCCCACCATGTCAGGACTGATTCAGAAGAAAATTGAAAACTGCAAAGGTAGTCAGTTTACTGTAAGATTAATAACGCAGGTTTACTGGTAATGTGTCTGGTCAGCTCTACAAGAGAATATAGAAGGATTAAACGTGGCTCGGGGGTCTTGGTTCACCATTGCTTCCTTAGTTACCTTGCAAATTAAAGACTACTCTCTTAACCAAAATTAGGTTACATTTGTACCTTGAATATCTCAACACTTGCCAAAAACAGTCAATAACACTGGTGCTATATTATATGATTGAAGATAACCTGGAAAATGAAAAATGTGACCCTCTCTTCATTTCTAAACACCATAATGACTTTCCAACAGTTCTGTCACCAAGACAACAAGCTGCCACTGTGCTGTCACCATAACAACGTATAGGATGACATTCAGTACAGCACACAAAACGCACTCCTCAGCCTTCCTTCTGTACGTGTTAGATTAAGAACACATTACCTTACGCACCAGATAATAAATACACAGTTGGCCAACAGGTATGATTTTATTGCTTATCTTCCACAGGCAGGTCTTGTTGTAAATTTTATTTCCTGTTTTATTAAATTTGGAAGAGATAGAGATAAGTTTAACTTGTAACAATAACCAAAGTGTTGACTAATGTGTTTAAAGTAATATTTTTATGCTTACCTAGAAGACACTTTCAATGAACAGTAGTTTGTAAACACTTTATGTCGTGTTTTTGCTATGAGCTCAGTTAATCAGAATCTATTGGCATATCCTCAAAGGAATCAGTTGGCTGCACTCCACCCCAAGTCCTACAGTTCTTACTTCTGTCAAACCTTGTTCTTCTTATTTTCTTTCCATGACATATTTTCTGCATTCAAAATACAATCTCTTCACTCCAGGCATGACATTTTTGGTTGTCATCATTCCATTCCATCCTCCTTTTATCTCATTTGGGTATAACAGAATGTGCTAGGATGAGAAACGAAGAAGTGCCAGTGCCTGGATAACATTTGCATGGACACAAGGCAGCACAGAAGGCCTCCAAGTCCAGATTCTAAATTTTTGTCCAAGAGCACAGCAAACCATAGCATAATATCACCTTTCATTAACTAAACTTTATGTTATGAACACGCTATTATAAGTTGAACACACGGAGTGTCCCTGCATATGCTCACTTGTCACTTCTGTGTTTAAGAATGTCATCTTAATTTGTCCTTTCACAGCCGTACAAGAGTGATGCCTTAAACCAGAGCTTATTGAATGTTAAAACTTTTAGATGAATATCGCAGCAAGCAAACACAAGATGGTTTCCCATCTTAACAGTGACAATGAATAATAACTGTCTATACAACTGCTTTTCCTTTTGTTATTTTGTTACACTTTTGTTTAATTACAGAAAAAATGTATTTATTTCTCATATACTCTTATGTAACAAGTCTTTAACAAACATGGGTTTTGATTTTCATACCACTTACAAGGCAGCAGTAAAATGTTTATTCATCTCAGCAATATGACCTGCTAACAGAACTTCACTCTGGAGTGGTGGCTGAGGTGACTTAATGGAGTCACATTTCTCTTGATATTACATAATTAGGATAAGACCTGTGAATTCTTTATATTAGCAAGTACTGTAGTTTCACCATCAAGTCAATATGCCACTTGGCACTGAGGAGAATAACCGATCTACTGATGTTTTATAAGTGTTAGGAAGATCCAAAAAAGACTTTGTTAAGGTCTTGAGTAAATGAGTAATCAAAGCATTTTTGCAGTACCTAAACTAAAGTTTACCTGTTGTTTTAATCGATTTATGATTATGAGAGCCTTTTCAGTGTTGGCAACACTCTTTTTTGCTGCCATGCGAACACGCAGCTTCTCACTAAACTAGAGAAAGGTGCTTGTATGACAGAAGCATGTCTGCATTCTCACTAGCTTCTGTGCTGGTACATGGCACCTAAAACAGTGAGCTGTATCTTACAAACAATGCACTGGAATTATAAAACTGAAAAAACTGAAATATTTTTAAATAGTGGAACTTTTTTGGCCCTCCTTATATTGCTACTTTCACTCCTCCATTTCAGTGTTGCACAAACCTGTTCATAGAAAATGCCCTGGCAAACGACTTAAGAGCTAATATTTCACACTGGATAGTAACACGCAGTGGGTAGCGCTGCTGCCTTGCAGTTAGGAGACCCGGGTTCGCTTCCCTGGTCCTCCCTGCGTGGAGTTTGCATGTTTCCCCGTGTCTGCTCTGGTTTCCTCCCACAGTCCAAAGACATGTAGGTTTGGTGCATTGGCGATCCTAAAATGTGCTTAATGTGTGTGTGTGTGTGTGTGTGTGTGTATATGCGCGCCCTGCCCGGGGTTTGTTTCCTGCCTTGCGCCCTGTGTTGGCTCGGATTGGCTCCAGCGGACCCCCGTGACCCTGTAGTTAGGAAATAGCGGGTTGGATAAGTGATGGATGGATGGATGGATAGTAACAGAACAGAAGTGACAGTGTAGTGCTTCAGCTTATTGAAAAAATATCATTATTTTCTTGCCAAAAAGCTTACAGTTTAAGTAGTTCTGAAGAAGTGACAAAGTTAGTTTGATTTTGTGCACTCGTGCACTCTCGTATCATCACGGATGCTGGCTGTGGAACTGTGCGCTGATAACAAGCCCGATGGTCCCTCTCCTCTTTGGCTTTCTCCTAACTTCACTTTAACTTAATCCTGATACTCGGCATGTTCAATTCATCACAATAACTATTCATAGTGGCTCTAAAATCCGTACTGACCCCTACTCTCTCTTCTGTTTCTTTTTCCGGTTTCTTTGTGGTGGCGGCCTGCGCCACCACCACCTACTCAAAGCATCATGATGCACCAACATTGATGGACTGAAAGCCAGAAGTCTACGTGATCATCATCATCAGGTCCTTCCATGAAAACCCTAAATACAAAGAGGACTGTTTGACTTATGTTAGGTAGATTGCCCAGAGGGGACTGGGTGGTCTCTTGGTCTGGAATCCCTACAGATTTTATTTTTTTTCTCCAGCCTCTGGAGTTTTTTTTTTTTTGTTTTTCTGTCGACCCTGGCCATCGGACTTTACTTATTCTATGTTAATTAATGTTGACTTATGTTTATTTTTTATTGTCTTCTATTTTTCTATTCTTCATTTTGTAAAGCACTTTGAGCTACATTTTTTGTATGAAAATGTGCTATATAAATAAATGTTGTTGTAGTCCAGAGGACAGGGGGTCTATGATTTCCAATAAAGAATTTCAATTTTAATTCTTCAGACCACAGGACAGTTTTCCACTTTGCCTAAATGAAGTTGGGCCCAGAGAACACAGTGGTGTTTCTGGATCAAGTTTATATACGAGGTTTCTTCTTTGCATGGTAGAGTTTACCTTGTATTTGTGGATGTAGCGACACACTGTGTTCACAGATCAGATGATGCTTTTTGGGAGTGGTCCTAAACCCATGCAGTGATTTCCACTACAGAATCATGGCTGTTTTTTTAGGTAGTACCACCTTATCACATTTGTCACCATGCAAGTCTTGTAACTCGCAGTAATAAAAGTCTTTATAAGTGCTGGTTCCTCTAACACAGAAAGTCTTTGCCCAGCTTTAGTGCTTCTGTCTTTTAGATCTGCACAGAGGGCAATGTATCCCTTGGCATGACAGCAGCGCTAAAGAAAACCTCTTTACATTTTATTGAATCTGCAGAACCACAAATGTCAACTTGTTGCTGAAGATGTAGTAATATTATTTTGTGCTTAGTCCATAGAGTCAAAGAGGTCACCCCAGAATTTAACAGGCCAGATCAAGCCCTAATATACCCACAAAGAGGAAAATCCATACAGACACGCAGAGGACGTTCAGACTCCACATGGACAACTCCCAGACATGAGGTTCAGATCCCGCTGCATTACATTGTGCCACCCAGAGAGTCCTTTCATTGTCATTTCCTTGTGATACAATTAGGTTAAACACTACTAAAGGGCAGATGTGGGCATATGAACAAGCATTGTTCTGAATTTTGTTTATTTATATTAGTATTTAAATTAATTTAAGTCATGCAGCTTGTGAATTCTCTTTAACTGAAAATTTTTGTTCTAGTACAAATAAACCAATATTTATTGTATAATGTAAAAATTACTGCTGTCTTACAAAATAATTGTTTGTCAATAATAGTAATCATTATTAGTGATGTGTGGAGCTAAAGAGTGTGACAGGCAGCCACGGCCATTACCTACCTGGGACACCAACTGTATGGAAGAACCAGGGAGAGAGCATCGGCAGGGGAATACCTAGAGGGCAGCTCTCCTGGGAGGCTGTGGCACCATGGATGCCAGCAGGGTATCCTGGGAGTGGGAGTTTGGCACAGCCTTGTTAGGTTCCATGGGGGCTGCCAGGGGGAGCTACAGAACCCAACACTGGGCTCTGACCACACCTGGGAGTGATTCCAGGTCCGACTAATGAGCCACCTGGAACACTCCCAGGACCAGCTTAAAAGGAGCCGCCTCACTCCATTTGGGGAGTCAGAGACGGGAGGAGGTAAAGTGGAGGCTAATGACAAAGAGAGGACAAGGACTGTGTACGTTATTGGTGCTTAGGTGTTGTGAACATTGTGCTGTTGTGGGGAACGAAGAAATCCCCACCTGTAAATAAAGGTGTGCTGTGTGGAGAAACCTGTGTCCTGCCTGTCTGTGTCAGGTTAGGGCGGCTGTATGAGCACACAACAGAGAGATGTGTGAAATACATGGGAGCTCTTATACGTAGATAATCTTGTGTAGATGGGTAAAAGTGAAGCAGAACTGAAGGAGAAGAAATTGAAATTGAAAGCTAGTTTGAAAGCAAAAGGCCTCGGAAAAACTCAAGGAGTTAGAGGTGGGTGCACAGGCATACAGCATGTGTTGTAAAAGTGTGGGAAGAAACTCAATCCAAGGCATTGTTTGTCTGAAGTGGGTGCATACAAATATGGTAGTGAGAAGGCTAGTCTGCAGATGGTGAGTATGACCTTTGTTTGAAGAAAGAATGTGAGACATTGCAGAATGCTGATGTAGTGTTAATGTACAAATCAGCCATGGAGCTGTTTTGGAGGAGGTAAGAACATTCGGCTACTAAGGTGACATGGCGAGTACAGATGTGTGTGAGGACACAACAATGATAGCCAGGGTGAGGGGTGGATGGAAGACAGCTGTCCCCCATTCTGACTTCTCTCTGAAATTGAAGGGTAAAGTTTATGAATGCTGTGTGAGGAGCAGTGTGCTCTGAGGGAGTGAGATATGGGCTGTGAAAGCAGAAAATAAAGAAAATCTGTGAAGAACAGAGGGATGTCTGGAATGTTGCAACAGTGCAAGGATGATGAATGCTAAGTTAAGAGAAAGGCTGGGTTTGAAGGCGATGGGTGTTGTGCTCAGGAGAAACAGACTATGGTGGTTTGGGCATGTGAAGTAAAAGGCAGAGGATGATTGGGTGAACAAGTCCACCAAGATGGTGGTGAAAAGGATGGGGCCAAGAGGGAGGATGAGGATGATGCGGTTGTGGGAGACTTCAGATGACATAAAAAAAGAATGTGTCTCACTCCAAAGAATGCAGAGGGCCACACAGAGTGGAAGAAAAAGATCTGGGGCGCCCCATGACTTACATGGGCAACCCTGGAAAATGGCCATTGAACTACTAGTAATAATGATGAACAGGATTACCCAGCCCTAGTCATATTATTAAGATTCTGAATGAGCTACTGCACTTCTTTAACATAAGGAAAGAGCCCCAGGGGTAGACTTTGTCTTTGGTGCAGCATGTGGGCCACATTATATGTTTCTTTGGTACTTGTGACTCTACATAGGCTCATTCCTAACCACTGACACTTAAAACACCAGTATTATAATGCTAAACATTAAAATCTTGTCCAGGAAGACACACATACATCATACATCCATTGCATTGTTCAAAAATGGGAATTTAAAAAAAAATTAGGTAGCAAAGGAATTTAAACAGCTACCCAGAAATAAGCAATAAGTAATAACTTGAAATGAAATGTTTATCATAAGAGATAGTCAATTCCTCAAATCACTTGGGGGATCTCTGACCCAGTAATCTCTGTGATTTCCCACTGCACTGAACTGGATTAAGCAGGGCTGAGATGGATGGATAGATGGATGAACTGATGATCTCTGTGATGTCTGAGGTCATACTGAGGTTAAAATGTCCAGTTATGTTATTTTCTGTTCAGCTTTAACAGTCATACAGAGGGTGTCATATCTTGGGTCTCTACGTACCCTGCCATTACTTGAAATTTAAATATTACACATCCATATCCGGACGTAACAGAATGTAAGCAAGCCATCACTACAACTTTTAAAAATCATGCTGATAGCTAGAATGCTTTTTTCTTGTCAAGGTAGCATTTACTTTTTGTATAAAATTAAGTTTGTCCACAGAACCATCTTTTGACATGCTTTAGTCTTGAACAGAAGGCATTTCGTGTTGTCTGTGCTTCTGTAAAAGACATTCTCATTTTATCTTGTGGGCATTTACCAAAATCAGACAGACATGTAGATCCATGAATGTAACACTGAAGCTTCTTAGAGCATCATATGGTGAGAACTTCAAAAAAAAATGCAGTTTCTTTGGGATTTGGAACAATGATGACTTTTCTCTATTAGTAAATTGACCTTCTTATCATGGAAAGATGAATTTCATTCTGCTTGCAGATAGCTTGTGTCACACATGTGCGATTAGGAGACAACTAAAGGGCCTGAATAATGGTAATTCCTATGCCTGACCAGTTGGTTTCAGAGTGCACTAATTCTCTCTCTCAATTCCTTACAGACCATTCATGGAAAATCCTGCCCGATTATGGCGCTGCCAATGACACTTCTGTCAATTCTGGTTCCGGTGCTGCCGACGACGCCACTTCTGGTTCCGGCCCTGATGACATCACTTCCTAGGTCGCCATTTTAAGGCAGCAACTCAGTTCTGTTTTGGACTCAGCTGTGTGAACATGTCTGTTCTGATTAATCAATTTTGCAGCCAGGAAATATTATACAGGTGGCTGCCCCAGACCTTTCCAATGACTCTTTGTCGTTCTTGTGACGCTTGTTAAATTCTTACTAAAAAGGTAGGCAGCATTTGTTTCTTTTTTATTTTTGTCTTTACGCACTCAGGAGGGTGGTGACATATCTGTGACAGTCTTGAGAAAAAAATAAGACCAATACCTGGCATCTGTGCTTTTGTGCTTTTTGACAAGATGTTCTGATTCTGCTATTCTTGTGTTCTATATAAATAAAATCACAATATCCCCTGAATGTGTTTTGAATAATGTCAGCTTTGTTTGATGTTATTTATCTATTTTTGACAATAATTACCTCATTTCAACCCTCAGTCTGTTTGTTTGTTTGCAAGTCACACAAGAACAACTGAACTGACTTTCATTGCCGTTGCTCCAATTTAAAATATAGGATATATGGCACTTGAAAAATGTAATTGGGGAGAGCAGTTATTCCATAACAGTTCAACTGATCTTAATGAAATTGTGCATGTTTAACAGATCTGAACCAGCTTAAAATTCAAGCTAAATAGCATTTCAAAAATGTCATTGGGGAAGGGGGATTGTAATAAGGGGGGCACAAAAAATGCATCACTCCAACATGGTTGTAGTAGAATATTATGACATTTTGCATGCATATTATTGTGGATACAACTTAAAATTTAGACCCAAACAGGGTTGAAATGGGTGGGGGCCGTAAATGATAGTGTGCTAAACCAAAACTACGTTATCATGCCAAAACAGTAAAGAATTTGGTGTATTGGCTCTACTCAGTGTGAAGGCTGCATTCCATGTCAGTGATTCATTGGAAACGATGGTGGGGTTGTAATGGGAAACCAACATAAAAACAGCTGTTTGCTTTTATAAAATTTAGCATTTATATTTTTGTTCAAAAGGATTAGGATAGTAGTTAGGATATAGCGGGTTGGTTAATGAATGGATGGACTTTGAGCTTCACCATTTGTATGAACATGTGCTATGCAAATAAATGTTTTTATTGTTGTAGTTGTTAAATTATGGAGAAGGCAGAGGTTAAACTACAACCCTTTGATTGTCTTTTGTGTTGTGCTGACCTTACACTCATGATCAAGCCTCATCCAAAATCCCTCTGCAAAAGAATAAGATGTTCCTTTTAATGTTATAGTAGATAGAAGCAGAACGCACAATTTTGAAGATGTGCTGTTTTCAGGTCCAACTGGATTCCAGAATTGTGGTAACTCTTTGTAGAGTTGTAACCATTATAGGTCCCATGGTGGACAAATTGGCATTTCGACCAGTAGGGAGGGTAGTTCCTTACCCAGATGGGAGGCCATAAAGGAAGGAGAAGAGTGGCAAAACATTCTCGCCAGGGTAGTTTTGGATAGTTTTCCTTGCTGGAAAGATATAATAGAAGGACAGGAAAGGATTGTCCCTTGGGGCCATGTAGTCCCCCAGAACGCCAGGTGGCAGCATCCTTCGGGAAGAGCTTCAATTTGTACACTCTCAAGGCACCTCGGGAATTGTAGTCCTGATGAAAAGCCCTATAGGGGTATATGGGTGTCTCTAGACACTGTGGGGAGAAGTCTCACAAACTTTAATGAGCTTCCGTCTGACCTGGAAGTGCTTCCAAGGTGTAATCATGTGGCGCGCGAGATACTCCCGGGTCTGGCATAACAGAAGCCACGCAGCCTCATCCAGGTAATTATGCATGTGAGTACTTTTAGAAGAAAGAACATGAAAAAGGTGTTTGTGAATAATAACATTTATTTTATTTTGAACCGCTGGCCGTGTACTTGCACTTTGCCATCAGTCTGAGTCTCAGTGGTGCCCCTGTCTGTCACACCAAGAATGCTGTCAAGTCTGACTCGTCCTCTTAGTTCAAGGTGGACATTTTGTAGTGATTAAATTATTTAGAAAAGCCAGCAAAGCCCTTTAATTCTCCTTTGTGTTGTGCTGCACTTTCGATCTCAATCAAGCCTTACCTAAGACACCCTGCAAAAGTGCACAGTACTCCTTTTTATATTCCTGTAGATGGAAGAAGCACGTGCCACTGTCCAGGTATGTGATGTTAAGCTCTAGACATTTTGCCTGCAAGTCTGGGCTCAGTCTCTTTGAATTTTTCACTTGCTATGAGCCAGCAGGTAGCACTGCTATGCAAACAGTGACACACACAGGAAACAAAAAAAAAAAACACTAGGATCTACAGGGTCAAAATTTTGACTTCCATGCCAGTCGATCTTGTTCTAAAGAGCAACTTTGCAAAATTTGGTTCAGATCAGTCAAAGGGTATATGATTGAACAGGGAACATACAGACAGATATTCTATTTTATTTGCAGTATATATACTGTATTTGGGTTTCACAAATGAAAGAAAACAGCTTGAGCACACCCAGTAAAGATAAGTTCACTACAACACAGGAGGAGCGTCAAGAAGTCATTCTGACATGGTGTTGAATCGGAGGCAAAAATCATACCCTATTTAAGATCATGTTATCATATAGAAAGAATCCTTACATTTTGGTTCCATGTGTTTTATTGATTTCTGTGAAAGAAAAAAAGATGCATCTAGGATTAGTGCCAGCCTCAGGGACAGCTGTAGGCTCTGTGGGAAATGTGTTGGGAAAATAAAGGGCTGAGGTCTTACGTGAATGAAAGCGAGCAACAAATTCTGACAATTTAACCAACTATTGCCCTACATCAAGAGTAGTAATATCCCTAAAAACATGTCACCTTGGCTCCTGAACAAATCTTGCAACTTTGCCTTTTACCTACTGCATCATAGTGAGGTGTATTAGTAGCTGTTGTGATGTAAGATTTTGCATATAACTTGATAAATGTTTTGTATGTCTTTATTTGTAATTTACATGAAGCAATGTAATTTAGTGTTACTTTGGTGAGAGGCATTCGTGTTTGCCCATTACAACTGTCTCTTTGTAATTTTATGACAGGATTTGGGGATGGGTCTTCAACCAGTTTGGCGAGTGTTTCTTTGCTAAAGTCTTTCTCTCATCCCCAACACAAAGCCAGGTTAGCTTAACATATGGTCTAGGGGGGTTGCACGTGTTAAGATGAACTATTTCTCCCATAGGTCAGAGATATGGCTGTCTGGATTGGCTGTAGGGGTTGGACAGAAAACCTATAAATTTGCTTGCTCAACCACATTCTCTCTTACTAACCAACAACTGAAAAAGAAGCATCTCTTGCTAACCTGTGATGATGTAGAATTATCTTTCTCTTGTTAACAACTGATGAAGACCATCACACCACGAACTGAGACAACACAATGAAGAGCACAGCTTCAGCCATTTTGAACAGACAGGTGGCTAAAAGCTGAGCACCAATGATGCCTTAGCTAGAGACATTAAGTAACTACAAGTCTGTGTGCTACCTGAATTACACATCACCATTTTATCAGGTTGTATGGTTGCCAATATTCAAATGTACTTTGCATTTTGTTATTATTTATGAATATTATCAACAATACATTATTTTATGTGTAACTTAACTCCTGCTTGTCTTTTTACTACATCTAATTGCCTGAGATTATAGATATAGAAGGGAAGGTGGGGATAAGTTATATAAAATAATATCTTATAAACAGTGGTAAGGTCTGTGAGATTAGGCATTCTAAGGCTGCATATTATTAATACAATAGGGGAAAGTAGAGCAATATATATATTACTCTACCAAGATAAAACAGTAGCATTGGTGTTTTACTAACTTTCATCTACTTTTAGCTGTATGTTTTACTAATTTCATACAGTACTTGCTGGCATCCACAGAATAAACTGCACTAAAGGACTTTTTACATAAATCAAACTAAAAGAACTTTAGAATGTGGAACATTTTACAAATGACAGCAGAAATTCAATCTGCCAAGTGGAAAAGCAGAATTGCTTTGTGGACAACAAGGCCAAATGCTGGGTAGCCTATGGAGTGGAGACTTTGCAGAACACATGAAATGTGGTCAGCACTTAACTACACATATTAATACTTCTGCCAGTCTCGTCAGCTTTCTATTAATTTGATGGAAGTCTTGACTGACTCACAGCTGGCTTCACCAGAAACAAAAGTCTTCTTATTCTGTAGCTCTACTGTGAGTTTTGGGTCCACACTTGTTGTCCATTATAACTGCCTGCACCTTCTGCTCTAAACCTGTGTTGCTAAACCTGCTGCATTGTATGAAATTTTGCCTCTAAACCACGGGTGTCGAACTCCTGTCCTGGAGGGCTGCAATGGCTGCAGCTTTTCATTCTAACCATTGTCTTCATTAGTGACCAGCTTTGGCTGCTAATTAACTTCTATTTTCTTAGTTTTAATTAACTTGACTCAGGCCCCTTAGTTGTCCTTTTTTCCTTAATTAGTAGCCAAACAATAATGAGACACAAAACAAGCCACCACATGACCAGCTAGCCTGTGCCCATCACATAATATCTGAAAATAAAGAAAGGTGTTGGTCTCAGTAAGATTGATCTCTCAGGTCACCAAAACATTTTGACAGTGTTCTTAGGAAAAACAGAAAATCAACAGTTTTGGAAATGTCTGCTGTGGCAGAAAGAGAGCAGCAACAAGCCATGGAATTCAATAATGGATTTAATTAACAGCAAGAAGAAGCTTCTCATTAAGAAACTGGTTGGAGTGAAATTGGTTGGAGTTTGAAATCCTAATTTAGCTGGTCATCTGTTGGCTTGTTTCACATCTTATTTCTGTTTGGCTGTCATTTAATGAAGAAAGGAATACATTCAGAAGACTGAATCCTTAAAAACAAGGCTATTAAAATGAAGGAAAAAGGAGTTAATTAGCAGTGAAAACTGTTCACTGATTAGGAAAAGGGTTAGGATGAAAACCTGTAGCCACTGCGGCCATCCAGGCCTGGAGTTCAACACCCCTGCTGTAAACCTATTTGCATGTTTGGATTGTGGGTCATTTCCTATTACCCACCCAAGCTTGTATGACTTAACGGAGAAAGCCCACTTAAATTATTCTTAGACTCTAGGCACCAATTGCTTGCTTGTTCAGCATTCTGAGAAACTGTGAAAAATGTTCTCATCGTGTGACCTAGTTGGAGCTTTCCCAGCTGTTTGCTAAAAGCTCTTTTCAACAACAACATCTGAGAATTATTTATGGCACAATCTAGGAAACAAGACAGCACCCAATTTTAGGACAAAGCAGACAGCTGGTAACACCAGTTTTAGTTCAGCTTTGACTAGAACTATTCAGACCATAGAAAAGCAATCAAAGCATGATTCATTACAACAGAACAAATTTGGTAAATAAAATGATTATAACATAATATTGTCCTACCCATTAAATTCAGCTTATGTTAGTGGCATAAGGCGCACAGCAGGAACTGGCTCTGGTTTGAGAGACAGTCCACTGCAGGGCCCATTTTAGGACACATCTACTTTATATTTGTAGCCTGGATTTGTGAGACGGTAACAAGATGATGATAGAAATAATGAATAAATAATTCTAAAGCAAAATATTGTATAAAGCAAGAGTGTAAGCTGATTCCTCATGCTGTTTTTTATTCTTCAATGCTATGTTTCCTGTCGACTGTAAAGACTCTACTGTATTTCCAGTGTTACTTTTGGCAGGAAAATCCTGGTGAGGCCATACCACAGTTTTCCTTATGTGGACAGTTTCCTTTACCTTCAGCATTAATATACCTAACTAATAATGTCTTTGGTACTGTTTTGCTAATGACTAGTGAGACATGCCAGTTCACTATAGAGGATATTTTTATTATATTTTTTGTGCTTTAAAGTATTAAGGAAGATAGTATTTGATGATATTTAAAACTGTATGCTTAAACTGTAAGTGCATTTTTCTTGTACTTGAACATCTGACCTCCATAAAAGTAGTAAGTTTTAACCCTTTGAGTAGTGAGAAAAGCACTATATATAAATGCAAAGAATTATTATTACTATTATTATTATAGAAAGAGGAAGTGTTAGGAGAGACAGCAGACCAAAGGCTAAAGGAGCCAAAATGAATCTTACCATTGTAAAAAGGGCACTCTGGCAGGATGAAAGGTCAAAACCATAAATGGTAAAGCGTTCATTTTGCGCACTTTCCACATGCATTAAAAATGTGAAACCCTCAAACCACTGGTTATGTTCAAAGACGCATACTTCCTGAGTGTGTGCTAATATGGTCCGTCAAAATGACTTTGGACAGAGAGGGGCTAGCTTTAAAAAGTCATCAGTTCAAAGTGGAAGTATACATTGAATTGAAGAGAGGAGAACCTGGTAGAACATAGTCACCAAGAAGATGCAGTAATATACTGTAACCTTAAGAGATTGAACGCCACAAACATCAGCTGTGTCAGCCAGTATCATCTATGACAGCTCCTCTGATATTCCAGGTTTCATGGTGATTTACCTTTTAATTTGCTTCTGCATTTTGGCACATTAGGAATATTTAAGAATGTTAAAGACTATAAAGACTAAATAAAAGTTTATTACCTGCTATTTAGTACTTGCTCTGTCTTGCAGCCTGGAATGCAAGTGAATAAGGAGTTGTAAATGAATAAGATGTCCTCTAATAGGGAAAGTGGAACACAGTAGCAGCCAGTTCTGGGTGTAGAATGGATCCACAGTCCCAAGGACAAATGTGTAGTAGCTGTGAGCTGTGTCTTCCAGGCCAGGTGAGTGTTGGGATAAGAGAACAAAGATTGGAGGACATATTTGTGGGTCTGTATAACAAAGTTAGGATAGGGTCACCTCAAAACCATTCCATGATACAACATCTGTGCACTGTTCATGTCACAAAAAATGAAATCGTAGAATTTTTAGTGTGGTCTTGATTGGCGTGAATAGAACCATGGCTTCTTCTTTTTCACCTCGAAGCTATCTGATTCTAAATTTCAGGTGTTTCCATTTCACTTTAGGCGGCTCATAACCAACAGATTTTCTTGAGCAATGATTGATTTGGAGGTTCTTAGTTTAATTAGCAATTAAATCTATATGGTTGTACTCTGTCAGATGATAACGATATACAGTAAGGGAGCATCACAATTGATCTAATACCAATTGAGACAGACCAGACAACAGCATCCCACTGTTGATTGATTTTCTGGTGATGTGAAAGGTGTCCAAACCTGTATATTTCGTTAGTCATAATGGACACGGACATTATTAGCTAGCTACTGTAAGTTAAAGTTTACACTAGAGAGGTTTATGCCAAGGGTTTACACCAAAAACACCACTGAATTTTAGCAGCATATATAAACCTCAACTATAAACTGTGACAACTTGTGTAAACTATACAGAAATAATAATGAAAATGGCGGGTGATTTGAATTGTTTAGCAAATGACTTTTCTTGCTGCCATTTTAATAAAGCCGTACACTGCTAATTTACTGTGCATTTTAGGTTTGGCACACATTTTTTCTCAGATACGGCAAGCGTATCCTTGTTGTAATGAGGGGTTAGTAGTTTTCCCATGGCTTCAAAAAGCTCGATTTCAGATAACATTGTGTCTAGGGAATCAATTCCCAGATGGGTTTATCCATTCCCGGGAATTCGGGAATCCCACATTTCATTCCCGGGAATCCCGGGCATGACACAGTGCATGGGCATCTCACATGTGAATGGTTTTAGAACGACCGACACTTATTTTTAATAAAACTACTGCAATATGTTGACACAAATAAAAGACTAACCTTATCTACAAGCACTTCATGCTGTCATGTAAGTACATGTATCTTTAGTTGTGGTAATAAGAGCGTAGAAAGCTCTGGTAGTGCTGCTTCCTTGCAGTAAGGAGATTGTGGGTTCGCTTCCTGGTTCCTCCCAGTATGGATAGCGCTTGGAATACCGAGGAAAGCGCAATATCAGCATTTCTCAACCTTTAAGTATTTGCAACCCGAGTTTTCATAACAGTTTTAATCGCGCCCCACTAATGTTTTTTTGAAAGGTGCCCACTAATACCAATTTGTTCTTTTTTAATTAATGATATATCATAGATGCATATTTTATTATACCTACTTAACTTTTATCGACATTCATCTAATTCTATATTTATTTTTCACATCTTCGCGCCCCCCTAGGGGGGCCCGCCCCACAGGCTGAGAACCACTGCGCTATATAAATGTAATTTATTATTATTATTATTAACGTGTCCAGTGTGCGGTCATCCAGGAAAGAGCGCAACTTCGTGCTGAAGTACGGTAGCCGCTGAGAAAGCACGCTCTGCCTCCACTGAAGAAGGCGGCAAAATCATCAGATACAGATACACTTGTTCTAAACAACGCCTGTGCTTGCCGTTGCTCTGAAACACCGCCATTTCAGCTTTCACTGATGCATCCAGTCTCTTGTCATCATTCTGTGATGGCAAGTTTCTTGGCACAGATAATGCGGATGCAACAGACTGACGCATTGCAATTTCAAATTGCTGTTCAAAGCTGTTGTCTATTCAAGTGTAAGCTGCAGCAATGGTGCCACCTTAATTATTTTCAACTATAACTCTGTTATTTCTTGATTGATTTTTACACTTTTACACGCTATATATGCAAGCTTGGCCATTCCCATTTTCCCGGGAATTACAGCAGCTTCATTCCCAGGAATGCGGAAATGAAAAATGTCCGGGAATCCTGGGCCCCTGGTAATCGGGAGGCCGGGAATGGATGCCCTAGTTGTGTCAATCATTATTTTATACAGCACTCTTCAAAGGCTGAGGAAACTAATCAGCAGAGGCAGCAGTAGTTCTGATTTATGTATGTTGGCCAGACACACAAGTCAGAACTTCACTGCATTCTGTACACGTGACAAAACTACAATCATCACTAAAAGGTGTTTTAAATGATCTGCCCTGTACTTTTCACAGAAATTGTGCATTTCTCCCTGTAAATAAAGTACTGCACGTGCAGACAAAGAGAAAGATGTCTCAAAAGAATTTTACTAATCAATAAAAGTAATCAAAATCCTGGGAGATTTAAGTTGTGATTTTGGGGTTCCATACTCCTTTCAACACATTTAAGTCTGTTTGCTACCTGCTTGCTGACATTTGCTGACGGGGTGTCAAGCAAGGAAGTAAAAGAACAGACAGGAATGTAGTGACCCCACATGAAAGTGAGAAAAACTTTAGAAGAAGAAAACTAAAAAGGCAAACTTGTAGTTGGGTGAGCTTAAAGAGCGCTTGGTTCCTTTCAGAGGGCTTCCATTGGTGATTTTAAGTTGGATCTGCATGCACTTATCGAGTGTGGAGAATTTAAAAAATGACATTTTATAGTAATCCCTTGTCACCTGAACACTGAACAAAGAGGTTTACAACAATATAAGCAGGACTGGCTTCAGAAAGGATTTTAACTTCATTTTGAAAGAGTGACAGCAGCCATTTTCAAAATGCTTTCCTGTGAAACCTGAGACTGCTCCCATTCTCCCGGTTAAAAATAAGTCTATAAACATTTCCAAGAAACCCTCAATTGCCACTCAGTGTTTTCAAGAACATGTACGCTTCTAATGTTCATCTCTTTAATATCAATTATCCATGCTGTAGACTGTGAGATAAAATGGCTAATGCTGACTGTACAGGAAAACAATTTAAATGGTATTCACAATCCATGGTGCATTATGGTACACATTGACACATTATTACATGCTATTACAGTACATAGCTCTAGGTTTGTCACATGCTTACAGGAAATGTGGGCTAAAGAGTTAAGCAGACATCCATGTAGATTGTACAATATGGGACTAAAGTCTTCTGAAAGATATGGAGTCAAACAAAATATTGATGTCATGCTTAGTTTGATAAATTAGTCACAATATCTAAGTTAAGATCAGTGCTGCCTCTTTGCAGATTTATTAGCTATATTTATACCATAGGAAGCAGTACATCACTCTCCCTGTAAGAATGATAAATACAAAAGCTCAGGATGTTTACAGGGATTTTTTGCAGCACTTAAACTACCGCATCAGACTAATTTGTACATGTCCTACCTAAGTGTAACCCAGAATGCACTGTTCCTTTTCTCAGGTGTCAAAACTTCAGTCCAATTCAGTTCAGATGTACAGAAGGAGTATTTGAACAAGTAATGTGTGATTTGAGTTTGTATTCAAACAGCTAAAACATCACCTATGTAACTTTTATTTTTTATTTCCCACAGCGTAATCAAGTTTTTCTTTCACATAAACTAAACTTAAATGAATATTCTTCAAGGACAGAAAAGAGTCTGAATTAGCGTAAGCTGCCCTAATTCAGGGTGTTCATGAGAAATGTAATGATCTACTTCATGAGGTAGAAGTACATAATTAACAAGAATAGTTGTGTGAAATATATGCAATATTAAAATGTAAGCTTTAATATAAATGATTTCAATTTAAATGTTTAAAGTCTAAATATTCTGATTGTAATGGAAATCTGCACTTTTTCACCTTTTGAGCTACATCTTTACTAAAGGATCAAAAATCAAAAACAACATCACATTCACAATCATTGACCTTGAATTAGACAAAACTAATGTCAAATGTTTATGTTTAAAAAATGTAACCTACTGTTATTGGCTTTTAGAAGGCTAGGACCACTGGGAAATAATCACATATTAAAAAAATGATCACTTTTATGATCAGCAAACTTGAAATAGCAGTAAATGACACTCCACACGCCTATATTGTCCATCCTCATTATTTCAAAGTATTGTGGAAAGGAGTAACTTTGAGCACTCGTATCCCATTGGGGGATGAACCCCTGGGATCACTTAATGTGACATTTACAAACTCGTGTCTTTCTCATCATCTTCGCTTTACAATTTATTATAAGGGTATAATTTCCTGAACAAAACATGAAAAAATTGGCCTAAAATTTGTATTTTTTGGGGCTAGAGGGCTAAAAAGCTCAATGTTTGTATAATTAGACATCAAGACAAGTCAAACAGCATATCACGTGTGGAGTTTTCTAATACCAGTGAACCAGCAGGTGCTGAACAAGCAGTGATTTCAAAGCGCCCTTAATAGCATATGAATGCAATGAGAAGTCAAGCAAAATAATACTTTTATTGGCTAAATGAACAGTTTACACTATGTAAGCTTTCAAGCTTGCAACTCACGCTCCTTCTTCAGGTAGGTTGTAATCAAAGCACCCATAAGTAATTCTTACAGACACAAAAAGCAGTGTTTGTTGCCCTGTGTACTCCCTGCAAGGTACTGGCAGTTTAGCTGAAATCGCTCTTTGTTCTGTGCGCTGTATCCCCTCAAAACTGGAAAGGAATCAGTAGGGAGGACTGGCAACTTGTTATAGTGTTTAGAATTTAATAACTAAATAAAAATTGTTTATTTGATTTTTTTTATAGAGAAAAAAAATAACAATGACACTTACCATTGTTGTAAGAGCAGAAATTTCCTACAAATTTTATGTATTCATACGTTGGTGGTTCCTTTGGGTTTACATTTCCTAGCAGGAGATGACAACAGAACTCTAATCCATTCTCAGCTATAGAAACAAAAACAAAAACCAATTGTATTACTGGCAACTTGGGATACCCTTTTCAATTTTTAGATATTCACAAATGGAGGAGAGGGGTGGCTGTACTGGTGCCATGTTTTGCATTCCAAGAGGATTATTATATAAACTAAGTAAAAAATCAAGACACATCATTGGCATTCATCTCTACTGTACCATACAAGGAACTGTTAATTTTTTTGTTCTGTCGTCCCCTTTTTTATGTTTTTACTTTCTCCCTTTTCTTTGACTCCTTTGCAGGCGTATTTTGTGTTTTGTTTTACTTTCTCAAAAGTTCACCCTCAGTAACTTTAACAACTCAATAAACTTCACCATTTATTGTGCTTTTTGTTTACAGGCACAGGCCACTTATCAAACTACAGCTTTCAGATGTTGCGGGCCTCGGAGTCTGCAGTTAGCAGAGAGGGTTGTTTAAGGCACCCGCTGCCACCGCCACTTCACTGTGGCATTGGTTTGATTTGTTATTTGTATTCTTCGGCTCCTTTTTGTTCTCCTACCCTGTTTGCAATCTTTTGACAATTTAGTGGTTTGGATAATTCTGCCTTTTGACTTTAGTTCTGGCTTATAGGATTCTGAATATTAGTTTATTGGCCTACTTGGTTCAGTAGTTTATTGTGTTGCAGTTTCATGGACCCTTTCTTCTTTTACTGCTTTCTTTTCTTTTGTTTTCTACTTTGAATTTGTTTTTTTTAAATATGTCTCTTGAATTTTGTATATTTCTTTAATAAATTAAAATAATTATTAAAGTATTGCATTTGACAAAGCTTTTTTGGAGGTTATGGCCTCTCCATTTGATATTTATTATAAAAAACTGTAATTTAATTCTGCAGTTTTTTCTCTGGTGTTAATATTGTTAAGACTGCCACCACACTTCAATACAAACCTGTAAACTGTTTTCTTTCTAACTGTACAGCTAACCCATTGCAGAAGTAACATAAAAGAGTTACTATCAATCAAACACATTAGCCTAGACAAAATTACTAAATAGGAAAATGAAAACCCGAGAGCCATGGCTGTCTGCTTTGTTTCTTGGAGATTTAATGTGTTTCAGAGGTTAAAAACCTGTTTTAAATTGTTCCTCTTATTCATCTGTCTTATGCGACACCAGTAATGTATTTATTATCTACTAATCACAGATTACATGCTTGTCTGAACACAAATAGGCAGCAGGAAAGGCTTGAGGCATGTGGACAATGGCTTAACACAATAAGATAAGCAAATCTGCAGAACAGTATTTGGATGCCTGCTTAACTTGAAAAAACAGGCAATTGAGGTCACATACTAGTGTAAATGCAATTTTAGTGTTCTAATGCAACTATTTACTTGAGTTTTTGGAATAGACAGTAACTGTTGTGGTATCATGCAGTGAGTTCAGTTAGCACTCTAAACAAACAAATGTGTCTGGTAACGTTCCCAAGTGTCCAGTGAACTCTGGCACATGTGTTAAGGTTCAGGGACTGCAAAGCCATATCAACAAAATTATGAAGAGTTATAAAGATGGACTTTTTCATTGCCAATGTTATAATGATTTTTGAACATACATATTTATATTTAAATGGAATGTCTTCATTGTTCCAGATAACATGTTTATGGGTTGAACAAATATGTTTATATGTAATTATCAGAAAAAATAAGAATTCTAAATAGTTTAACTGGCATCTTTCAGTATCCAAATGATATCTTACAATAAAATCAATATAACCCATTATCTCAAAAAACATCTTTGGAGTTATATTCCATAAATTTCAATTTAATGTAAAATATATTTAGTTTAAATATATTTTAATATTTTTATATTTAAAATATAGTGTTATATGCAGGTATACACCCGTAATATAACAATATATTTTTGACTCCAGACACCTGGTTCTACCAGATCGTTCACTTAGTTGGTTTATCTCTCTATTCTAGAAAAAATCTTGGAAGAAGATGAGACGTGATTGTCTCAGAGACACTTTCACATCCCGCAAGACGAGTCTTTGTGTCAAGCGATGTAACCACGTCTGGGACCGGAAGTCCCGCGAGACAAGAGCTTATGCAAACAGATTTGGAAAAGTCCTGCGTGGTTATGTCAGACACATTTCTTGTGCAGAGAAAGAAACGATTTTTATTCACAGACAGTTATACGTTGCATTGTCACGATGTAATTCCAAACGCAGAGTCAAAATTCAATGCGATATTGATGAAAAGGTAAAAGTGAAAAGAGATCAAATATATGGGCATAGGTGATATGACAGAAGTGCGCTGCACGAAAGGCAGATCACGCGGCACAGCAGCAGCAGCAAGCAGCAGCTGATCGAGCAAAGAGGAGGTAAAAAAAAAACGGTATGTGTTTCCCATTGTATCACCGTTTAAGAGGGGGTGTCAGAGGAGCAATCGCATCTCCTTCGGTTGCATTCAGCACCCCTCTTCACAACGCGAACGGCAGAGACGCGAAACCTATAACTCTATTTCTGTCATTCACTATAAGTAAAGTGCTGGCTGCATCAGCATGCATAGCAGCATCAGTATGCATACAAAGGAACAAGTAGATGGTTCTTACCATAATGAAACAATGTTGTGTTTATTTTCTCCACTTTTCACAAACCTTTATTTTTTTCCTTTTCTCTATGTACATACTAAAATTAGATGAGAAGAACAACTAATGTTTTTTATTTCATTTTGAGAATACATTACTTGAGCACCTTGATTTGTACAAGCAAGCCTGTCCTGATTTGGCACAAAATTAAATCAAAATAATTAAGATAAATAAATGCAATCAAATGTTGGAATAAATATGGATTTTTTATGATTTAAAAAGTGCATACAACTTTAAAAAATTGAATCAGTTAATATTTCTTGACATGGTGGAGAATGCTGTAAATGTAGCTAGACATGAAATAACAAGTCTATGTATCTGCTATAAAACAGCTCTACTGTTTCTGTGTGTGTGTATGTGTGTATGTGTATAGTCCCTTTCGAGCAATCTGATTGGCCAGATTGGCTTTGGTGACACAATTTACAAAGGAAATGCTGGGCAAGAGTGGTTGAGGCACACGAGGAGGAGTCAAGTCGTAGGAGGCACACTGAGAGTCACCTTCAAAGGCGGGTAGTATTCACAAGAAACCAAATGATGTTTTTACAGCAGGTAATGAGCCCCGTCTACCATTGGTCATAACCAAAAAGCAGACAGAAGGCAAGCAAGTTGCCTCAAAGTAACAGGATTTGTGGGAATATACCTGAGACAGGGAGTGCCCGGCAAGACAAGATTGGACACACAAAAAGAAACGTGAACGCTGATGGTACACATAGGGTAAGAGATATCAAAAATCAAATATGTTTACATTTAAGTTTTAGAATAAAATAAAATATTTGAAATCAGCCACTTTTAACTTCAGTTAACACAATGAGTAGGGCGCCTGACGACCCAACGTTGCAGTTGATTGGTGCTGCACTTATGCTATGTGCTGTGTCATAATGTGGTTTGGTCCACCACACACTTCGATGTAAGCTTCAGCAAGGAAATATCTATTGAAATGAGATTTACAATGCCATGACTAGATATTTAATCACATTTTGAATATTTATAAGAATGCCAATTATATACATATTTTAAAATGTGTCATATTGTAATATATATTTTAAAATATATTATAGTATATTACAAATATTATTTTGGGGAAAATTTAAAATATATTTTAATACATCTAAAATGTTACAATAATTTATAGATAGTGTCTTAAAATATATTAGTAAATATAATTTGTATGTTTTAGTGTTGGCACTGCTGCCTTGAAGTGTGGAGACCAGGGTTCACATTCACAAACTCTCTGAATGGAGTTTGCATGTCCTCCTTGTGTCCGCATGGGTTTCCTCCCACAGTCCAAAGACATGCAGGTTAGATGGACCCGTGACGGTAAACTGGCCTTAGTGGGTGCGTGGTGGGTGTGCTCACCCTGTGATGGACTGGCACCCTGTCCATGGATTGAACCTGCCTTGCCCCCTATGCTTATAGGGTTAGGCTTCAGCCTCTCACAACCCTGATCAGGGCTTAGAAAATGGCATGGTATTTTGCAATACACAAAAAACTGCAATAATTTGCATTTTTTAAAATATTTCAGTATATTACAAGATAGTTTAATATACCCAAAGTATAATATCCAGCCATCCATTATCCAACCCGCTACATCCTAACTAAAAGGTCACGGGGGTCTGCTGCAGCCAATCCTAGCCCATACAGGGTGCAAGGCAGCCCACCACAGAAAGTATAATATACTAGCCGAAGCCCGCCGTATCATATGGCGGTGTAAGAATAGGAACCGAAAACGGTGAGAAAGGAATTCAGTATAACAAATGCTTAGGAAACCACTGTCGCAGTATAACAAAAATAGCAAGGAGTGAAACCAATGCCAATGGTCGAGAGAGTACCTTCCTGTAGCAGGCTATGGAAAACATAGACATATATAGATAGACACCGCATTCACTGTGTTGCCCAGTCGACACGATAATTCAGCGCGTCCGCCCTATTGCGAGTGGTAAAAGTGCCATTTGAACTAATACATGTAGATGTGGAAACCGGGTTTTCTGATAAAAAAAACAGTAACGTTTTAAACAGTATCGTTTACATACAACAGATTTTGGCGAATCGTTTACATGCAATTATTTATATCCATTTATACACTAATAATGGAAATTATTAAATAATGATAATAACAATAATAATAATAATTATTATTATTATTATTATTATTATCATTAAATAATTCCTCCCATATAAATAACATTTCTCGGACTGCTTTCTTCCATCTCCAAAACATTTCTTGACTTTATCCTGTTCTTACACAACACAGTACTGAAGTATTGGTTAATGCCCGAGTCACCTCACGTATAGATTACTGTAATGCTATTCTATCTGGCATCCCACAAAAACTTATCCAGCACTTACAATTTCTTCAAATTTCTGCTGCCAGGATAATAACCTGCTGTTCTAAATCCACTGAACATACTACACCTATTCTCTCTCAACTTCACTGGCTCCATGTTAACTACAGAATACAATACTAAATACCGCTCTTAACATTTAAAGCTCTCCACAACCTCACTGATATCCTACAGACTGACACTCCTCTCACTCACTCAGATCCTCATTTGCAGCTCGACTTTCTGTACCACACATCAAACTCTGTGCTATGGGAGCTCGAGCGTCTCTCATAGTGCTCCTCATCTCAGGAATTCTCTTCTCTCTCATATACTTCAGCTCAATTCAATAACACATTTTAAAACTACCCTCAAAACTTATCTTTTCAAACTGGCATACCAATTGTGAATTTTGCACTGTTACTGCCAGTTATCTTTGTTTGTTTGCTAATTATTGCCGTTTGATCTAGCCTTCTCTTTAGCCTCGAGAGCGACGGTGGACGCAAAGGAGGATTAGAGATGGTGGGCGGGGCTCTATCGTGCGTTTCCCATGACACGAGAGGAGGGTTAGAGTGGGCAGACGGGGCTCTGTCGTGCGTTCCCCATAGTCGGGCGACTTGGTCGATTATATATATAGAAAAGCAGCCGGTATCAAAAAGAACAATGAAAAGTCAACGTGGCTCTGAGGTTCTTACGGACTGTAGCAGGGACGAAAGCGACTGAGGCTGTGTTTGGTGAGGTGTTCCGTGCGGGCACATGAGCAGGCAGTATGCATGCCTCGAGAGCAAGGGTGGACGCGGCAGGAGAGTTAGAGTTGGCGGGCGGGGCTCTGTTGTGCGTATCCCATGGTCTTACAGTTGGTGGGCGGGGCTCTGTGAGTTGGCGGGCGTGGCTCTCTGTCTTGCGTGCCCTTAGTGAATTATATATATAGATTTTTAAATATATTTAAATTAGTAGAAACAAAATATATATTGCATATATATTTAAGGAAAGGAAATTGACAAAAATTGTTCATTTTGCATATATATTTTGTTTTCATAAGGGTTGTTTTTATGTACTAATAAGTTTATTATACATTTGACTTTAAAAATGATATCTGATGAATTAAGGTCTAATTTATTCCATCCTTTTTTTCTGTATTACAAAAATATAATAGAAGCTGACACAGAATATACTGTTATTATATTTTGCTGATTATGTATGGGAAGTTTTATATCCATAAATGCTATGTGCTACTTCTCTTAAAGTATTTATGTTAGTATTACAGAATTATGTTAATAGTTTACACGCTATTAGAACCACAAAAGCAAAGATAACTTTTACTATTTGTTAACTTACTTTAATACTTTTGTTTTTGTAATTTGAATAATAAAAATATATTTAAGGAAAGATAATTGACAACAATTGTTCATTAACAATCCTCCAGCACCACAACAGTGACTGCAGATGTGTAGTTGAGCTTAGGCCATGGCAATTAAATCCTTGGAAATAAAAAGGGGACAAAATATATACTGTAACTAATGTTCAGATTCAGCAACTGTTTCCAGTTGTTTTCCAAAGCTTGACAGTCACCACTTAATCAGATGACATACAGCAGGTGAGTTGCTGCACTGTAGATTTAAATGTGCACATGAAAATGATATCTTAAACAAATTAGAAGCTATCCAGAAGCAATATACAAGTGCAAACATACCTGAGAAAAAAATAAAAAGCTCCTGACCTTCACAAAAGCTCAAGTACCAGTCACATCAGACTAGCACATTGAATGTCTAATGCTGCCATGTTTACTATACGCTATAAATAACAATTATCACAACAGGACACACATATTATTAGTAGGAAACATCCACTAATTTGGTCCAGTTTGGCCACACTGCTAAGTGGTTCTCCTTGTAACTGATCTCTCAGTGAGCAATCACAGTAATTCAACTAAACTTTTTGCTTATTTTGACTGTTTGTTTTAACCTGCAGTATACACAGGATCAATATTTGTATTATCACGGTCACAATCTATCCAATCATAAAACAATAAAATTGTAAAATTTTTTTCAGAATGGGACTAGCAGACAACATGAAGGAGATTAAAGGACTGGTGTTCTAAATTATAAAACTTTGTGTGGATTTGAGCATGAAAGTACATGTACACCAAAAAACAGGAAAATTCATACACCAAAAAAAACTAATTTATAAAACCTGGTGTATGAATATTTACCCTTTATAAATCATAATCATCTTGTAAATGTACTGCCATACATGACAGGCCTTACAACCCTGTCGTGTTGCCTCTCTGAAACAACCATCTATTGTTGTGCTCACGTGCAACCAATGATGAAATGCATTTTTTCTGGAAATAAAGGTGAAAATACATTTTTTAAATGTGTGTCACTTTGCTCCAAATGCTATTCAAACAAAAAAATGGCATTTCAGACAAGCCAGGTTGCATATCTAATTTTAAACAATTGACTAAGGTGAATGGTCAGTGTTACATTACACTTCAGACAATTCGGGTAGCTTTGTCTTATATGCAAATAGTCCGAGTTGTAATTCTGAGTTCATTGAGCTCACGTGATATTTCCGACTGGACGGCTCAGATTTACTGTCTGTCCAACAACACATGAATACATAATATGCTAATCATATATACAGCGATATCTATCTACAGTATATCTATATATATATATACACACATTAGGAAGGGCCAAGCCCCCTGGAGCCTTTGGCATCCAACCCCCAGTTGTGGCCAGAATATTAATAAAATATGTAAATGTACAAAAGAAAAATTATTATTTATTGGAGTTAAAGTCATGAAATTCTATAAATATGCAAAAGAAAAATTAATCATTATTTAACGGAGTAAAAATCATGAAATGAATAAAATATTCTCTTACCGATTGGAGTATTACTGTTAAACTGAGGTCCATTATGCTCGATGAGTATTTATAAGAGACTAAATAAACGATCCATTTGTTTTAGCTGACATTCTTATAGATAAAAAAACTTTTTAAAAAAAATGAAAAATCACGTGAAAACTAAAGTGATATGCAATGGGTCATCATAACTCGACCTTCAGCTAACTAAATTACCTAAATACAAACATTGGTGTTATGAATAGATACTTTTTTTTAATAGTTTGTTCCTGTGAAAGAAAGTTTACTCGATCAAAACTAATGTAATTTATTGAATTAAATTATTAAAATACATTATTGAAATAATAATGATTTATTGAAATTAAAAACCATGACTTTCTTGATATATTAGTTTATATTTTAAAAACAGAATAAGAATCTGAAAATCTAACAACATCACATTAAAATTTGATAAATTCTGAAAAGAATGATACCAAACATATATATGTAGGTTTTAAAATAAGCTTGATTTAAAGCGTGACAAAAAATGTGACATTAAATCATTGCACAAAATCGTTGCACTTTTAGGCTTAGGATTTTATATATACAGTAGATATACACTGTATGTATATAACATGAAAAGATTTACCTGTAAGGTGAGAGAATGGAGACAAGAGAAGAGAGGGAAAAATTCTGAAGACTGTGAGATTGGAGTTCTCGTCTCCAAAGTAGAGGCAGGCAAAGAACCTGTATTTGGTGGCCTAAGCGTGGGTGTAACAAGCGAAAATAAATTGAATGGCAGCATGTTATTGCTGCAGTGAATGCAGCGAGCTCTGCCAGCTGCACAATGCACAAATACGCAGAATTGGCCCTCTGAAAAAGAAACTAAAATAGAGTTTCTACATCATACTGTATCTAACACCTTTGAAGTTTATTATGTATGTCACGTAAATCCACATTATAATAATAGTGATATGAATATCATTTAGCTGGATTCACTGCATTTGCCTACTTGACCAAGGGTATTATAATTTCCCATTTTCTCCAAAATGTTGCATATACAAGCTTTCACATAAAGATTTCTTTTATAAGTCCTGACTTTTGGATGGATAGTTGCACATTTAGACTTCAGACCTCTTTTTCTGCATGCGCAAATTTTTACTCTCTCACTCTACGGTTATACACTGTCACCAGGGAGGTACCCTTACTCTTTATTGTGGACTCTCTGATCACCTACAATGACTAACTGACCCCTTAAGAAATGAGAGTGTTTTACACTGACATTAATGGATTATATGCAGAGATGTGACTAGCACTGTGTGGAACTGTAAATCAGACATTCAGTTGAGGCGATGAAGAGGTTTACCATAATAATTTAGTGTAAACTTTCTACAAAAATTACAGACTGATTGCTAATCTACAGCATTGTGCTTTCATTTTCTTTGTTGCTGAATAAATAGCACCTCACCCTCTTTATTCTTATTACAGGAACACTTTTATACCTGCACTATATTTAAACAGCTACAGCACTGTGCTGCCAATTTGCTATTTTTAGTTTTATCTCCTACTGCATTGCTGACTATGCCAAATAAAATGGGCTATCTTTAGGTCACAGCCTGTTTCATCTGTGCAGTTTTTCATTTTTTTCCTTTGTGCAACCATTTGGTATCTTAAGGAGTATAATCATGATAGGGACATACATGGTGGCTTCAAGGTAAATATTTATTGAGCTAATACACATGTTGTGATTGTATTTGTTTGCATCCCGCTGACAAGCTCCTTACAAGTTCATCCTTAATAAGCCCTGCATGATAGAAAAAAGAAAAATCCTCTACCTGCTCATAATCAAGGGTTGCATTTTAAATTTATTGTATGTTAGCATTCTTCACTTGGGAATATCCCACAGAGGGACGCAGATAGCGATCAAGTGGCTCAACATTCAATATGGTGTCAACAGTAGATTAAAACAAAAAATAAGAGCTATGAACTGTTAACGAAAATAACACTATCTCCATTGTGTGTGCATCTTTTTATACAACCTTCTGCTACTAAGTGACTTGGGATTGAAGGTGCGGCATACAGACTTTACCATTCTATTCACCACACTAAACTAAAGACTGCTGTGCTTCAGTATAAAGGCTTTGAGTCTCACAAATTATGAAAAATTCAAATACAGTAAATAAACTGAAAAGTACTTTTTTTCCAACCACTTATTTACATTTTTCAAGGTAAGAAAACACAAGGAAATTTTACATTATTGGTAAACTACTTAGAAATACATTTTAGAGTTGTAGGATATTTATTTTGTGCAAATTTAGCAGAAAAAATGAAACACCAAAGAGTGTTTTATGACCATCTTTAAGTGACGGACCCCCGTAGGTCAAGGACAATGAGAAATCACAACAGCAAGACATCTGCTCCCTGAGATAATGATGATAAGTAGATTTTTGTGAATTCTGAGTGATATTTTTCATATCTAAATTCAGTAGATAGATAGATAGATAGATAGATAGATAGATAGATAGATAGATAGATAGATAGATAGATAGATAGATAGATAGATAGATGTAATTGCATTCACTTGTGGGAGTAGAGATGATTGTGAGATTGAGAAACAAATTGGTGCAGTGGCAGCAATTCTGCAAACGTTGTACTGTGGTATTGAAGACTTTAGAAGAAGTTTAGATTTACTAATCAGTGTATATCTCCAGCCTCACCGATGATCAACACCTCTGGATATTGACTGAAAGAATGAGAAGTACAAGTGGCTAAAATGAAGTTCCTGTGTACAGTTGCTGGGTTCATGCTCCATGGATGAGGTTAGCAATGCACAAGCATACAGTTGCAACAGAATTGCTTCTCTGGATTGAGAGGAGCCAAATGAGATAGTTTAGACATATAGTTACGATGCTCCCTGATCACCTCCATCAGGACGTGTACAAGGCACACGCCACCAAAGGTAAACCTGCTGGGTACATGTGGGACTTCCTCAAGGAGGTGTTGAAAGATTTTTTTAGGATAGCATGGCCTGGTGTGTCCAGCTTAGCATTGTGATACCACAACTCTCATCATAATCACTTTAACTACAGTTTTATTCTTTACCTGGTCCCTTTGACATCACTATAAACTTTGTCTAAATGATTTAACGTAGTTATGGAACATACATTAGCAGCAGATACAGAACGGAGAATCAAGAGATCTAATCCGAGACTCCATCATCTAACACTGCTACAAGATCACAGCTCTAGTTTAGGATACCTACATGGACCCTTTAGTCTCTATGAGATTAGAATTCCGAATTAGAATTGAGATGACCACACAGTTTGTGTCTGTTGGACATTTAATTCAAACAATGCTAACATTGTTTGTTTCCTCATGAATTGGTGTAATTCCAAAGATTTATTCTGCTTTTGCCTGTTCTGACTAAACTTTTGAAAAGAGCTAAAGAATTACTTGTTACATTTTAATTCTGTTTGTTATTATCTACCAAATGATACCTTTTGTGCTTGGTGGGTCTATTTAACACTTTGAGCCATGCAATAATGTGAAACACAAAAGTAAAATAGATACCTAAGATTACTTTTGCTATATTAAATTACTTTTTTGAGATTTATTTAATCTTTATTTCTAAAGGAATGAAAATTTAAAGTGAAATGAAAAAGTAATTTCAGAGTTGATTGCTGAATTATTACCAAAATACCTCTCAAGCTGTTTTTTCCATTTCCCATTTTCTTTGTAACTATTAATCTCATATTGTCATAACTGTTATTATTTTCTTGGTTTGCTGCTTCATCTTCCAAAACATTCCTTAACATCTTAATATATAACTATTTCACTGCTCTCAATCTCTGGATTATATTAACTCTACATTTCTTTTTTAATTTGATTCCATATTAGAAGAAAGTCATATTTTAGTGATTAAATCCCTGCTCTTTAATTTTGTCTTGAGGAAAGTATCTTAGCATCTCTGAGGGTTGTGTAGAAAAACCTCACCAATATTGAAGGGTTCTTTCTTAAGATCAGCAATTTGTGACCTTAAGAGAAGCTGTTACATAATGTTTCAATTGAAGTCTCTTCCCATGAAACCAAAAATGAGATAAGATAGATAGATAGATAGATAGATAGATAGATAGATAGATAGATAGATAGATAGATAGATAGATAGATAGATAGATAGATAGATAGATAGATAGATAGTGTCGCAGATAACGCTCTTGTCCACCTCTTGAACCCTCAGGTACCAGTCTAGACACCGGATAAAAGTCCAAGACTTCTTTATTAAATACCAATAATGTGCACAAAGCACCCTTCACACTACTCATAAACTAAATTAACACAACAATAATACTCTCTCCTCCTCGCCCAGACACTTTGCCCCTCTACCTCCCAGCTCAGCTCAGTCTCAGGCTTTCCCACAGTCCTTTTATACACCCAGACCCAGAGGTGCTCCTGCCCAATCAGTCCACAGTTCCTTATTCCTTCCGGGTCAGGGTAAACAGTCCTTTTCTTCAACCCGGGAGCTCGTTGTTCCTTCCTGTCACGTGACCGTGACGTACTCCCGGGTTATAGGGCACATAAGAGCCCACGAGCCCCCCTACAGTGACTCCCGGTGGCCCCCAAGGTATCATGGACTATGTAGTGTTTATACACAGCCCTGCTGGAACTCAGGGCACGATCATGCTGTCAGGAGAGCTCCTCCTGGTGGCCTGGGGGTGAGGGCCGGAGTAAGAAGCCGGCAATCCTCCACAATAGATAGATAGATAGAAAGATACTTTATTAATCCCAAGGGGAAATTCACATACTCCAGCAGCAGCATACTGATAAAGAACAATATTAATTAAAGAGCAATAAAAGCGGAGTGCAAGTTAAAAAGTCCAAGGTGGAGAGTGCGAGGCAGGTGTAACAGTCTATATAATCTTGTATAATGTTAACCTTTACTCTCCGGGTGGAACTGAAGAGTCGCATAGTGTGGGGGCAGAATGATCTCCTCAGTCTGTCAGTGGAGCAGGACAGTGACAGCAGTCTGTCGCAGAAGCTGCTCCTCTGTCTGGAGATGATACTGCTCAGTGGATGCAGTGGATTCTCCATGATTGACAGGAGCCTGGTCAGATAAGTCACATAAGCCATTTAAAGTGTGGCTTCAAACCTATTTTCTTCTTTGGAAAAAAAACTTAAGTTACAGTAGGACAAAATATTAAATACTAATGAAATACCTGCAGATTTGTTTCATATGAAAAACATTAAAGAAGGTTCATAATACACATGTATTTACAGCAGATTAAATCTGCAGAATCCTCCGCATTGCTAAATACAGCAACACCATAATGCAACTGGTAGAACTGTGCAAGTAATTATACTTTTTATTGGATAATTTATTTAGTACTTTAATTGCAATTTAGATAAAGTAATTTTATTGCCATTTTGTGGGATTACGCTATTTTGTGTATGTATTTGTATGGGTGCTGTCATTCTGTGTTTGTAGTTTTCATGGGGTCTGCTATTATAATAGATGGCTATACACATTAAATAATGCAGAAATATAAAGTAAAGACTTGTGAGAAAAAACTTTTTTGAGCATTCTTCTGAATAGGACAATTCTGTTGCTGATTCTAGTTTTGCTACTGACAACAAATGTAGCACACCCCCATAAAGGGTCACTATTGAACTTTTGTATTACCATGTTTGACCTACACTACATCTGACTAGTGATCAGTAAAGAGCTTAAAATCGCTGACATGCAACTAAATTAGGTCCTCTGTCTGGATTTTTACAGATGATCCCAGTAGTTAAGACAATTTTCTTATTTAATTTCTTATGGCTGTTCATTTGTCTGTCCAGGATTTTAAATCACCTGTAGTTCGCAAAACGTTTGAACTATTGACCTGAAATTGGGTACACATATACTAAGTGATGTCTACTATCCGCTTTCGGGGTAATGATTGACCTCCAAGGTGATTCCTCTTTTTATTTTTATTTCATTTTATTGTACAATCAACTCTCGGCAGTAGGGCGGCCATGCGGGGCATGCGTACAGACGCCGTTCTCATTTCCTACCACCTTCGCCATCACTTCCCCTACCTCTTCATATCTTAAATCATTCTTGAGGCAGGTTGAAGACTTAGGTGCCAGCTTAAGTGAAAAATTAAGGAAAACATACTACGTAATTGCAAGACAAACACTGACTTAATCAGTTTTAACGTGAAAAGATGCCGACGAAAGAAGGGAAGAAGTGAGCCGATAAGGTGGAGAAAAGAAGAGCTGCTCAGGAAGCAGCAAGTGCATCAACCTCTGAGCAAATGAATGCTAAACAAAGACTGAGAAAGAGTATGAAACTAGGAATGCTCAAGTCAAGTTTATTCACTGCACGTTATTGTGCAGTGCGCCGTTACTGGTAACAATTATAACCTCAGATGAACCTCTTGCTGATATAATGATGCCAAAAGAAATAAAAACTGGTATTCATTGGTGGCAGTGCTCACTTCTGAGAAACCTCTGAAAGAAACTTGTCAGCTGGTGCCAGCTGGACAGAAATCTCAGCTGTTAAAATGCACTGCTTCAGAATGGGTGAATAGGGGAATTTTTTTATCTCTCCTATTTGAGTCCCAACAACTTTTTCCCTTCAACTTTTATTATAAAATATTTCAGTTCTTTTAAATGAAAAGACCACACAACAATACCTTCTATAAAAGGAATGGTTTATGGCAAGGATATTAAAAGAAAAGGTTTTAAATAAGAGCAAACAAGAAAGTTGCAAGAAACATACCATTTGAATGATCTGGAGAGACCGAGTCCTTCTCCAACAAGTGGGAGGACAGGAGCTTGTAAATCTCTGAATGTTCTTGCTCCGGAAGAAAATTTAATAAATTCTGATCCATGACATCACACTGGAAGGTAGAAGAAGAACAGCAACATTTATTTATATAGCATATTTTCATACACAAAATGTAACTCAAAGTGTTTTACAAGAAGTAGGAGAGTTACAATATAAAAAAAGATGATAGATAGATAGATAGATAGATAGATAGATAGATAGATAGATAGATAGATAGATAAAATATAAGATCTCTATGAATAAATTAAAAATAACTTAAAAGTTATATTGCCTCCACAGTTGAAGTTTCTGGTAGTTGTAATGGTGAAAAGAAAGTAAAAATAAAAAAATTAGTCCAACTTGAAGTATTCAGCAGACAACAGACTGGGTCATGCATCCAATGAGCCCAGAAGGTAATACACGAAACACATTCACAGGAAATAAATCTCTTTCCCTTTATTTTCTTTTCTATGTTACATCCAGTGCCCTTTAATTTGCTGATTAAACCAAAGGTATTTGGTTTTGTAAGTTGCTTTGGATAAAAGTATCTGGTAAACAAATAAATGTTAATGTAAATTTGAGATGACGAGCCTGACAGCTAAGCACATGGTAGGTTTGGTCCAGAATGCTGTATCTCTTACTATGTTCTGTAACAACATTAGTTTTCTAAAATTTTCTTTCTTAATTTACTGTTAGTTGATCTTGATCTACATATACTGTAATACTCTTTAATGACTATTAAGATATAAAATAATAAAATGAGTGATATATTGTTTTAAGAACATTACCTCTAACAAACAAGATACGGTAATGCAACTATAGGTGCTATCAAGGACGTGCCAGCGTTTAAGTGAAATCAATTAGGAATAACTCAGCATGTAATTATAACAGACACCAGTAAATTAACTGCTCACATGAAACAGAACAATAGATGGGACAACCAAATAATAAATGAATAAATATTATAATAAACCACCCATTTTCAACAGCCTGGAGTATCTTGATCTTGACACATTTCTTAATATTAAATATGAAAAACTATGATTCTTCAGTCCACACAAGTAAATGCACTATGAAAACAACAGGAAAAGAAGAGTACAATTGAAATAGAATTCTTACTAGCAGACACAGGAAAAAATCACCATGATTCATAGTTTTACTCTATTTGACACTGTGGAAAAATAAAAATCAGTTATTGATCAAATCTGGTGTGTGTGACAAGGGCCACGAGAAGTCTGTCTTGCGACAAGTGCAGCTTCTGTTTTCTGTAACGAACAAGAAGTTACAAGTGCCCAACTGATGACCTTTAAAATTGTGTAACTACTGATCCAAACAAAATTATTGTAAAGATGTAATGTCTTGAAATTCTTGTGCAACTAAAGTCATAAGGTCAAATTTTGCGCTTAGCATTATAAAAGATTTAGGACACCGACACCTGGGCGCAGATGAAGGGCAGGTGTCCTAGGACTGTGCTTCTCTGTCATTCTTACCTTTGCCTGGTGTGTATTAATAAAATATTTTTTACTAACTTTAATTATATCTCTCTGTCTTCAGTCACAAGAAATGACACTAGAGAAAAAGTGTCCACAACACCAAACAGAAGTATCAATTAAAAGCCATCAATTATCACATACTGGTATGATATTACAGAGGATACAATTTACATCTATGTGCAGACAGAGAATGGGCCTGTTTGTCAGCCAAATTTTAACAAAGGGAACTCTGGGAATGTTGCTAAGCAGTGTCCATTACACAACATTTCCTGTATGTGTGTAGCCATTGCCAATACTAGTGATCTGGAAATAAAGTTATACTCTTAATGAACTCAATCAGCCCCTGGGCCTTTTCAGTATAATGTTGAAGCACCTTTTTCACCACGTTTCTAACCAAATTATGCAACTTTGACATTCCAAAAAGAAAGACTTGAAATTGGGCAGACTAAAGTCTAAACTAAGATAAGTAACGAGTGAATTCTAGCCACAAGATAGAGTATGTGTTAACTAACAAAAGCTTACGTGTTGCATGTTCAAGCTCAAGATTGTCAAGTTATGGTCTGCCAAATCAGCGCTTTCAGATTAAACACAGCTTTTGAAATAATGCTTGTAATCACTACCAGAAGTTAGCAACATCATATCCATAAAACAAATGACAAAAATACAACAATCACGAAACACCTTTCTACAAGAAACACCATCCCAAGCTGCCTTATAATTATGGAAATACAGTGCTATTTTTACATGTAGGTTTGACAGCTGGACTGCAGGTAGGTTAAGTGACACATAGGGAGTCAAGTGTTCAATTGAACCAGCAACCTTGAAGGTTATTTCCCAGTGTCTATCTGCTAGATCACATAACATACACACATACTGGCTGATATTGAGCTTTGGTGACTACACAGTCCTGAATTCGAGATACCACAGAAGCTTGAAAGGTAAGAACAAAAACAACAAAATGATCCCCTGAGTTCAACCAGGAAAAAAATGTGAGAAGCCAGTCCAGTGTAAGGTACCCATACTCATATTTAGACATCAGTTGTTTGCAAGGTCAAATGCAGAATGTTGCTTTTTCAAAATGCACATGCATGTGCTGAAGTAACTGGTATGTTGCTCCGGGAACAACAGAAATCTGTTGACATGGTGTTGACAATGTAAGAAAATGATGAATGGAATCAATATCAACCAAAAAATTACAGTACTTATTATTTTATGAATGTAAAAATAACACTTAGATGGAAGAAAAGAATCTATTTATGTCAACAAAGTCACTATTTTATGTTGTCTGACATAGCATTTTGGTGCATTCTTGTTTATCAGGATGCCACAGAATGGTGATGTGTTGCCTGTTGACCAGTCCTTCAAGTAAGAATTCTCCAGTACGTTGCGCATGTGACAATATTAATACTGCTACTGATATTTCTACTTACTCCCCCGTATACTGCTACGTTGTAGAGGGCATAGTGAAATGGTAAAACTGTCCTTCAAACTAGCCTTTGACACTCAGTCATTTTTAAGTCATGCGTACATTTGAACATGTGTTATGAAGTCAATAAAAATCCCACCTATTTGTACAAATGGAAAATAAATCACTTCACTAAATATAAAATGTTATTTTTTGGACCAGTAGATGAAAAAGGCAGGTGTGGGGTCAAAAGAAAACCCAACTATGATCGCACACCAAAACCCTAATCACATTTCTTTTATTCATCCTAAATGAAATATACAATAAAATAAAAACTTTGCATAACAATAACTCTACTTTCAAAAACATTAGAACATTAGAACGTTCTAGACGAGAACAGGCAATGCAGCCCAACAAAGCTCACCAGTCCTATCTACTTAATTCTTCTAAAAAAACAAGTCAAGTTTTCAAAGTTTCTAAAGTTTTACTGTCTACCACACTACTTGGTAGCTTATTCCAAGTGTTTGTGGTTCTCTGTGTAAAGAAAAACTTCCTAATGCTTGTATGAAATTTACCATTAACAAGTTTCCAACTGTGTCCCTGTTTTCCTGATGAACTCATTTTAAAATAACATTCTCAATACCCTGGACTAATTTCTTTCATAATTTTAAACATTTCAATCATGTCACCTCTTAATCTTCTTTTGCTTAAACTGAAAAGGCTCAGCTCTTTGAATCTTTTCTCATAATTCATCCCCTTTAGCCCAAGAATCAGCCTAGTCGCTCTTCTCTGGACCTTTTCTAGTGCAGCTATGTCCTTTTTGTATCCTGGAGACCAAAACTGCACACAGTACTCCAGATGAGGCCTCACCAGTGCATTATAAAACTTGAGCATATCCTCCTTGGACTTGTACTCTCCACGTCAGGGTGTTATATAACCTAACATTCTGTTTGACTTTCAAAGGCCGATTTATACTTCACGCTCAGAACGTGTACGCGCCCGCATCATGGCTGCCACGCGTTCCCAGCGTTCATTTCACTCGTCCTCTGAGCGGGTCCTCAGAAATTAACGCGACGTGTGCGCGAGTTGCAGTACCAGCAAAAGTTCGGGGCGCAGTGTGCTAAAAATCGGAACGTGACGTCAGAGTCTCTGTTTACTATCTACATGTGACAGCAAGCCTCTATGGAGATCCTTCGGGGATTGATGTGCGCGCTTTGCTGTTTGATGAATGGTTCAAAGTGGTGAAGCAAAATGCCGACATACAGATGCATTCGTGGTGCTTTTATATTCAAGCGTCGCATATTCCCGATCGTAATGACACGATACATTTTAAAAGTCTCACATACCATTTGTGGCTCAAATACAGCGCTATACATTATGTTGCCGATGTGAAGTTGCAAAAAAAAAATAACTAAATAAATAGACGGCACAAAAGATGGTATGTGAGACCACTTAACAACAGCAACATTATGTATAGCATTATATTTGAGCCACTGAGAAAAAAATAAAGGACACGGTGAAAACGTGTATTTTGTGATTAAAGTGGAAATTTCGGTTTTAATCTCGAAATGTCCACTTTAACCTCGTAGTTTACTTTATAATTAAAGCAGACCATCGTAAACGTCATCCCAGTTTTTAATCGCTCTGAGCTTCTTGGACCTGACAGCAGCAGAAAGCAGCAATAGATCACCACACAGAACAAATTAAATGTATGATATTCTAACTCTCTGCACATTTAGAATCTTTAGATTTATACTTAATATCACTTTCATGATGAAATGCATTAAAGTATGTTACATTTTACATATAATTTCGTTTAAATAATGAATACTGTTAATAAAAACACACATGGGGGAATAATTACACACATGGGGGTGTCACGGTGGTGGAGCGATAGCACTGCTGTCTCGCAGGGAGTTATGTTGCTGGTATTTCCTGCTTGTATTCCACACTGTGCTCCTGTTTACTTCCAAAGATATGCAGATTTGGGGATTTGGTGCCGCTAAAATGACGCTAGTGTATGTGAGTGCTTGTATTCACCTTGCGATGAGCTGAGGCCTTGTCAAGGGACTGTTTTTAACTCGTGCCCAATGCTTGCTGGAATGGACACATACATCCCTGGATTGATGGATTTAATCAATAAACATCCTTTTCACAGATATTGCGGTAAGGTGTCATCAGAATTTAATGAGTGTTCTAGGCAATTCACAACACAGAGAAACCGAACATATTCTCACCGTGATAATATCTTGCACTGCCACCTGCAGGATTCCTCCAGATTTATGTAAAGTATGCCCACAAGTATGAACACTACAACGCTTGCGTAGCAGGAGCATCCGCAGCAGCATGCATCGCGTCACGTGAAGTATAACTCCGGCCTTAATGGCTTCTGAACACTGTCGGGAAGTTGATAGTGTTGAGTCCACTAAGACTCCTAAATACATCTCATAAGGTGTACCTTTGATTTTCGGAACTCCCATTAAGCATTCAAACCTACCATTTTTACTTCCTATGTATATTATTTTACATTTACTTACACTAAATTTCAACTGCCACAAATCTGCCCAAGCCTGCATGCTGTCCAAGTCTCTTTGTAATAACAGTCAGAATAAGCTCTGTACTCTGTTCACACTGGTCTATTTCTTTATGATACTATTTCCTGTGTATAACAAACTGTTGACATTGTGAAAGGTTAAGAAAAAAAAACAGATTAATGGCTGATTTGAGTTTTAAAGGGCTTTACTAGGCTAAGAAAGTTCTGTGGAATGCCTACTGGTCACAATAGTGGATTGTGGATAATTGCCCTTTCGCCAGTAAAACTCTAATTTTGTAAACAGCAAAATCAGCATTGCAAGACCACTGAGAAGATGTCATGAAATCTGCTAAAACTGTGTTACTTGTTTGACGTTATGCAATGTCTACATTTGTGCAATGCATCTCCTGGAAAGTCTCTTCAAACCATGATTGTAATTTAAATATGTGTGGAAGACAACTATTCCGTGACATTTGCGGCTTTCTCAAAATATGTTAAATTGAATTGCAGTAGTATACTGTAATGAAAATAGGCAAAAATGAAATAGAACCTGTTTTTAATTCCACCTGTTCTGCATTGACATTTCCGAAATTTTCAGTATTATCTAGAATATTAACATTTAACGCAAGAAATCTCTGAAGCTGCTAAGAAGAGATTCTGCTGCTTACTGGTAAGTGTCCCAAGAGAGGTGTGATGCTGTCAGAGACATATATAATATTTCCATCTGTATTCACAGCGATGATGAATCCATCCAGTGCCTGCAATATATAAAACAGAAACAGAATTTAATTTTAAATTTATATCACTTTAATTTTTACCTTGGAAAATTTATTCTATTTCTGTCAATGTAATACTTTTTCTTTTTATGATGATAAAAACAGTGCCACTTTTTCATTCCCAGAAAAAAAGTTAAACATGGCCTGAAGCTCATTATAAGTTTTTCAACTAAGTAGAAGTGTCAGCATAGCATATGTAGGCTACAATATATTCCATGCTGAAATATTTACTGGTTTCTGACAAAAAACAAAGTTACACTGCTTGCAGTTGGTTAAACATGTATGTGTTCAATATTTGTGTTCTAGGGATGAATAATCGTAATGCCAGGTGAACAACTGTAACTATAAATTGGCCTGGAATATTACAGTATCTGTTCTTAAGCAAATTTTCTGTTAGTGGAAAGTTGCAGATTCTCGTGCAGTAAATTAAAGTACACAATAATAAGCTGTGAAGAATGTTTATGAGTTAAGAAAGCGCTTTATGTACACATTATCTGAAGTTGCTCACTTTGAATTTCAGTTTACAGACCAAGTACTGTACTGATGACAAAACACTGCAGGTTATACAGCCTTATGACTTGCGTGTCCCAGGTTTATACTGGGTTCAGAATGTGTTCCGTGGTCTGGGGTAGTCCTCAGTAGGAGATACTGGACCTACTGGAGGACACCTTCAGTGCCAGGTTAATATATTTATAAAATATACTCCAATATGCAAAAATGACAAATATACATTAAAATACACTGAAATATCTATATACTCTAAAATACTGTGCATTTTATACTATATTCACTATAATTTATATTTTTAAAAACTATCTATACTAATAAAAGGCAAAGCCCTCACTGACTGACTGACTGACTGACTCACTCACTCACTCACTCACTCACTGGCTCATCACCAATTCTCCAAGTTCCTGTGTAAGTATAAGGCTGAAATTTGGCAGGCTCATTCATTACAGCTTCCTTACAAAAGCTGGGCAGGTTTCATTTCGAAATTCTAGGCGTAATGGTCATAACTGGAAGCTATTTTTCTCCATTTACTGTAATGGAGTTGCGCTTGAAAGTCGTGGGGGGCAGAGTTTCATGTGACATCATCACGCCTCCCACGTAATCACGTGAACTGACTGTCAACGCAGTGCGTAGATAACCAGGAAGAGCTTCAAAAAGCGCTGAAGAAAACATGCATTATATAATTGAGAAGGCAGCGAAACAATAAGAAGCGAGTGAGTGACATATACAACCATATTCATGAGTGCTGCTACTTCGGAAACAAAGCACGGTGTAAACCTAAAGTTTAAATTAAATTCATTGACAGGCTGCCGCTGGCGTTTGTCATGCCCACGGGTAATGCGGGATACAAGTTTAATGAGAGGACGCAGGATATAAACGAGAGTTTTGATCACTTTGTAACTAAGTTAAAATTGCAGTTGAAGGGCTGTGCTTATGCAAATTCCAAGAGACTTTGTTTGTGGGGGATTGACAGTTAAAGCGGGTGGAGGAGTCACGTCATCATCTCCTCTCCCATTCACCTCATTTCGCTCTGAGCTGAGCTCCGCAGCTAACGCAGTGTAATACGGAAGCGAGTTTGTGACGCTGCCACCAAATACTCACAGAAAAATCCACAAGTTAATACACACGCAGTCTCTACAGTTTCTCCACACTGAATCCTCCAGGCACTTCTTACAAAAGGTTACATTGACAATCTAGTTACGTTATTTTTAAAATGTTTCCTTTTCTTAGCACAAGCACAGCTGAGAAGCTTCGATGCATGTGCTCCATAATGCGTTAAAAAATCATGCATTTAATCACACTTTGCATTCCAAGCAAAGGGGAACTTCTCTCAATGCATGATTTCCTGGTACACCGATTACATTGATCAGCGCTTCCCGATTCATTTTACCCTCGCACCCCCTTGGTTTGAGAAGAAGTATGAAAAAATATGAGGTTAACACAGAAAAACACATCACCAATTGAAGCTTTATGAATAATCGATTCGCCATCAATAATTGTTTTGGTAAAGCCATACTCAGTGTAATCCTCCTTCCATTTTATAATTTTTCCGCCACTAGCCATGATTAAATGAACGGTAAAAAAGTAAGAGCGAAGAGAGGGTGACTTATTCAGGCAGGCAGGCGACAGCTCAATAGCTCGAATCTGGATATAAGTAGGTTCTATTTAGTCACCAGAAATATCTTTGTTAGGAATGGAAGTTGAATTTAGTCTTTAAATTTCTATGGTAAAGAAAAAGTTATGCAATGATGACTAAATTTAACTATATAAAGTCATTCCCAAATATATAAAGTCAAAACTTGATTATATAAAGTCAGCGTTGGTATCTATAAAGTCAAAACTTGTTTCTGAATATATAAAGTCAAAACTTGAATATATAAAGTCTTTCCCAAATATATAAAGTCAAAACCTGAGTATATAAAGATGGCGTTGGAATATTTCTGAATATACAAAGTCAGCGCTGGAATATCCATCCGTTTCCCAACCCGTTGAATCGGACCACAGGGTCATGGGGATCTGCTGGAGCCAATCCCAGCCAACACTGGGCGCAAGGCAGGAACCAATCCTGGGCAGGGCACATGCATCATTTTCAAAACATTAACCGAACAGTGTTTTTTTAATTTATTTTTCTGAATATGTTTTAGTTAACTTAGTTCAGTTCAGAGTCGTTTCAATCAATAGATTTTGACTTTCACTTTATATATTCAGGAGTGAGTTTATATACTCCGATGTTGACTTTATATAACCAGGAATGACTTTATATATACCGACGCTGACTTTATATATTCAAGTTTTGACTTTATATATTCCAGCGCTGACTTTATATATTCAAGTTTTGACTTTATATATTCGGGAATGACTTTGGATATTCAAGTTTTGACTTTATATATTCATAAAATCAATGTATTTGCCTCTTTGGCACCCCATAGTATATGTGTGTGTGTATATATGTATACTGTATATATATATATATGCCAGCAACACTCATGACAAATACATTGTCAATCATGTTACGTTATTATTAAAATGTTTCCTTTTCTTTTTACTTCTCCGCTGCCAAGCGCAGGTATTTTTATATATATATATATATATATATATATATATATATATATATATATATATATATATATATATATATATATATATATATATAGATAGATATGAGAACAACACTCATATCAATGACAAAACAATTACATTAACAATCATGCTACATTATTTTTAAAATTTTTCCTTTTCTTTTTCATTACTTCTTTAAAACACTACTTCTCCGCTGCAAAGCGCGGGTATTCTGCTAGTTGTAATATATTTTGTAAAATGGGTCTTACAGCATATTTTCAGAATATTTCAAAATATACTATAAAACATATTTTTACACTTTTAAATATATCTCAATATACAAAAACAGTATTCATTTCCATATTTTAAAATATATCAGTATATGCCAAGAAATTGTAACATATTTAGCCTTTGATTATATTTTAACATTTTAAAATACATTATTATTGGTAGCAATATATTTAAAAAAATACATTTTGCATGTATTAATTTTTGTAAGAGAATGTATTTTGTTAAAAACACCATAGGAGTTAAGAGAGGAGTTAACATAGAAGCATTTTTTTTAAGACTGGTGGCGAAACCAGCTGCTGTGGATTTGGCTGCAACAGCTGGCACCCTTCTGTACAAGCAAGAGAAATACTGCAGTGCTGGGTTACTATAAACAGCTGTATGCTATGCATTACTTCACAAAAACACTTAATTGGTGCTCTCTTTACTCTGTACGGTTAGTACTACAAACCTAACACCGGCGTCTCGTGTATAAAAGGTGCATACGCTTTTCAATGTGAACTTGCTGACCGATCGGGTATTTCACAAACATCACTGAGTAGCTCCATGCCAGCTGTATAGGATGGTATTATCTGCTTGTCATCCAGATATATAAGATATCTAAGATATCCTTACACTGTGGTTGAACTGGGAAACATCAAAGCGCAATTTGCAGCAATGTCCAGTTTTCCAAATCTAATCAGAGTGGTCAACTGTATGCATATTGCTATTGCAACGGCACTGGACAAGTTACAACAGCCAGGGATGAATCACCAAAAGAATGAATTGACATTATAACTCCACACAGTTGCAGGTGGTTTTTCCAACTAGTGCGACAAAAGGGCAGGCAGTTAGCGAGTCACCTCAAATAGCCAAGTAAAAATAAGAGAATCTATCCGTTGTGCCGTTTTGTGCTGACGCTACACTATAAAGGCGCTTTCATGAGATTAATTTGCTTATGTAAATAGAAAGCATTTCCACTCTATTAATGTGCTGCTCTGTAGTCCACAGAAAGTGTGTCTCATTGTGTAAACATGTAGCGTGCTGCATGATGTGGCACAAAATTGTGGCTTGCCATACCTGAAGAGATGCGACATGATGAACCTGACCCTGACCCACAAAATCATCAGCCAAACCGGACAGCGTTAAAACTTCATTTGAATGTAATTAGCCAGAATGTAAATACAGGTAATCAGATGCAGCATTTATTTTTTAACCAATTCATTTAATTTGTGGTCAGTATCACATAGTACAGCCCTTATATTCCTTAGTTCATTGGCCACATCTCTTATAGCATCCACTATTGCATTTTGTAACTCCAGAACAGTGTCCGTCAGCACACAGCCAGATGGTCGCCTCAGCAGTTTCTGAGGCAGACGTATGTGTGCAGCTGCAGCATCTGAATATGTACTAGGCACAGCAGCACCATTACCGCCTGCAGTCGCATCCCCGACATGGGATCAGCTTTTGTAATATTGTCTGAAACAGAATAAACAGACAGTTGGCTGCGAGTCACCTTTTCATGTCGACTCTGATATCTGACCACTTCTTTTTTATTTCAGGCACTGTGCGACTTTCTGAACTTGAACCTTCAAGTGTCTCCGCCACACTGTTTCACTCCATAACTTCCTTTTGTTGCTTATACCACTGCTTAAGCCAACAAAAAGTATGTTTTTCCTTGCCTCCATTGTGCATTCATTGAAATTATTCTTTTTTTATTTGCTTTTGCCATTGTCTTTTAACACAGCACTGAACTGAAGGGGATATTTATATTCATTTGCATATTCAAATATGTGACATTCTGGGAGGAGTTGGGGTGGGGTTGTAGGCACATGAACGTGGGTTAAAAGTCACATTAATTGGGATTTATAAGGAGGACGTGCGTGGAACTTGGCGTACATACAGTTTTATGCATCTGTATTTTTTTTATGCATACTCACTTTTCCAGTTTTGTCCATATGCTATGTTGTACGCTTTCCAGTGGTAAAGTTTATTTCTTGGTGCAAAGAGAATTTTCTGCATCATAAAATCAATAAAACCAAGGAAATAGTTATTGACTTTTGCTGCCTCAAAGAGCTTCTAATGCCATCATAGGCAGCAGACTATTTTCCAAGATGTCTGACCTAGGCCTCCAGCATAACATCTCCCTGTGGGTATAGGACTGTTTAACAAACCGGCCACAGTCAGTCAGGATGGGCCCCTACCACAGACCCACTTTGTCATTCAGCATAGGAGCACCACAATGCTGTGTGCTGAGCCCTTTCCTTTACTATCTGTATACATATGACTGCACACCAGCTCACAACACCAATGCTATTACTACATTTGTAGATGATACAATAGTGGGGCTGATCATGAGTCTATCTGCAAGAAGAAGGTACAAAGAATAACAGACTAGTGCATTGAAAATAACTTGATACTTAACATCAAAAAAACTAAAGAACTGATCAGTGATTTCAGGAAGAAGCAGGATGACCATCACCCACTGTATATAAAAAGTGACAGAGTGGAGAGAATCTCTAGTTTTAGGTTCATGTGTAACTATATCTCAGAAGATCTCACATGGACAATAAAAACAAAGACTTGTTATAAATAAGACAACAGCAACTTTACTTCCTGAGAAATCTCAGGAAGGCTGATCTATCACAAAAGCTTCTGTTTTTTTCTGTCTTTGGTCCATTGATAATGTCCTAGGATACTTATATGGTATGGCAATAGCTCAGCAGCTGACAGAAAGGCTCTGCAGAGAATCATGAACACAGCAGAGAAAATCACCAACACACCTTTGCCTACCTTGGGCACCTACACCTCTCGATGTCTGCAGAAGACATCCTGCATCATAAAGGACTTCCATCACCCAGCACACAAACTGTTTGAGCTTCTCCCCTCAGGGAAGACATACAGGTCCATTACAGCGCAGACCACAAGACTGATGAGCAGTTTCTACTCCAAAGTGATTACTACACTAAATTCTGTAATGAAATCACACACATTATGGAAATAATTGTGAAATATCATATCAATCATTATTATTTAGTTATTATCATAACTTGCACAATGTTATAAAAAAGCTTATTTTTTTGGCATATGTTGACAATTGTGCAATGCGTGAGATGTATATGTAAGAATATTTGATATTAGATGTGTGTGGGGTTTTTTTTTTAAGCATAGTTTTGAGCATAGTTTCAGGAAGTGTACCGGAATCTCATTGTATGTGTCATGCAATGACAATAAAGGTAACTTATCTCTAGGGCAGATCACTATTCAAGGAGTTGATGTTGAGGTGGTGCACTAATACAAGTACTTTGGGGCCCACATTAATGGCAGGTTGGTCTTGTTTCGGAACACATAGGAACTATACAAGATGGCAGAGCAGTCTCTTTTTCCTGGGGGACTGTGTTCCTTTAATGGAGGAAGTGGCATCCTTCACATTTTCTATAACTTTGTGATGGCTAGTTTGATTTTCCGCCTTATGGTGTGCTGGGCCGGTAACATCACTTTAAGTGAGGCTTACCGAATTAACAAGCTAAATAAAAGGGCAGGCTTAGTTATGGGACACCCTCTGGAAGCCCTGGAGGTAGTAGCAACAGAGAGAATTAAAAGAAAACTGAGTACCATTATGAACAATGAAGCACATCCTCTCTCATAAACACTACCAATGAGGACTTTCAGCCAATGAATTAGTCAGCAAAAGTGTGTCAAGAAACGCTACGGGGTCTCCTTCATACCAACAGCAATATACCTGCATAATGCCTCACTGGGACTGTGATAGCCAAGTCAGAAGTTTTTTTTCTTTTAAATTTTCTTGCTTCAAAGTCATTCTGGTGTGTGTTCAGACCAAAGCATGTGTGTATATTTAAGTATTTATTTATTTACTTATCTATCTGTGTATTTTTTTTTATTTAAAGAGCTTCTGTAAAAAGCCAAATTTCCTCCTGGGAATAGATCAAGTTCTATCTGTCTATACCACCATTTGTTTCAATGTCCAAGAAATCCAGCAAAATTAAAGAAAATCTAAGAGAACAGAAAGAGACGTAATTGACAGTTTTAACAAACTTTAGGCAAGTCCATAAATGCCACAAAGTCATATTGAGGGTAATGACATCTAGAGTTTGTTTGAAATTGAACATTTATGTATACAATACATCTACTCTAATGCAGTCCGTGTGTGTGTGTGTGACTGTGAGTCTAGTACTTCCAAGCAATCTGAATGGTCAGTTCGACTTTGGTCTAATTTGTCATCTTAAATTGACAAGATCAAACGTCAAGAGAGTTTAAAAATGGCATTGAAGGCACAATCAGAGTCACCTTCAAAGAGCAGGATATGGTGGCCCATCTACAAATGGTGGTAGTCAAAAAGCAGACAAGAGGTGAGTAAGGCACCTCAAAATGACAGAGTCTACAGGAATACCAGACAAGAAAGGTCATACAAGGAACACTGAAGGTACATGTACTGCAAGAGATACCCTATATATATAATATATTATATAATATATTATATAAGTATAATATATGTAACATGGCTAGTACATATACATATATATCATACAATACCAGTACTGGAAAAATAAAGAAAAACCCAAATATGAAAATGGATTTAAATTACCAGAAGTAAATGTTAGCTTTCAATTACTGCCACCCATTCCCTTGGCACTCACTCACGACACGATCAGAACTTCACGGGAAACCCCATCACCCTTATTTCTTTGAAGCGATCTGGACTTCATGAGGGACCACCCCTTATCCCTTTGACATGATTTGGACATCACAGCTATTAAGAGATAAACAGTGTGTACTGCAGTGCACCAAGGAGACGAGCAATTGTGCACTGCACAAGGAAGGTTGCAGTTGTAGGGGTTTGGAGTTACTTGTTATTCACTTCAGAAGCTTTTTGGTACTGGTACTGTGGACTAAAAGCTGGTCAAAAGTTTAGTATCAATCAACACTAATGTGCATATATGTTCTGTTTACCTTCGTGTGGGGCACAAGCTGTGAGCATGGACAAACCATGGGGAATAAAATGAGGAAACTAAATGAAGAGAAAGAAAGAAATGTTACATCTAGTAACATGACTATGGTCCATCCTCTATAATGCCAGTTTATGTTTCCCATCTGCTAAATGAAGGTCTTTGCCATGACAGCCAAAGGCATTTCAGGAAATGACAAGGCTAAAAGTCTTCAGAAAAGACTTATCTTTACTGTTTGTTATAAGATGTAGGCCATAATTTTAAACTGACACAAGCTACTACTTGATTACCAGCTTTGAATTTGCAACATCAGCTTATTATAAGTATCTAGGAAGTGAAACAAGCAGGATCACCACACCATGAGAGGAAAGGTAAACACTCATGGAGGACAACTGAAGCCTAGAAGTTTCTAGAGGGGCCTGGCCCACTGCTGAGACAGTCAGCAATGGAGACAGAAGAGAAAAGATGACAAGCAGAAGCTGATTTCAAGTTCCCGGAGTTGCTTTTATAAGAGAATGTGCAGCTGGCCCTACTGACCCAGCCATTTTGGACAACTTGAAAATCTGGGGTTACAGGGAAATAATGAGGTGCAATTATATCCTGGGGTTTCTGTAGCCACACAAAGGCCTGAGAAGTGTTTGTGGAGCTCAGCCTGAAATAAGCCTAATAGAGGGGTTAAAGTCTCCTGTAGTAACAGATTGGGAAGAAAATTTTGCACAAAGGCTCAAAAAAACATAAAAAAAATAACAAGGTCTTGCACTTGTCCTCCCTATTTATTATCAATTAAATATCAAATTAACATAAATAGAACAGCTCCGAGTGGACAGATGCCAACTGGGCACTCTGCATTTCATTTGCACGGCCAATGTTTAACTATTTGATTGCTTTTTTTCTAACACTCACACAGTTTCTTTAACATGTTATTTCAGCCCTCCTGTGTCTACCATATCTCTTTCAAGCCTTGATTTAAGTCACTAACAGACACACAGAACTCTAGGACTGCAAAACTAGCACAATGCCAGTAGGTTACTTACCAACTTTTGTGCTGCTGTCTTGATCACTTGACCTAAATCAACATTCCAATCACAAAGAACAGACTTTCTAGCCCTTGTTAAGTTTAGTGTATTGCCTGAGCACACCATCCTGGGTTGGTAACTGACTAGTGCCTGGAACTGTCTCGACAGCATTCAGCTCCCTTGACCCTCAACTAGAGTAAGTGGACTTGAAAGTGTATAAATGAATCAGTGGCGTAGCGTAGTGGGGGCGGCACTTTTAGGGGGCGGCAAAGAATTACTGTATATTTTAGCCTTTTAAATTGAAATACCTAAATAAGGGGGCTGCAAAATTTTCCTCCGCCCCAGGCTGCTGACACCCACGCTACGCCACTGAAATGAATACAGTAGGTTAATGAAGCTTACAGGAGGAGGAAGAGGAGGCATTGTGATTCTTTAACATGGCCTTTTTATAACTTCACTTTAACTTAATCCAGATACTCTGTATGTTCTACGTGAAGTCTACGTGACCATCATCATCAAGTCCTTCCATGAAAACCCTAAATACAAAGAGGACTGTTTGATTTATGTTAGGTAGATTGCCCAGAGGGGACTGGGTGGTCTCTTGGTCTGGAACCCCTACAGATTTTTTTTTTTTCTCCAGCGTTTGGAGTTTTTTTTTTGTTTTGTTTTTTCTGTCCACCCTGGCCATCGGACCTTACTTATTCTATGTTAATTAATGTTGACTTATGTTTATTTTTTATTGTGTCTTCTATTTTCTATTCATTTTGTAAAGCACTTTGAGCTACATTTTTTTGTATGAAAATGTGCTATATAAATAAATGTTGATTGATCGATTGATTGATCACTGGAGACCAGTGATAAAATGGGATGATTACTATCACTGTCTTCGAAACCCATGTGGGTGTCTTTCAGAATTTTGTTTTAATGTAAGTAGCCTTCTTGTCTAATTCTGACAATGGGTTACAATATTTTAACATGGTATAAAGGTACAACTTACTGATCTATGATTACTAGGATCCATTTTAACTTCTTTGTTTTGGGCTTTTTCTCATACAGGAAGATGAACAGCTGATACATAACATTTTCCATTTCTTTGAACTCTACTGATCAGATCTTATCACCTCTAACAGTCACATTTATTTTTAAAGCATTGACTGCCTAGGGCTCTAGAACATCTGGTTAAAAATTCTTAAATACCTGGCTTATTTTTATAGGTGTTCAAAAGATTAAAGACTGCATTTCATCATGTCATGTTTGATGTGAAGTTAGCTTCCCCCTGCTTTTCCCTCCTTGCTAATATATGCTGACCAAGGCCATAGCATTAACCCATGACTGGAATAAAATAAGTAAGTTACCCCGATATTTAAAAATTACACTCGTACTGATGTAGGAGAATTGATACTCAGGTAGAGGATTAATAGAGGAAAAGCCCAGACGGCGACAGATTGCTTTTTCTTTTGTGCTGTATACACTCCTTGCCATCAGTCTTCCTTGAATATTTTGTGACATTTAATAAAATACTCTCCCTAACTCTTTTTTTTGTTCTTTACTGCGGTCTTTTTAGGCATGAGGGTTGTCAGTATCTGTTAAGTCAATTTACCCTCCAAAGCCAACAATTCAAATATTTAAAAGATGAAAAGGAATACAGAAAATGAGACAAGAAGAACTGGAACTAGTTTTAGTGAGGAAAAAAACAATACACTTCTGGCCCCTTCAAGTGACAGGCCTTTTATTTTTACATCTGAATGTGGTTTTCAATGAGTTGATCAATTTAAAAGCCTTACTTTACCACTAACATTAAATAAAGCAAAATCACCAGACATAAAAAAGAAGAACGCCATGGAATTGTTTTTGTTGTCAAGGAAACTAAAGCTTAAAGTGAGATAAACAATTGAGACCCCCTGCAATGAATTCTGCTTAACCCTGTACTGCAAGTGGAAAAACGGTGAAAATCTAATGAGCAGTTACAAAGGTAAAATTCTAAGGAAAAAAAATGTGTCATCCATTCATCCCTTCACTGAACCCACTTTATTCATTTTTTACATATACTGTATAAGTAAGTACAGAAATTCAACCTGCAGCCTTCTTTGATAACTGTAATGAAGAATAATATGCTAAAGTTGATTAGATGCATGAAAAAATGACAGATGACAAAAGAGTGAAAAGAATTTTCAGAGGAGAATCTGATGATACAATGACAGGGATGAAACGGAAAGATGGCTAAATGATGCCAAAGATGTCTGCAACATAATGGAGGAGGAGGCAGAGACGTGTGGGTGATGGTGAACATACGATTTCATTTGGTATGTTTTCCATTGCCTTTCATATCTATAGCCACATTTTTAGTCTGGAGGTTTTCAATTCTTGCATATACTGCTTGCCTCAAGGATGCCTTAATTAAGAGTGGTGCTGCTTGCCTCACAGCTCCAGCAACTGAATTGTGGTTTTATCACTTCCTGGGTAAAATCAATGTGCTTTCATCACTGTGTGGCTGCAGGTCTTTCTCCCAGTATTTGGGTTTTTCCTCTCACAGCCCAAATATGTGTAGGTTAAGTTAGATTAAATGACTGGTGAGGGTTGCATTGAGTGTGCCACTCTGCCCAATGTTGGTTCCTGTCTTGCGCCCAATGACTCTGGCACTGGCTTCAGCCCCCAACTTACAGATTAATGGGGAAACAGTGAGCTAGTGATATATGCAGGCCTTAAGGAAATGTAAGATATTTTTAAACTGCATAATCATTAATGCCCAATGCCAAACAAACAACTTAAAATCCACTTGACATTTAACTTACCCTGACATTCTGACCCTTCTTTCAGTTCACCCTCTTTGTTCAGGTGCGCTGGATGTTTTGCATTTGTATCACAACTTATGCTATTTGCTCAGGGTTTTCTTATAGTATTTTATACATCTTATATTTTTACTCAGGTTTTTTTTTTGCCTCTTACTATAATTTAAAGCTTTGGATTTCCTTTATTTTTCTTTATTTAGTGTATTATTTTTATATCCAATATTGTATATTCCCTGTTGTTCATTTTGGAGTTCTGTGAAGCACATTGAGCATAGGAAAGGTGCTATATAAATAAAATGTATTATTATTAATCATTATTATTATTATTATTGAGTATTGGGAAAAGTACTGCTGCTCTCTGTTGTCTAGTAAAAGGTTTCATGACCCGAGGCACATTTCAGCACTCCTAATTTTATATCTACTGTTATCTACTGTGTATATACTCTGTACAATTCTGGTGGAAATGTTCCCTCAGTCAACACATACAAGGTATTCCAGTTCATTGCACATACACACTGGGACAATCACACATACGTTTTTATGACAAAAAAATCATATTACCTGTAGAAAAATCTACACAAGCATGGGGAAAACATGTCGATTTCATGCAGAAAGTGACAATGCCAGGATTCAAAACCAATCATCTGAAGAGGTGAGGTGGCACCACTAACTACTTTGCCCCTGTACAGCATCTATACTTTAAATAATGAAAAATAAAAGCTATCGAATTAGTCATTTGGTAATTTGCCCTTCACATTTCCTGTAACTGTCTCTCCCTTCACAAAAAGTAAAATGTTTTAATTAGATCTTCAGCTTCTGAAAAAAAAATCAATAGTTCAGTGGGTGTCCTAGCAGATCGTGTTCTCTTCTCACAGCCCAACTGATGTGTAGCCTCAGTGAATGACAAGCTGTCTGGAACAGGCAGGGACATTTTTTGCTTTCTTTCATCATTTAGCCACTGATAGGACCAGATGGCCATGCAGAAATAAGCTCCTGCAGTGCGGGAAAGATATTTTAACAAAATTACACCTGAAGGTAAACTGGTTTAAATTCAGATTAAGACAGTGATAACAGCCTGCATGAACCCAACCTAATTTGGGGGTGCACCTGTCACAAAGTTTAGTTTGTATTTGTATTAGCAGCTGATGTAGAAATAAAACATAAACATTGTAAAAAAAAAAAAAAAGATGAATTTAACCTTAACACAGCCAGATGAATCCCTGACAAAGGGGTTATTGTAGTCAAAAAAATGCATGGATTTGGATTTGTGTCACCAAAAAAAACATTTTTGCTTGATAAATAAAAAAACTTGCATTTTAAAATGACTATTTGTATTTGATTTTGCATTCATTTCTTTATTTGCACTGTGACTTATACGTCCAGTTGTTTCCATGTTTCTTCTGAGCTGCTAGGCCATGCCACTTGGGAAGGTTCCTTGTACGGAGTGCAGCAGTATAAATATGTGTGGTGTTCTAAAGATTCAATAATTGACGTTTATTTGTATAGCTGACACTTAAGGGACTCAATAATCTCAAATGCTGAGTACATCCGTAGATAGTGGAGACTGAAACAGAGACAAGCACTTATAAACTGTCACAATGTATTGTGATAGACGGCTGGCAGCTAGGGTGCCCCAAAAATGAAAGAATGAGGGAAGGCAACAACTTTTGGACTCTGCCTCCCCCAAGATGCTAGATGGCAGCTCCTCCCCTGGAGTATAGTGGTGCCCCGGATTCCTGCAGGGCATCCTGGGACTTGGAGTTTGGTTTCTCAGCCCTGTTGGGTGCCGTCAGGGGAAGCAGTTGAAGGACCTGGGGAGTCATACTTTCCCTATAGCCTGGCAGAACTAATGAATCACATGGATGGGAGCCCCGAAGTACTTCTGGGCTGACAAAAGGACTTGAGTTCTCCATCTGAACCAGTCACATGGGAAGAAGTACAGAAGCACTTCCGGGTCGGGCACTATATAAAGGACTGCTGAAGACCCAGCAAGAGAGCCAGAGATGGAGGTGGACGAAGCTTGCTGAGAGATGTAGAGGAGAGATTTATAGAGAGAGTATTGTGTATTCTGTTGATTATGTCCCTGTTTATTGGTGGCTGTGGTGCTAGAGAGGCACTATTTAAAGAAGAAAAATATTAAAAGACTTCTTAGTGCTTTTAACCTGTGTCCTGTGTCTGTTGGGGTTAAAGGAGCAACAGCAACCCCTAGCGTCTTACAGTATTTTATCTAACATTGGTAATATAATAAAACTGGTAATTTTACAATGTGTTTCAGGATCAGTTGAAAATGTTTTTCAACAGCTAATGTTCAGTTTGGTTTTAGTACAGTTACAATTAAGTTTTTTTTTCCTTATACTATTAAGTCATCAGTTAGTGAAATTCACCAAAGCATTTTTCAGAATAAATACTGTATACAGTATACTGTGTTTGATGGGGACTTTGTTTGCCAAATAATTTCCTGGAAATCTGCTGTGCGGCCAGCATAAACAAACATTTTTTCACAGCGCCTCATGACTGCTTTTGAGGCCAACAAGACATCAAGGAGCTGTAGCAGCCAATGCTGGATGGGGCAGACCCCCTAGCACTGTAATGCTGATCCAAGTAGTATGTGAAAAATTTGCAGAAAACTTGTACATTTAAACACAAAATGCACACACAGGGGGAAGCCGGGAATGTGTCAATGTATTTGTGTCTTAAAGGTAATGCCTTTGTGTATGGACTTGTAAGAGCCTTATGTGTAATGCTAAGCCTACATCTTTAATAGTATTACCCAAAGTACTGTGTAGTTGATAATGAACAAAGAAGGAGCGAAGAATCCATCGTGCTTCAGTGTTGTGATTATTTGGCAGTAGCGGCAGTGAACGAGCAAAGGTATTAGGGGAAAAAAAACAAACAAACTGAACTTTTTGGTTCGAGAGAGATGATAATTTTATCTTGGGGAGACACAGTGTACAGTGCAGGGGTTAGCACTGTTGTCTCACAACTCAGGTCACAGTTTTGAACATTATAATTGGTCCATCATAGTTAGCAAACATTTCAAAAAATGATGGCACCAATATAATCCACTCATAACTAGTTCAGTTTCTGCTTCCTCGTTAACTTAAATGCATTTCACAGAGTTAACAAACATTGCCATGATTTTCCCAAAGTTGAAGAGAAGCGAATCCAGTGGGGTTTGCTCCTCTCTAGTCATCAGTAAGTTTAACAAATACGGCTCATGACAACATTGACAGTGAAAGTACTTAGAAAGCGGTGAATGCATCAACTGTTAGAGTTTCGCATTAAACTGAAGTGTAAAATGGACAAATACTAAGAAGAAGAAATCATTTGGTTGGGCACTGTTTCAGTAAGGTACAGTAGCTTATTGCTTGTGCTTTATAACTGTCATAACAGGGTTCACTACACAAATGGTGCTTCAGACTGAGCTCTTCCTACTAGTGTTTAAAACAAATCTAGAGACTTTGCACCTCAGCAGACCATAAATGTACAACAGCATAACTCACAATCAGAAATTCTAGGGGAACATTAAGCCAATTTGTTCTCTTGAAGGCCGCTGGGATTTCTGAACCCCAGAACCTTCTTTTATATTTAAAACAACAAAGTGTTTCTTATTAATTTTGGGCTACCTCACCACTGTATTTTCTAATTGGGAACCCTGGGTGCCTTCTAATGCCCTGGGAAAATAAAACTAGCCACAATCATCTTATTCTGGTGCCCACTCAGGTTCCCATGCAGTTCGTTTAACAAAAATACCTGTGGGGGTGCAAAAACAAAATACAAAAAAAAACAAAAAACTGCAGTGATGATTGCAGAGCCCCACTTAAAGTCCAGTGCACAAAGAGCCTCTTCCTCTACCTTATGCTATCTCTGTAACCTTACAACTCCATCCATCCATTATCCAACCCACTATATCCTAACCACAGGCTCACAGGGGTCAGCTGAAGCCAATCCCAGCCAACACAGGGCAGGGCGCAAGGCAGGAAACAAACCCTGGGCAGAGCGCCAGCCCATCGCAGGACACACACACCCACACCCACTAGGGACAATTTAGAATTGCCAATGCACCTAACCTAACCTGCATGTCTTTGGACTCTGGGAGGAAACCCACGCAAACATGGAGAGAACATGCAAACTCCATGCAGGGAGGACCCGGGAAGCGAACCCGGGTCTCCTAACTGTGAGGCAGCAGCGCTACCCACTGTGCCACCCCCTTACTACTCCCAACAACCTTTTTCAAAAGCACTGTAGTCAATCCACCTACTGCACTCATTGTACTCTTAGTGCATTTGCAAGCTTCTAATGGCAAATTAATTCATTCATACATTTAATCTCAAATTTGCTTAATTCAATACAGCAAATCCTGGCACATAAGGCAGGAACTGACTGGTCCATTGCAGAAAGACAAACACACACACACACGCGCGCGCACAGTAGCATCGGGGCCAATTTGGCAACTCTAAACCAATTAATGCAACCTCCTCATTCTCAGAGGGAATGCACAACCTTCACACAGACAATGCCCGAGCACTGGCAAAATTTAACAGAGAATAAGAAGTGAATGTGAAGACAGTGACAAACAATGTGCAGGATTCTAACAGCCTTCCATTAGTTGTAATAAGTAGTTTTGAAGGTGGTACTTTGAAATTATTTGTTGTAGTTAACCTTCTAATATAGAAGAAAAAAATAAGACCCATACTGTAGAAATAGACTTCAACATGATGTACTTGAAAGCCCATATAGTGGCAGGTGCATCAAATAACAAGGTTGATGTGGGCCAATATTTTTCTCTGGCCTTTACACAAATATTCACATTTATAAAATACAATTTGTTTTTTCTAAAACCAAAGTAATTAATCTGCAAAACTTTTGAAAGTATCTTGTAGACATTTTTCAATTACTAATCAATGTTTTTTTTAATTATTGGTTAATTCATTTTATTAGGAAACGTTTAAAATCAAAAAGAGAATAAAGTCCCTGTCTCGCCTGCATCTCACTGATGCCCACAATACCACATACAGAGATGGCATGGTTTACACATCCTCGTGACAACAAAATAAGAAGTTTTTAATATAAGTTTTTAATAACTGTTTTTTCTAAAGTTGATACATTGGATGGAGAAGAGACATTATTACAAGCTGCTGAAAGTTCTAAAAGAAATAAGTTGTAAAATAAGTTCCTCTAGGAATCTACTAGACATTGATCTGGTCTTTAAGCTTTTCTAAGTTAATTTATATCTTACTAGCCGAAGCCCGCCGTAGCATACGGCAGTGTAAGAATAGGAACGGAAAACGGTGAGAAAGGAATTCAGTATAACAAAGGCTTAGGAAACCACCGTCGGAGTATAACGAAAATAGCAAGGAGCGAAACCAATGCCAATGGTGGAGAGAGTACCTTCCTGTAGCAGGCTATGGAAAAAAACAGACATACACTCGCCTAAAGGATTATTAGGAACACCTTTTCTATTTCTCATTAATGCAATTATCTAATCAACCAATCACATGGCAGTTGCTTCAATGCATTTAGGGGTGTGGTCCTGGTCAAGACAATCTCCTGAACTCCAAACTGAATGTCAGAATGGGAAAGAAAGGTGATTTTAGCAATTTTGAGCGTGGCATGGTTGTTGGTGCCAGACAGGCCGGTCTGAGTATTTCACAATCTGCTCAGTTACTGGGATTTTCACGCACAACCATTTCTAGGGTTTACAAAGAATGGTGTGAAAAGGGAAAAACATCCAGTATGCGGCAGTCCTGTGGGCGAAAATGCCTTGTTGATGCTAGAGGTCAGAAGAAGAGCAACTTTGACTGAAATAACCACTCGTTACAACCGAGGTATGCAGCAAAGCATTTGTGAAGCCACAACACGCACAACCTTGAGGCAGATGGGCTACAACAGCAGAAGACCCCACCGGGTACCACTCATCTCCACTACAAATAGGAAAAAGAGGCTACAATTTGCACAAGCTCACCAAAATTGGACAGTTGAAGACTGGAAAAATGTTGCCTGGTCTGATGAGTCTCGATTTCTGTTGAGACATTCAAACGGTAGAGTCAGAATTTGGCGTAAACAGAATGAGAACATGGATCCATCATGCCTTGTTACCACTGTGCAGGCTGGTGGTGGTGGTGTAATGGTGTGGGGGATGTTTTCTTGGCACACTTTAGGCCCCTTAGTGCCAATTGGGCATCGTTTAAATGCCACAGGCTACCTGAGCATTGCTTCTGACCATGTCCATCCCTTCATGGCTACTTCCAACAGGATAATGCACCATGTCACAAAGCTCGAATCATTTCAAATTGGTTTCTTGAACATGACAATGAGTTCACTGTACTAAAATGGCCCCCACAGTCACCAGATCTCAACCCAATAGAGCATCTTTGGAATGTGGTGGAACGGGAGCTTCGTGCCCTGGATGTGCATCCCACAAATCTCCATCAACTGCAAGATGCTATCCTATCAATATGGGCCAACATTTCTAAAGAATGCTTTCAGCACCTTGTTGAATCAATGCCACGTAGAATTAAGGCAGTTCTGAAGGCGAAAGGGGGTCAAACACCATATTAGTATGGTGTTCCTAATAATCCTTTAGGTGAGTGTATATAGATAGACGCCGCATTCACTGTGTTGCCCAGTCGACACGATAAGTCAGCGCGTCCGCCCTATTGCGAGTGGTAAAAGTGTCATTTAAACTAATACAGGTAGATGTGGAAACCGGGTTTTCGGATGAAAAAGCAATAACGTTTTAAACAGTATCATTTACATACAACAGATTTTGGCGAATCGTTTACATGCAATTATTTATATCCATTTATACACTAAATGTGTGTGTATCCCATGGTCTTAGAGTTGGTGGGCGGGTGCTCTCTGTCTTACGTGCGCTCTCTGTCTTGCTTGCCCTTAGTTACAGTTGGCGGGCAGGGCTCTGTGAGTTGGCGATCGTGGCTCTCTGGTTTGCGTGCGGTGTAAAGTGAACGTGGTTCTGAGGTGCATGTGGACTTTTGCACAGATGAAAGCAACTGAGGCTGTGTTTGGTGAGTTGCTGCGTGCGGGCACATGAGCAAGCAGTGCACATGCCTCGAGAGCGATGCTGCACACAGGAGGACGGTTACAGTTGGTGTGCATGGCTTTGTCATGCGTATCCCATGATGTGGTAGGAGGGTTAGAGTTGGAGGGCGGGGCTCTGTCGAGCGTATCCCATAGTCTTAGAGTTGGCAGGTGGGGCTCTGCCTTGCTTGCGCTCACTGTCTTGCGTGCCCTCAGTGTCTTGCTTGCGCTCAGTGTCTTGCGTCCCCTTAGTGAACTATATATATAGATTACAGGTCGACTCTTGCAATTTGTGAGGTTATGATTCATGGATCTGCCTATTGACAGGTTTACCATCAATAATGAAATCTAAACAATTTGGAGAGTTTTGAGATCTATTGTGGAAAACCACAGACAACACTGTAGCAGCAACACTTAAATGGACTCCAAATTCCATCAACCCCAGGAGTACCATGTCATTAAGCAGATTTGTTAGTAGCAACGAGAGTTGCTAGGTGATAGACAAGGACGCAAGCTTTAAATGTGGATCATAAAAAGTGTGCTTCACTGTGCAACTACATTACAATTACACCCATCAGCAGATTACAGTTTTCTCAGAATTTATTCCTTGTCCTATAGCCTACTTGTTCATGTGATTTCATCTGAATTGGAAAACGTCTTCTTCTGAGACCATTACCAATTTCTAAAAATCTACACATACATCGCCATCTTGGTAGGACAAAACTTTCAGAAGGCTGTTCACACCACTATCATCAGCATATGCAAAAATTTTGTAAAAAGTTACAGTTCACTAAAGAACTGCTGAAGTACACATTTTGTCTGGGGGAGACCACAGATCTTTTTCTTTGCAGCCAGCGTCACACAAGTGATTTGCTTGCATAGTGATAGTTCTGTCCTGCATTGTTCACAGCTTTTTGAATCTAATTTAGTGCATTGTAGCTGACTGCCAGGGCCCTTACCCGGCCAGGATGCCTCGATCATGGAAGGACCGGGGGAGAGAGCTTATTCCAGACACTATCTCCCCCTGAATGCTAGAGGGCAGCCATTCCACTGGGTTGCAGTGGGGCCACAGGTTTGGACCATGCAAGCCCAACCCTGCCACAACCAGGGGGCACCTAGACCTTTGCTGAGCCCTATTTAGCAGCACTTCCGCCACACCCAGAAGTGCTGCTGGAACCTCGTTGGACACCTGAAGTCTTTCCAGGTGTTCTATAAAAGAAGCCAATCACCACTACTCAGGGGGCCAAAGTTGGGAGGAGGTGGATGAAGAATGCTGGGAAAGGAGTGAAGGCTGAGAAAGAGAGAAGAAAAGAACGGAGCTTTGGTGCTGTTTATTTGTCTTGTGCTGCTGTGGGGAGCAACAAAAGCGCTTTCCACGTGAATTAACATGTGTTGTGTGGCAAACTCATGTCTCTGTCTGTCTGTGTTGGGGCAGCTGGAGCACCCCGGTTTCCACAGCGTATTTGCAGATTTTTGATTTTGTAGGGTTCTGTGCCCTTATCCTGCTTCAATCACAAGGGATAACTGTGTATAAACAAGTGATTCCACATTCTTCATATGTATGTTCCAAGCTTCCCTCACATTTATGCTGTGTTCCATTCATAAGGAAATGAAATTCCAAAAAATTCAGAAAATAATGGATAAGCAAGGGCAAGAATTATTAATACTGGAGTCTGGTATTAAAATTAATAATTGTTTTACAAGAGTGCTGAGGATTTTCCAACTGAGGACAGAAAATGGTAGAAAACAACTAAATTGTTTGATATTCACAATGAATAAAGACAAACTTTAATAAAGGAAGCATACTCGATAGGAACCTTTCCACCCAAAGACGCTGTGGATTGAATGGTTTCAAAAATGGACGGCTGCTACCTTATTAGATATCGTAGACTGTACATTCTGATCATTCTAATTATTTAGTGGGTTTCAACCATTTGCCTACCCCAAAATTTAAGCAAACTGCAGTCCTTCTCACTTTCCCAGACTTTGGGCACAATCAGTGAGCAAATGGCGGACATTTATACACAAGTCTAGGATTAAGACTCGTTCTATAAAATTCCTGAAAACCGTCGGGACAGTTTGCCCTCTGGAGGCCTCAAGGTTTCATGCACCCTGAGCCCAATCTTACACTTTAAACACTAAGCTCCCATTTTTAATTTTAAGCTGCTTTCTTATCTGCCTTTACAGTATTTTCATTCTAGCGAACTGGGAGAATAAAACTTGCCACCCTTCTCTTCCATGACGCCATATTTAAACCAGTGCTCACTGGAATTTTCATGTACAGCTTATCTTTTTGTGGCACCTCTTACAGGAGGACTCATATTTAAATCAATGTTGGTGTTATCCATCTTCACACCGCTTCTCACAGTTACAAATCTGTTTATAGTGCCAACCTCATTGCTGCTGCAGCTCTATTGCCAGAGGTGTGTGTTAGCATAGTTTTGTTTAAAGTTTTATCCTGATGTAATTTTTATAAATAAAAGGAAAATATGAAGTTGAAGGAGCAGCCAGTAAACACACACACACCCACTCACACAGCATGGAGGAAAGCAAACAGCAAAAGACAGAAGAAAGTGATGAAAACGGGTGGAAAAGGAGGAAGCAAGTCCCAACCAGCACTCGACTGGTATGAAGCCAGTTTCAGATATTAGATGTGGAAAAATTAATCATTTGGACACAGAGAGTTCAATAAGTACAACATTATGGAAAGAAGCCTTGGGGACTTCAGGACAGGCCAGGTCAGGGTATATGAAAAACAGGAGGCTGAAGGCAACTTAGCTGTGATGGTAGCAATCTTTGTGGACATGAAAGGGTGTGTATTGGCATACTGATAACATTTTGGTCAGCATTAGTTTGAACTGTTAAATGGTGTCACTATGCAATGGAGACATTTGAAAAATGGCATAACTCACTGTTAAATAAAAAAAATGCATTAGTGATCATTCTTTGACCATAACATCAGTCTTGCTACACTGCAACTAATTTAGGCTGCGAAAAGTTGTTTACCCAGAGCTCAGAAGTACTATTACGTGAATGAAAATCATCAATTTACACCATCTTCAACTTCACAGCAGACATGTGTTCAGTCCCACCTACAAAACCCGTGCTGAGCCAAACATCAGGTGCCTTTTAAGCACCTCACCTGAAGCACATTTCAGTAAAACTCTTCTGCAAAAATCAAATGACTGAAGTACCTAAGTTCACAGTACTGATGTAACACATGTTCAGATGGTGTTTAATATAAAATTTCCTGGTGATCTTAAGGTTATGATTTGATGCCCAGTTTTGATTTTCAGTCACAAAATGTCATGAAGTGTGCCTGAGTAAAGGTTTGAGTCTTGATAAAAGTGTGCACATTTTGCACTTTTACCTTGTTTTTTATCTCCAGGTATGTGTTTTCATTTTTTGTTGTACCTGTAAGGTAAAGTGCATCTCTAAATTAGTTGGCTATGAATACATATACAAATAAATAATATAAAATATTTACTTGTTTACAAAAAATATAAATAAATGTAGACATGAGCATGAATATGCATCTGGCATCTATCCACCATTGATTTCCTCCTTATGTCAGATGCTGCTAGCATCCCAGCGTCCATTGGATTAAGTGGGCTAAAAAAAACAGAGTGGATAACTCGTCATACTGTAAATGATCGTTCTTTCTCTCATTTAACTGCAGATTAAAAACAATTTGTACTCTGCTTTCATAAATACACAACATAAGACTTGGGTTTCCACTTACGATGGCGATTTTTACATTAACTTGTGAGAATCCAAACTAACATGTTAGGGTTTAATAAATGAAGATTAAGAGAATATCCTTCAAAGATTCACTCCAGGCCCCTGTAAACCTAAATTGGATAAGTGGGTGTGAAAATTTATGGACAATAGCACATGAGGTTCGTAGTATGAATGACTAGTGGATGCATTGGAAACAAAACTTTGATAGACTAAGTCATTTAACAAATATGACCAAAGTTTACAGTGAAAAAAATCTTATACCTCCAACATAAGCTGAGTAAACTCCTCATTTCCAAGAAAGGAAGGCTTCCAGTCCTGCTTAACGTCAATAGCTTCTGTATGGGATGATACATCTTTACAAAGCAGAAAAAAAAATCAACATTTATTGGCACTGCTCGACTGCTCATTAAAAGGACTATGTGCATTAGATAAACCCCTTGATCGAATCAACATGCACTAGGAAAAGCTTTTGAAGAGTCTCAGCATCTTAGCTATTAACAGGCAAAGTAAAAAACTAAAACATTATGAAAGAATCAGAAAGCAAACTATAGATATCTGAAAGATACAGCAGAATACAATTCACTGTGATTCACCTAAGCTTCTTTCTTTTACTCAGAAGTAATAGCATGACATCTCTTAAACCTGTCTTCATTTTCTATGACTATTCTGTACTGAAGTGTCGCCTTATTTTGACATATTTTGGTGACTTGATGGCAATAACCAGGCAGGAATGTCAGTGGTATTTTTTCATTTCTAAAACTGCATTCTAGTATCTTCTATAATTTACTCTCTATATATAAAATCCTAAGCCTAAAAGTGCAATGATTTTGAACAACAATTTTATGTGACGTTTTTATATCACTTTTTAAATCGGGTTTATTTTAAAACCTACATATATATGTTTGGTATCATTCTTTTCAGAATTTATCAAACATTAATGTGATGTTGTTAGATTTTCAGATTCTTATTCCATTATTAAATTATGAACTATAAAATATCAAGAACTCACGTCCCGCGAGATGAGACTTTGTGCCAAGACATTTAATCACACCCGGGGCCAGAAATTAAAGAAAAAGAGTAGGACAGCTGCTGTACAGGCTTTTAAATGTTCGAAGCAGTGTGAGAGATGCAGATCACATGGCACGGCAGCAAGCCAGCAAAAAAAACTGTATTTGTTTCCCATTGTATCACCATTTATGAGGGGGTTTCGGAGGAGCGACCGCGTCTCCTTGGGGTGTGTTCAGCCCCCCTCTTCACAACATGAGCAGCTGAGACATGAAGTGAGAGGAGCGTAGCGCAGGCTAGCGGGGTCGGCGAACAAAGAGATATTAGGAGGTAACCTCCTAATATAATATAATATAATATAATATAATATAATATAATATAATATAATATAATATAATATAATATAATGGTAAGATCTGTGTGTCCTATTCCCCAGTTTGACTTTGCTGTGATTGGTCAGTTTGGCTTTGGTAAGTTGATTAAAAAAGGAGGTGTGAGTGAGTAAGCTACCTGAGCTGGAATAAAGGCATATGAGGCATGCTGAGAGTCACCTTCAAATACTGAAAGTAGGAGGTGAGCAAGGCGCCTCAGATATAATGAGTGCCTGAGAAGCAGGCTTTACAGAAATGCGCTTGACAGAGGGAATGTCAGTCAAGAAAGGTTCAGACACATGTGAGTAAAGGTGCAGAAGGTACATGAATGGCAAAAAACTGAAAATATTTTTACAATTGTTATATTACTTGTCTTCAACAGGTAATGCAATTAGAATAACAGAATTAGGGTTGTGGGGAGCCATGGCCTATCCCAACAGGATCAGGTATAGGCAGGAACAAACCCTAACCAGGGTGACAGTCTATGGCAGAGCTTAATCTCTGACATATTCATATAGAGCTGATTTAGAGTAACTTATTCACGTAACGTGTAAGTCTTTGTGATTTGGGAAGAAAAAGCAAAGAAAAAAAAACTGTATTGAGGGAAAAGCCCACACTAATACAGGGAGAGAATTCAGACTCCATGTGTACAACAACCGGGTGGATGATTTCAACACTGGATGCAGAATCCATGAGCCAGCAGCACTAAGCACCATTACAATATCAGTAAGCGTAACTGTGGTTATGTGCGTGAGTGACCATGAGTGGGCCCTGTCATGGATGGGCTGCATTTCCATGGTTTTTTTTTTCTTCCCTGAGTCAGACTTGAGCGTGGAAAGGCAGCCCGTCTATCACAGGGCCCACTCATGCATGCTTGTGTACATGTTCTCTGAACACTCTCCCCACGCCAATGTAGGCAGTTCTCTTGGTATTTCATTATTCCTTCCACATCGCCATTGCCGTGCACATAATGTTATTTGGTGATTCCAAATCGGCCCTGCTGAAAGTGAGTGTGTGTGTGCAAGACTAATCCCCAAGATGCTCCATCTGTGGTTGGTTCTTGTCTTGTGCCCATGCTGCCAAAATGGGCTCCAGTCCACCAACAATACTGTTTTAGAATATTTTAGAAGTGTACCACATTGAAGTGAGAGGGCCTGAGTTTACCAGCATTGTTAAGAGTGAGAGACACTGTAATGTAAAAGGAAAAATCAAAGAATACTTTACATCAATGCTTTTGGTGGTTTGAAGAAAGAAATGCTGGCAACTCCTGTTACATGGTTCTGAATTAACTGAAAGGCTGTATTGTCCAGTAAAAGAATAAAAATGAATCATTAGCTAAAACATCAATATTCAATAAAAGCACAACACAGCAGCTAATCCAAGAATGATGAATTAGAACTTTTGCAACTCACTTTTTTGTCACTATTGATATGTTTGCAACTCCTGGCACGTCTACACAAATAAGGTAAGTAAATTAATAAATTTCTTTATAGATTGCATGTTTACATAACACGTTCTCATAAAAGCAAGCAAAGAAAATGGTTAAATACAATTCTATAAAAATTTACAAAAAGAATGGCATCTGGCAGGAGATTTCACAACAATATCTGACCTGCTATTGTTCTTCTACAGTACACAAGGAAAGATGTTAAGAAGCAAGAAATCTGTCATTTTTTATAATGCATGATCAACAAAGTTCCTCTTTAGACAGCTTTTTAAAAAGACATTAAAGAGTTACCACTGTGTTTCTGTAAGAAGTCAATGGTCCGCTCCAGCACGGTGGTCTTGTCCATTTTCCGAGTGTTTCCCGGAAGCATGGTACTGAGCTCTTTGATGAGTACATTAAACTGGTCTCTCCGCTTCTTCTCTGACTTGTTGCGTGAAGCCCTAGAATGTATTTTTAAAAGAATATACATATTTAGAACAATCAACTGGCAAACTGCTATCTAGCCACTAAAATCTAAGAATGTTTCTGATAATTGTTTACTGCTTGAACCAAACTGAAAGTTACTTACTTTCTAATAACATCTATCCTCTTAAATCTGTTTCTCTTCTGCATGAATGTGTACTTCCATACGCATCACAATCGGCTGTTGCTGGATATCAGCTTGAAATGAGTGTGTATAGCGCAACTCTTTATATGTGTAAGCTGACTATTTGCTAAATCAGTGTTTCCCAACCCAGTCCTGTGGCCCCACTGTGGCTGCAGGTTTTTGTTCCAACCAGCTTCTGTTTTTAATTGAACTCCTGGGCTAATTAAGTGATCCTCGACAGTACTCTATTTTTCCAATGTCACATTAATAACATCACCCGGTCTGCTTAATTCCACTTACGTAATATTAATCGCATTCGTCCCTCCCTCACTCCTCATACTACTGCCATTCTTGTTCATAGTCTTGTCACTTCTCGGCTGGACTACTGCAATTCACTCCTCTTTGGTCTCCCTAATAAATCTCTTCACAAGCTTCAGTTAGTCCAGAATTCTGCAGCACGTATCATCACTGGAATCCCATCTTTTCACCATATTACTCCGGTCTTGCAGCAGCTTCATTGGCTCCCGATCAAGTTTCGTATTGATTTTAAGATTCTGCTACTAACTTTTAAAACCATCCATAACCTCGCACCTCCATATCTGTCTGACCTTCTACATGTTGCCATTCCATCCCATAACCTTAGATTCTCTTCCTCCACCCATCTGACCGTTCCTCCCTCCCGTCTAACCACCATGGGGAGCAGAGCTTTCAGCCGTTCTGCTCCCAAGCACTGGAACTCATTACCTGCGGATCTCCGAAATATTAAATCATATTCATCTTTCAAATGTAAACTTAAAACACATTTGTTTAAAATGGCTTTTTCTTCTTCCTCCTAATTATAGTGGTTTTGTTTGGTTTTAACTTTTACATTTTCTGATGTTTTAAGTTGTTTAAAATTGTGTTTTGTATTTATTTATTTGTTTATTTATTGTTTGTTCGGTGTCCTTGAGTTCTCTGAAAGGCGCCTTGTATAAATAAAATGTATTATTATTATTATTATTATTATTATTATTATTAAGTGTCATTTCCCAAGTTCTGTGTTTTGGGAACAATATAGAAATTAGAAAACTAAGTTTGGTAAATATATACAGTCGACTCAACACTGCTGAAAACACATTACTTTAACATGGCCTTTTTATAACTTCATTTTAATCGTAATTTAACTTAATCCTGATACTCTGTATGTTCAATTCATCATAACAACTATTCATGGTGGCTCTAAAATCGGTACTGACCCCTACTCTCTTTTCTGTTTCTTTTTCCGGTTTCTTTGTGGTGGTGGCCTGCGCCACCTCCACCTACTCAAAGCTTCATGATGCTCCAACAATGATGGACGGATTAAAAGGAAGAAGTCTACGTGACCATCATCATCATCAAGCCCTTCCGTGAGAACCCTAAATCCAAAGAGGACTGTTTCATTTATGTTAGGTAGAATGCCCAGAGGGGACTGGGCGGTATCATGGTCTGGAATCCCTACAGATTTTATTTTTTCTCCAGCCGTCTGGAGTTTTTGTTTTTCTGTCCCCTGGCCATTGAACCTTACTCTTATTCGATGTTAATGTTGATTTATTTTTTATAATTATGTCTTTCATTTTTCTATTCTTTAATATGTAAAGCACTTTGAGCTACTGTTTGTATGAAAATGTGCTATATAAATAAATGTTGTTGTTGTTGTTGACTCTTGACATATGACCGGCCTGACATGCGAACAACTTGATTTACGAGCAAAATTTTTGTTTTGATTTACGTCCAACATCTTCCGTTATGACCCGAATGCGGTCACGTGTATCCGCTTGTGCGATTGTAAACAAACAGCCGAGAGCGTTCGTAAGCGTCAGTTGGAACCCAGATACATGTGTTTGTGGATGTAACATAATTCATTAAGACCATGGCAAGCAAGACGCATAATTGCTAAGGAAGGAAGAGAAGGTAACGAAGGTAAAGAAAGTGATTGTTAAGGGATGTTAGGTAGTGGGCTGGCGCGGCACATGATGATGATGTCATCAGGCTGAGTCAGCACTGGCTTGCTTTGGAGTGTATTATTACAGCAGTTCACAACACAGCCAGCTTTGAACTGAGTGCTCGACTACTGTCATTATTAACTTGAGAAACAGCGATCACAATCGAAACGAAGAAGGAAATTGTGCGGAAATATGAGAGTGGTGTTCGTGACTGATCTCGCTAATATGTACAGCATGTCGAAATCCACCATCTTGACAATTTTACAAAGAAAAGATTTGCATAAGGAGGCTCCTTCTAAACAATAACCACCTTCCGTTTCATTCTCCTCCTCCTCCCTTCCTGAAGCCCAAAAATGTCAAATTAAATGGCGAGTGCAGTATGAAATTGTTGTTTCTGGTAGCTAGGCACTTTTTATAAGTTTTTGGTTAGTACATTAGAAAAATTATTGGTGTTTTGGTAAATTATGCGCATTATACAACCCTTTTTTATTATGAAAAGGTTAAGTAAGTGTTGCTGTGGGAGGTTAAAAGTGCATTATGGGTATTTCCATTATTTCTTATGGGAAAAATAGTCTTGACTTACAACCAACTTGAGTTACAACCAGCCCTCACGAACAAATTGAGTTCGTAAGTCAAGGGTCCACTACAAGTAGTTGCAGCCTTTGGTTATTCAGTGTTGTTTGCTAGCGTGACTGCTCTGCTCATTTTTAATTCTCATTAATAAGATACAACGATGGGGAAAAACTGAACAGAGAAAGGGCAAAATATAATGAAATCAACAAAAGAGAGTTAAGCATTTAAATCTATAACAAAAGCAGAAGTATTTCTAAATGTCTTATAAATGTAAAAACCATGCTGCTGTGCTTTTCTGAATGTAGAATAAATGAAAAATAATACGAGCTAATTAAATGAAATCAGTGCTATCAGGTGTTGTCACTGATTAGGAATCTAGTTGGAACAAAAATCTGCAGCCACGGGGGGATCACAGAACTGAGGTTGGGAAAAACTGTGCTAAATAACCACTTGCATGTGTTTCTGCATGTACTGTAGAATATTTTGATAATGCATTGTTAATGAAAATTAAGATTTTTAATGCATCCTCTATTTACTATGAGTATAAATTTAAAAATATCTATTGAGAAGACATAATTACACGCTTGCGTGTTCTTCCATTGTTAGTGAGGTTCTCCTGTCTGCCTAGTGCTGCTTACAGTGGGGGGTCAGCTTTGGCACCCTATGAATCATGCACTTGAAAATCACATACAAAAATAGATGGAGGAATGGATGCTTAATGACAGCAAGGCAGACAATACGACAATAGATGTTTTTTGTAGTGCAGGTGTTCATTCACCATACACATGCACATACAATCCAAAATGAAAACATTTATTAAGAAGACAATGAAATATAAGCATTCATGTCAGATTCATGTTTGGTAAAAAAAAAACACACATTAACTACCATTTCACATCAAGCTTCACAACCTCCTCTCCAGAAATGGTAAATATTGATTCACTCTTTTTGTCTGTTTTTTTACTAGTGCTGGTTATGAGGAGGCAATGAGTGTCCTAAAAGTAGTACAAAGTAAAAGCAGGCCATGAAACATAGAAAAATAAATGAAAATTAGTATCTTACAAGTAAATATAACTGATTTAAGACAGTCATTACTCCATTTCCCAGCACACACATCGTCAAAGAATGTATTGACTCATTGTCTATACAACAATTTTTGCAAAAACAGGCTATTCAGCCCAACAAGCTTGCCAATCCTATTCACTTGATTTCTTCAAAATAACATTAAGTCGAGTTTTGAGGGTTCCTAAAGTCCTACTCTCTACCACACTCATTTGTAAATTATACCATGTCCACAAATCTGTGTGGAAGGAAAATCTTTCTAACATTACTGTAAAATTGGTTGTTAATAAGTTACCCTCTCTGTCCCCATGTTTTTGTTTAAGAATGTATTTTAAAGTAATAGTTTGGACCCACTGTACTAATTGCCTTTGTAATTTGAAACACTCAGTCAAGTCTTTTTGCTTATTCTGAAAAGGTTCAACTCCTCCAATCTCACCTTATAGTTCATACCTCTTAGAATCAGCCTAGTCGCTCCCCTCTAGACTTTCTCTAGCACTGCTGTGTCTTTCTTGTAATATGGAGAACAAAGGTGTACTATACACAGTCCTTCAGGCGAGGCCTCAACAGTGTGTTATATAACTTAAGCATAACCTTCTTTGACTGTACTCTACACATCAGGTTATATAAGCTAACATCCTGTGGCTGTGGACTCGATGAGTCCACAATAACTCTTACATCATTTTCAGTTTTGTGTATTCAAATGTAACATTTTTATTTCCAACATAGTTAACACTTACTTACATTAAATTTCATCTGCCACAAATGCTCCCAAGGCTGTATGCTGTCCAACTCCGCCTGTAACGATTTACCTGATTCTAAATTACCTACCATTCTAAATAGTTTGGTATCAATTTTAAACTTAACCAGCCTTTTAATTTTCCAGATCATTTATGTACAACTAGCAAAATACCCGTGCTTCGCAACGGAGAAGTAGTGTGTTAAAGAAGTTATGAAAAAGAAAAGGAAACATTTTAAAAATAACGTAACATGATTGTCAATGTAATTGTTTCGAGACTGTTATGAGTGTTGCTGTCATCAAGGATTTGATTATCATTATTTGTTCCAATCAGGTTCGTATTTGGAGGATGTGTTGTGTTCAAGTTACATTCCGTGTTTGTCTAGTCTATCCCTGACCATCTCATCTTCATTGTCAACCGTTGTAAAGATAACAGGTTTCATTCATCGAAGTGATCAACACCCAAATCGGTACTCGTGAATCTAAGATGTTTAACAGGCATTCCCAGTATTAGGTTGTGGATTTGCCTGCGAATATTTAGCGGCAACGTGTCTATGAATGTAATTTAAACTTAAGCTTTACACCTTGCTTTCCTATTGATATGTGTACAAAGGCTTGTTCAGATTCAGAGGGTTGTTCCTGTCCTACTGCATCAATAAGCAGCTTGTCTTCCTCTTTATCTGAGACATCACACACTGCATGCACGGGTTTACCTTTCCCAGTCCTGCAAAGTCAGTTCACGTGAGCCGCTCGGAGTACATGCATCGAAGGTTCTCAGCTGTGCTTGTGGTATCTCGTGTGATCTTGTGATGTCCACGGCTTTATTTAATTTTAGCTAAGACCCGGCACTTTAAAGTTTCTCTCGCACTTTCACTGAGTTTGTGCCAAACACTAGTCTATCCCTGACCATCTCATCTTCGTTTGCATAAGCACAGTCCTTCACCCGCAAATATTTAGCGGCAGAGTGTCTATTGGATAGCTGCTGACGGGCAGCCTTATATGGGCAGACACTCAATTACGTGGGAGGCGTGACGATGAGGGATGCAACTCCACCTCACATGGCGACTGAGCTGCATGCTATGGCCGCATATATGTATGTAAGTAGGTTCCAGTTATGACCGTTACGTGTAGAATTTCGAAATGAAACCTGCCTAACTTTTGTAAGTAAGCTGTAAGGAATGAGCCTGCCAAATTTCAGCCTTCTACCTACACAGGAAGATGGAGAATTAGTGATGAGTGAGTGAGTGAGTCAGTCAGTCAGTCAGTGAGGGCTTTACCTTTTATTAGTATAAATAAAGGAACAGCGACCCCAGCACAGATCTATTAGATGTAGAATACGCAATTTTAATTGCAACTATCCATAACAGTAAAAGCCTTCAGTATATTATTTTAAACAATCACAATATGCACTTATAGAAAATTTACAACTGACATGTAGCCTGTGGTGAAAATCTTACATTTGGTGAATAAAAAAGGTTACTTGTGCACTGTGCCAGTCAAAGCCCATTTGGAGCCTTATGTGATCGGTGCCCCATGGTATCCAAGGCGGGTAGTAAGTACTAAGCTTCAACAACCTACTGCCTCAGTGTCCTTCTATTGCAAACATAAATGGCACTCCTTTGTGTACATACTGCAGACTTTATAGACCACCTGTCCCTTGGTATCCAGAGCGCATGTCCCTTAACTTTCATAAACGGCAGCCTCAATGGATTGACTTGCTCATTAGTGGCAAGATGCTACCCTTGGGGGCTACCCATGTCACTCATATATAAATCAGCCACTGCATATGCAAGCTAAATGTTTAGCTTTGAAATACGATTATAATCTGTAAGGATCTGATTTTCTTTTAATTTACTGTATCTAGGTTTATTGTGATTTCATTTTATGTATTTTTGATCCACTTGTGGTTTTGGAGAAGGTATAATCCATTTTTGTTACTTGTGTAAATGTCCAAAATCATTTAAACATGTTAAGTTATTTTTACATGCTGTCACTGCACCATTTTGAATTTTATGAGTGTCACCCATTATGTGGTTTATTCAGCTTTGCCATGCATTGACATCTGAGAATAACTGGAAGTGCACAATGCATAATATCACTGTCACAACAGTAAAATGTCAGAGTTAAGCACTTTGGTTGTTTAAGATGTTGAATACAACTCAGTTCAAATCCATAGTGTACTTTCTAGATTGGCAAAGGCTTACAACTTGCTTATTTTTCTTCTTAAACTACAACTTTGTTTAGTGTTTTTGGCTTGATGTACTGATTTCCTGGCTTTTGTACAGTGTTTTGACCACGTTTTATCTACTGGTCCCTTTTCATTTTGCCATTTTTCTCTAAAATAGAACAAGACTGAACAGTCAAAAACATTCAGCTGCTTCCAAATCGCTGGTTTCCTGCTGGTTCTTGAAGACCCATCTCTTTACAAAGAGCCAAGGAGTTGCGTTACCTTTCCACCATATCTAACCTTGTCTAACTGGGCTTTTGTTAGTTTGTCACCAGCAGTGCTAAGCCTGTTGTATTTCTCAGCTGCCTGATTAGAATATTTTAGAACATTAAAACAATCTAGATAAGAACAGGCCATTCAGCCCAACATACTGTATCTGTTCCTATTCAATTAATTCTTCTAAAATAACATCAAGTCTCATTTTGAAAGTCCCTAACGTCTTACTGTCTACCACACTACTTGGTAGCTTATTCCAAGTGTCTATGGTTCTTTGAGTAAAGAAAAACTTCCTAATGTTTTTGTGAAATCTACACTTAACAAGTATCCAACTGTGTTCTTGTGTTCTTCTGAACTCATTTTAAAATACAAGTCTCGATCCACTGTACTAATTCCCTTCATAATTTTAAACACTTCAATCATGTCACCTCTTAATCTTCTTTTGGTTAAACTGTAAAGGCTCAGCTCTTTTAATCTTTCCTCATCATTCAATCCCTGTAGCCCTGGAATCAGCCTAGTCGCTCTTCTCTGGACCTTTTCTAGTGCTGCTATGTCCTTTTTGTAGCCTGGAGACCAAAACTGCACACAGTACTCAAGATGAGGCCTCACCAGTGCATTATAAAGGTTGAGCAAAACCTCCTTGGACTTGTACTCCACAGATCGTGCTATATAACCTAACATTCTGTTAGCCTTCTTAATGGCTTCTGAACACTGTTTGGAAGTTGATAGCTTGGAGTCCACTATGACTCCTAAATGCTTCTCATAAGCTGATAACCTGCCGCTGCTTTACAAAGCATTCAAACATACTGTACTCATTTTGATCCTTTATTAAAGCCACTTAATGAATGAAGCTGTCTACTTACTAAAAATAATAATAAAAATTATAACATGTACTCACAAATAATTACATTTTCATATGCAGCTAACAGTGCTGGTTTAACCCAGAAAGGTCAGCAGTACAGGACGGGCAAACTTTTTCTGCACCTTCTGTTTATATACAGTAAGCACACAACTCCAACATGCTGATTAGTTGTTACATGATGCCCTTAGTGTTATTGAAGTTGCACTCTTTTGTGCTGGGGCCTGTTTTAACATCATAAATGTTGTAATAAAGACTTTGTATATTTTGCTTTTTACATAAGAAATATGAAAGATAACATGTTAAGTGACAATAACAGCAGGGTCACTTCAGTTAAATGCTGAGTTATACAATTGAAGACACTGGAGCATCCAAAATTGAGGCATTCACAGAGCCACACAGTTGAAATAGACACCCAGACTGCTTTTTAAAAAATTCCCAGCCAAATTGAATTTGAGTTGCTATACCGTTTCCAACAATCACTTTTAAGTCATCTGGCCAGGTGATAAAAAAGCATAGAGGAGGGACATTTCAAGCATGTAGTTATGCTGTACGTGTATCTACCATTTAATTGCAACAAATATATTTTGCTCCTTTAGGCCTTATTCTGGGTTCATGGACTGTTATAGGCCACATTATACACACAGATGGTTGCCACAGTGCTTAGCACTACTAAGTCACAGCTCCTATGCTCAGCTCCTAAACTGGACAATTTCTGTGTCCTTTTGCTTCTTCTCCTTCTGTCCTGTCTGGATTTTTGGGGTATGCCAGTTTGTTCTCATAGAAGAACTTATTGGTTTGATTGGTGACTCCAGAACTGACCAACTAAGATTGAGACTGAGAGCATGCTGTGATGGAGTTTGAGTGGATGGAATACTTCAAAAAGTAAGTAAATTACCACACAAAAAGTTATGAAATATAGCTAGCTCTGTGTAATATACAGTAGATCTTGACTGACATTTGTAAATTTTAATATATGCTTTATTTTCGATAGAAATATTATACTCATGCCTGACTCTCTGTACTTTTGCTTTCATTTTGAGTTATTCCAATTAAAAATAATCCCACCTCTTTGCCTTGTCCTTCTCATCTTCATCCATCAGATCTTCAGTGCTGCTGCTTCTTAAAAAAAAAAGAATATAAATATCATGTAAAATCTTTTACAAGCAGACAGACAGGTGGATGGATATGTCCAACAGACGGACGGACATACAAACAGACGGACAGACAGACAGACAGACAGACAGACAGACAGACAGACAGACAGACAGACAGATAGATAGATAGATAGATAGATAGATAGATAGATAGATAGATAGATAGATAGATAGATAGATAGATACTTTATGGATCCCTGACAGGACATTCAGTTGCTCCAGCAGAGAAACACATCATCCACTCACAGAGAAGAACAGTTTCCACGATTACATCACTTAAAGAACCAGGACTAGACACACAATATGCCAAGCACACATGTAATGCATGCCAGTGGGTCTGTCATAACCGGCAAGGGTGAAAACAGGCATGATGAGAGGAAGCATTATTCAAACCAATGGCTAATGGCAAAAAAGAGCGTCAATAGCACCTCTGAGCACACCAGGTAGAATGAGTGAGTGACTATTGGCACTCCGGGACAGAGCAGGGACTGGGCAGCATTAACCACTGAGGCCTCTAATTTTGTCATCGTCTTATTTTTCCAGTGCAAAGTACTGTATACACCATGTTTTTAAAATTTTATTTAAGTTTTACATATTGCACTCTTGCCGAATTAACAACCACCTATAACCACAAAATCTTCCTTTCTCTGCAGCCAATTTTGTCTTTTATTTTTAGATGTCCAATATCTGGTGCTACTAAAAAAACAACACCCACCATGAGGAAGGTTTTCATTCACAAGAAGAACATCTGAGCATTCTCTTCTCAGTAAATTGGATACCATCATAGACTCAATGCTCATCACCATACTGTTACCCAGGCTCTTCCTACAAACTTCTGCTAAGCTCTGAGACCTTGGAATATCCACCATACAGCTGCAGGCTTCCTCCATTAGATTATCATTTGATCAGACCTTCTTAAATATTTTTAGAAGGAATCACTTTCAGCTAACCATGTGTAGAAAGAACCGGTGAACCGGTATATCACCTGTCCACATGGTGAAAAAAAAATATTTTCTTGACATTTGACCACATACTTTGAAAAACAGAGGTGGGAGCAATTGTTAAGAAACACATTGGTAATAAGTCTTCTTTTGTACTTTTTATTATGGTATATGGAAGAGACCCACTGTAAGAAGTGTGTGAGGCCCATGAAATTACTTAACTGTAAGTGGGTGACAGATGACTTGCACACCAGAAGTATTCTGCGTACCAGCATATTACTTAAGTGGGCACGCTAGGTGTCGTTTTTGAAAATTCTATCTGCTATTTTTCTTGCTGTTCATTGTCTAAGGCAGGGTTACCAGACGTCCTGATTTCAGTAGGACTGTCCCGAGTTCAACAGACAAATCCCGAATGTTTGTGAAAACAAACATTGTATAGCATGTAGAAAAAAATCTTAATTCAATTTTGAAAATGAATGTCTAGTTAAAGAGGCTTGGTAAATTTTTGTAGACAGACTGGCGTACCACCTTTTATGGATAAAATTTGTAAATGTCAGCTGAATCCGAGTGTTTGAATCGTACATGTTTGTGTATGTTGTGTTCTCGTGTCATTGTATGTTTCTTGTAGATTATACATGTTTAAATATCTACGTATAATTAGAATTTAATTAAAACTATCTGTTTTTTTGCTTTTCTTAGTTCCTTAACATCTTCTTTTTGGTTGCTCAAAATGGTGGCAGTCCTGGTCTATAATTTTGGAAATATAGCAACCCTGGTCCTATAAGTATACTTTAATATCATCTAGAACCTTACAGATTTTGCAGGCTTCACTCTCCTGAGCATTTAGAAATGCACAGAATTGTAAATGTAAATCATATTACTGAGAATTCATTGAAAAAAACATGTTAACAATTAATGCCAGATGATCCACATCAATTCATAACATGTACATTTATACAAAATCGGTTGCCATGCACCTATAACACATTTTCCAGCATATGTAATTATTCCTTAAGGCTCAACAAATGAATGAAGAGTCGATCCCACAGTAGGTCAGCTTTAGAATTTGAAACAGTGTTTGGTCAAGCCATCAGAGCTCCAGGCAAGCCATGGCTGCCTTAATGAGTTTTTGCTAAATCATCAAAGCTGTCGCAGAGCACATGCCAAGAAGGATCTATGCCAGGAGATATGCACATGAGCTTCACTTTGAGGTCACCAGCGTTAAAAAGATGTCCTACTGAATGCAGACTCTGAAATTCAAGAGAAAAATGGATCCCCTTTATACACAGATGTCTGGCATTGGGTGTGGCACCAGGAAGCGACTGGCTGACTCATACAGCAGGCTGCTTTAAGCACAAATTCATCATATTTTCCACATTCACTCAATGAATTTATGTTATTTTTGTGCTTTGACAGGAGGAGGTACTTTAGAAAATAAACACATTTTCAAATTAAGCCATAGTAAAAGTCAGTTTTAAGATAAAGTGCGACAATTGTTCTGTTTTCTCCCCCACAAAGAAGCCAAATTGGCTTGGCATTAGGAGACAGCGTGAGCTTGGGAAACTAATAGGAATCTGTGCCGAGCATTGACTGTCAGTATGATGGGGTCGAGCTTTGGAGGGATAAATGTCTTCTTTTATCTCAAGGCTTCACATGGTGCTGTCTAGACACAGCAGGCGCAGGACTATGTTAGCTGTTTTCGCTATGACTTTAAAAGAAAAAGATTCACCAAAAGCTGAAAATATGCAGACATCTTAGGGGGTTAAATGGGGAAGGCTGCTTAGCATTTTTTTAAAGTTTTGGACCCAGAGACTTGTATCATTTCTTTTGGAGATGGATGGTAAAAGCAAGATATAATGGTGTACTAGTCTAAAAGACGCATTACTGGAGGATCAGCCATCAACAGCAGTTCAGTCACAGAGGGCTTTCCTGTTTCCCTCTATAAAAAATGGCCTTCGTTGTTCCGTTGTTGTTGCAGCACTTCAACAAAATCGATACATAAGTACAGACTGATCATTTAAACATGGCCACTATTTTCTTTGTTGTAGCTGAATATCTGCATGTCTTTCATGGCTTAAAACATATCTATACATCTCATCACAAAGCATTACTCTGAGTAATACAACATATCACTTTATATTTTTAATTATTATTTCAATGATTTTATTTGAAGAAAACAATATTCCATAAATTCATGTTAAATTTAACAAACTAGAATTCAACCTCCGTCCGAGGCGAACCAACAGCAGGAGTAAATCTTTAAAAACAACAAAGAATGGAGAATGTCCTTTTGCCCAATATAAATGCTTATTCAAAGATTTGACTAATTAGATCTCTAAGTGTTTTAATCCAAGACATTTTCCTAACATTAAATAATGTGTATGTTTGAGAGGGTAGAAAGAGGTGGTTGTCATGTAAAGATGCAACAGATAAAAGCTTCTCTGTCTTAAAGTGATTCCTGCATTGGTTCCATATTGTGAGTGATTGATGGACAATTGAATTATTAGTGTATTGACAATAAGTTGTATTTACTGGGCACAAAGCAGAATATATAAAGAAGTACAGCAAGATTTTACTTCTATTGCAGACCAGGCTTGTGTATATTCATCGATTTGTGTCAATGTCCAGGTCTTTATAGCTTATATATTTGCCACCCATAATAAAAATGAAAGTTAGGTAGTGCCATCCCACGTTCTGCTTTAGGTCATTGTAAAGTTACCCTTTGTATGCATGGATGTTTCAAATTCCAAATAAATTAGGTTATAATTGAATCTAATTTCTGACAAAAATATTTGTTAATGTATATGGGGATGCTCTGAAATAGAAAAAGAAGCCTGGGAAGGATGTTCATCTTGACAGTTTTGATTCTCCCTACTAATATGAGATGGAGGATAGACCATCTGTTCACATCTTGTTTAATGTTTTCCTTGCAGATAGCAAAATTCTGTTGAAGAAGATCTTCATATTAACTTATGTTGTTTACCCCTAGGTATTTAAGCTGATCTGCTAAAATAAATGGGAAGGTGTCCAATCTAATACTGCACGCTAGAGACTTCAATGGAAAAAGCACACTTTCATTAAAATGTATTTAGAGTCCAGATATTTTTTGAAATTCTGAACTGCTGGTACAGTATTTTATGGGCCTGATATATACAGTACCATATCTTCTGCATATAGTGATATTTTCTGTTCAAGCTCTTCTCTGGTAATCCCCAATATGTCTGACACATTTCAAAAGTGATGTCCAATGACCACTGCAAAAAGCAATGGTGATAGGGACCATCCTTCGCATATCATATTATTGAATATGCATTTGTAGAGCCTGTAACATTTCTTATGCTTAAACCATAAAGTTTCGGATAAAATGTTATTAGATTTTGCACATTCCATTATCACACGGCATTATAAAAAAGATTAGGTAGTATGAGGTCAAGGCATTTGAAAGTACCATGACGAAGAAAGCAAATATTTCTTCACGAGAAATAGTGACTTTTAAAATTAAACATTAAGTATGGCAGTTGGACATCCTCTAATAGCATTGATTAACTAGCCCAGTGCTGTTCAAACGTAGTTGTGCTGCTATTTCCAAGTTTTTATGTTTTGGTGTCAATGTCAACATTTCAAAACATTTTGGTCAATTTCTTTTAGAATGTCCCAAAAATTCATGTATTTTATATGGGGATTAGTTAGAATTTTTTAACATGGCTTTTAAGATTTTCATCCCCATCATGACTTTCATTTTTCTTCTCCTGGTGTTCTGTTTATTAAATCCATTAATTACTAATGAGCATATTGGGGGTCTGATGCTGGAGTAGTTGCAGTCTTTTAGCATTCAGTGTTGCTTAACTGGTTGTAAATTCTGCTTGTTGTTAATTGTCATTACTGGTATACAGGAAAAAAGTCAAATTTATAGGAAAACAACAAAAAGGTGGTAAGCATTTAAAGCTTTAGCAAAACTATATATTTCTCTGTGTCTTACAGATGTAAGAATGACATTTCTGTTCACTCTAGGCATAGACCATTTAGGCACCTTGGGGTGCTATGGCTCATTCTTGAGCCCCACTGATTGTGGAGATGCATATGGACAACCCTAGTGCACCATACCTCCCCTCCTCCTTTGTTGATTTTAGTTATGGATCCAACTTTTCAGATCTAAAAGGGAGACTTTTTTTTTGGGTGTCTCTTTTTGGGTGATTGCCACCAACACTGCCTAGAGCAGCAATGTACCCTTGAGGCAGCCCTGCAAACTTAAGCGTAAAAGATGAGAACGGGGGCTTGTGGGGGGGACTATTTAATTAAATGGGGTGATTTGGAGAGAAAATTACTCCCTGATTATGAAACTGAATGGAACAAATACCCACAATGACCTGGTGCCCCCAGGACTGAGCTTGAGAACCTCTGAAATGGCATAAGTACAGGAGCTCATAAAGGATGAAGACCTCAGAGAAAAGGTGCTGGAGAAGGGCCAAGAGAGGCTGTAATCTAAATGGAGCCCTGTTGGTGGGACCTTCTGGGATCTTGTTCAACTCCTAACTGTTACAGTCATAAGCTGCCACAACCTCTCTTCACATGTCAGCCCAATTCACTTTGACAAGAGAAGCCTGTGTACACAAGGCAAATATAAATTAAATATAACCAGTATGCCATTGTGATTTATGCTTTAAATGGTGTGGACCACCCAGCCTGGCACTGCCACCTGAACCCAACACAGACAAGTGTGAGACACAAGTTCAAGGCACACACTGTTTTTTTTATTTTCTTTTATATCTTGTGGGCAACACCTTCCCCATTCACATATGCTCAACACAGTCCAGCACAAGCACAACACCCAAACAGTTCTCTTTCTTCTCTTGATCTCCTTTCTCCTCCACTCCTCGGGTCAAGCTTCATCGCTCCTCCTCCTGACTCTTAGTGGCTCCTGGCTCCTTTTATAAGGCACCTGGAAGTGCTCCAGGTGCTTGATGACTCCTTTCCGGCAGCACCTGCTACAGCAGCCCCTGGTGGTGCCTGCAGATCCTAACAGGGCTGCACCAAACTCCCATGAAGCCCTGAGGGAGTCCGAAGCACTGCTGCAACCCAGGGGGTTTGCCATCTAGCGTCCTGAGGGAGGTAACTCTCTGGCCCCATTTGCTCCCCCAGTCCTCCTAGAGTAGGGCCCCGGCCACACGCTACAATGGTCATACAAATGTGATCTTTTTTTTTTTTTTACTATATTTACTCCACATATTTACATACAGCTTTAGCTTGCATTTTTCCACATTAATTAAAAGTTTCTTTCTTGTAATACAATATGTAAACTTTTAATTAAGGCCATTTTGAAATGGATAATTAAAAGGTGTGAACGAGCCCTGGACACAGACAGGCAGACATGTTGTAAAATACCACCACACATTTATTTACACAGTATATACAAGTTCGAGTGCACACAAACCACCACAAGTTCCCCAAAGTCCAGGCCTCTCACACACTCTGCCTTTCTTCTGGTCGCCTCCACTCTAGCTTCTCCTGCTTCGTCCTCTCCTTACCCGACTCCAGCTTCGAATGAAGGGAGGCGGCCCCCTTTAGCCACACCCGGATGTGCTCCAGGTGCTTCCCGGCAATCTCCCGCCGACACGCCCCAGTGTGGCGGAAGTGCCGGCTGTACTCCCGGAAGCACTCCGGGTGTCCCTGCTTCTCTTCCCCAGCACTTCCTGGTGTGGTGGAAGTGCTGAGGTCCAGGGCTCCCAAGGCATTGGGGCGACCCCTGGCGGTGACCACGGGCCCCTACAGGGTTGGGCTTCCAAGCCCTCTACCCGTGGCCCCCAACACAACCAGGGTGGTCGCCCCCTCGTGGTCTGGAGGAGGCACAAGCCCTCCTCCGGTCCTCCTGGGCGTCCCAGCTTGGTACCACCCCCAGCCGCTGGCCACAAAGGCAAACAACACTCAAGCTACAGGCCAGATGCAAGGTCTTTCATAAAACCAAGAACTTGCTAGAATATTCTGGTTAAAGAGAATAAAAGGAAGAAAGAAGAGATACATATGAAATTGATTCTTTCGATGGACTAATTGTTTAAACAATATTTGAATAAAATAATGGAATAACGCCATCTAACATAACCAGCTTGCTCATTACTGAAGTGTTCATCTATCTCCATGGTTTAACACTGGAGTGATGTTTTCTTTGGAAGTCACAGGACCATCCAATCTTTGAACCTATTCACTCAAAGGCAAGTCAGAGAGAAAATCTAACCCGCAGACAAGAATCCTGTCCATGTTCCTGTTGTATGACAGACATTTGTTCAATGATGTCAATATGCAGCCTTCTCATCTGTTTGGTTCAAGAAGTTAAATCAGCATTACAAGTCAAGCTAAGTGATATTTTCCCCTAACATAGATAGTCTAAAATAGATAAAATTAGCAAATTTTTAGTTAGAGCATGTTGTTTTAAAATACAATGACATAGAGAAATGTATTTCCACAGGCAAGGAGGATGAGCAAAGGGTACAGGTCTAAATTATTCCTATCAAAGTGATGACAGTACAAGGTTCATTGTGGGCCTAAAAGGTAATACTACTGGACATCTGGTGCCTTTATTGAGAATGTTGGGAATATTAGTTAAAATGCGATCACCTAGAGGCAGTATAGATTGGCAGCCAGGGTTCTGAAACCTGACTGCATATTATTTCAGGTTTACCTTAGAAGTACCCTCCTGATGGGCTATAATCAGGTTCCCTCCTAGAAGAATACAAGGTTATAGCCAGGTCAAGAGCTCTATGGCCATTGTGTGCTGATTTTTTTCTAATTGTTTATTTATATTTTATATTAACTGTGTACTCCCGTGCTGTAAAAAGCTTGGGGTCCTAGAAAATATTGAAATCGTTAGTTACCCCGACTTCACCTATCGCTTCCGGTATTGTGTGGTGAATAAAGATGTCTCACATGGTAAACAGAGATACCTTACATCTAAACAGGACCACATTTGTGAGAAGATGACTTATTTTTGTGTATTTGTTTGGTGTTATCTTCAATTGTATTACTCTTCAGCCTGGGTGAGTAAATACCTGATTAAAAGATTAAACAGAAAATTAAAGATAAAAATGAAAACCAGCAATTCTGCATACATTAATCAGAATCCTAGTGAGATGCCATCACAGCACTTAAAAATGTCCTAAAGCAGAAATTTAGGTTTACATCCAGACAACCTTAAAGCTGGTGTGATAAGCATGAAGGGGTCAAATTGTACTTGGGACCACCAGCTGTTTATCTTAAATGTAAAAAATAAAGTATTTACTAATTTATCAAAATGAATCGCAAAAATGGCTAACCAATACTGTTCACTGACCACCACTAAGGAACCCCTGAATTATGCAACAAAAATAAAATTGGACAGATATACAGTATTATTCCGTCATTTTTATTATATTCACTTACACATGAGGTGCAGAGAAACACATGAACCACTCAAAGACAGATAAAATCTGGTATCACTACACAGCAGTAAATAGTGTACCTAATAAGAGAAATGGAGCAGTCAGCCTGAATAGCCATGTACTGTATACCCACAAAGTTCAACTTCCCATACCTCCGTACTTCTCACGTATGTGTCTTTGTCCTTTAGTCAGGCACTGTATTCCCTGAAGATGGCTTGCTTTTCCAACACTTCTGAAAGGGACTATCACACAACAAGCTCTGTCACAGGGTAGTGTCCTCTTTGTTTTTGGACCTTCTGGTAGCAAATAGGAATGACTCTTCCTAAGGGACCAAGCTAGTGTTTGCATTTTATTGAGGATGCCTCTGTTATTGTAATGCACATAATTAACTTCAAATTTCTAAAGTTATCAATTCTTTACTTAATGTGAATGACTTGTCATACAGTATTTGTCATTTTTCTTCATTTGTTGCTGGTAACAACACCCAGCATTCCCTAGAAAGGTTGTCTTGCTATGTATTCAACCCAACCCAACCCAACAACTCCCTTTGTTAACACTTGCATAACGAACTGATGTTCCTAGACAATCATGTGTGCTAAAAGTTGGAATGTGATGTCAGAGTCTCTGGTTACTATCTACATGTGACATAAAGCCGGTTTTTGCGGATCCTACGAGATTGATGTGCACGCTTTAATGTTTGATGAATGGTTCGATGTGGTGAAGTAAAATGCCGACATACAAATACATTCATGGTGCTTTTATATTCAAGCGTTGCATATTCCTGATCGTACTGAGATACATTTTAAAAGTCTCACATACCATCTTTTGTGCCGTCTTTTTTTCTGGGGCTTCCTCCTCACCTGACAGCAGCAGCAAATAGCAATAGATCGCCACACTGAGCACATTAAATGTATGATATTCCAACTCTCTGCACATTTAGAATCCTTAGATTTATACTTGACTAGCAAAATACCCGCGCTTCGCAGCGGTGAAGTACTGCCTTAAAATTTTTATTAAGAACACAAGTAAACCTTTTTAAACTGAGGGAAAATATACCAATAATTATTTAAGGATCTCTTTGTATGCCACGTTGTCAGTTCGGCCCTCCGGTTGTAACATGACCAAGCTGTGCGCTGAGCTTACTATTGAGCATGCAACGTACAGTTGGCCATGTGAAAAAGCAATCTTGCCTTAAATCTCACAGCTTGGATTGCTGCTGTCATAATCGGTTCGAGTTTCATGGTTTGTTTCAATTATGTTAGTATTTGCAGGACTTGTTGTGCTGAAGTGACATTCGGCATCTGTCAAGCGTTGTAAGCACACAACCAGTTTCATCGATAACTTCACATCCAGCTTTTGAGAGTTGAAACATTCAAAAAAACATCATAGTGTCCACTACTGAAATCGTCACCTGTGAATCTAAGATGTTTAAGAGGCATTGGCGGTTGTCCAAAGGTGTAAAATATTTGGCCATTTCAGTACACTTGAAAGCAACAACCGAACAATTCAATAGCAGCCATCAACTTACATGCAGAACAATAGGTGAAGGGCTTAAGCATTTCACTCTTCTAGTGCTCCTGTATGGTATAATTATCTCCTGTACCATCATCAGTCCACACCTTGAACCTGTCCCAGTCATTCAATACATAAGACACAAAGTTTCTCCAGATATCAAGAGTGAGCCTGATATGGCCGTGCAATATGTAACAAAGAATGGAAAAGGCAGGCGCCATCTCCAGGCATGGAAACCACTCGGTAAGTGACAGTTCTTTGATCGATGGTGATCACCTTGATAGACATGTTAATGGTAGTACAGTTGGAACGATAAAGGAAATGGGTACCTGAACAATGTAAAGTAAGTCTAAAATACCTATACAATAACTATAATCGTAATAAATGAACAATAAAACAGCGGAGAAGCCGTGGATTAAATAAAAAGGCTGCAGTTATGAGCAGGGAGACGTGAATACCATGGCGAAGCAAGGAAGGGAATGAAGAGACGGGAGCGACAGACGGCCTTATATAGGCAGGCAGCCAACAACGTGGGAGGCGTGGGGATGGGGGACCCAACGCCGCCTCACACGGCGACCGAGCTGCAGGCTATGGATGTATATATGTACTGTGACAGACAGCCGGGTCCCATGCCCGGCCGGGACGCCTCTGCTGCATACGTCCCGGGGGAGCCATCATGGACATTGCAGTACCTTCCCCGGGGCACTTGGGGGCAGCCTCCGTGGCCGTGGATCCCTCCTCAATCTTCCCCGTGGCTCAATGGGACATGGAGTCCACCACAGCAGCCCGGTTGGGAGATGGGGTGGCCGCTAGGGGGTGCTGCGGAAAACCAGCCACCACGCTGGACGGTTTATCAGCCCCACCCGGAGCTGCAATTAAGACCAGCTGGTCAGGCACCTGGAACACTTCCGGGTGGGGTATAAAAGGGCCTGCCTCCCAGCAATCAAGGCCAGAATTGGGAGGAAGAGGATGAGGTTGCCTGGGAGGAGTGGTGGTGCCAGGAAGCGTTTGGTTGTGTAGGTTATTTTGTGCTTTAGACTGTGTTGGGCCTGTGGGACACGGGGAAGGCGTGTGCCCACGGCTGAAGAAAATAAAAAGCCCTTTGAGTGTGAACACGTGCCTCTGCGTAGTCTGTGCCGGGTCGGGCGCTATATAGTGCCTTTATCACAGTACATAAGTAGGATTCAGTTAACGTTGGGAACCCGCATACCAAATTTCTTGAAGATGGGCCCATAGGTAACAAAGACCGTTGGAAAGTTCAATATGGCGGCCGACAGTGGTGTCATACCACCAAAATAAGTACGTACATCGGTTTCGGTTAGCGCAGGGAAGCCGCCTACCAAATTTCGTGAAGATGGGGCCATAAATAAGAAAGTTTAACATGGCGGACATTGTCGACCATTATGACCCTTATGCGTAGAATTTCGAAATGAAACCTGCTTAACTTTTGTAAGTAACCTGTAAGGAATGAGCCTGCCAAATTTCAGCCTTCTACCTACATGGGAAGTTGGAGAATTAGTGATGAGTGAGTGAGTGAGTGAGTCAGTCAGTCAGGGCTTTGCCTTTTATTAGTATAGATATCACTTTAATGATGAAATGCATTAAAGTATGTATGTATGTAAAGTATGTTACATTTTACAGATAAATCGTTAATTTCATTTAAATAATGAACACTGTTAATAATTACACACATGGGGGTGACAAGGTGGCAGAGAGGTGGCACTGCTGTCTCGTCGGGAGTCACATCGCTGGTATTCTCTGCCTGGAATTTGCATGTTTTCCTTCTGGGTTCCCTTCCAAAGATATGCAGATTTGGTGACACTAAAATGATGCTAATGTATGTGAGTGCTTGTATTCACCTTGCGATGAGCTGATGCCTATCCAGGGATTGCTTCAGCCCTGTGCCAAATGCTTGCGGAAATGGACACATCCCTGGACTGATGGATTTAATCATTAAAAATTCTTTTCAGAGATATTGCGGTAAGGTGTCATCAGAATTTAATGGCCATTCCAGGCAATTCACAACACAGTGAAGCCAAACCTGTTCTCACCGTGATAATATCTCACACTGCCACCTGGTGGATTCCTCCCAATTTCCATAAAGTACGCACGCAAGTATAAACAGTAAAACTCTTGTGTAGCAGGAGCGTCCGCTGGAGCATGCGTCACGTTGCGTGAAGTATAAACCCGGCCTAAAGATGAGTCATTCTGAACACAGGTATTTTCAACCAGGCAAATATAGATGTAAAAAAAAATGTAAATATTACCTGCTGTACTCCAATTTTAATGCCTTTATATGCAAACCTGTGGCACATCTGGTCAGGTCTCACCATCTCACTGTCAGTTATTTAGAGCAGCAGCTCTTCATCATCCAAATCAGAAGTTCTTAATTGTGTTTGGAGGGGTTGTTGTTTGTTTATTATAATAGTAATATTTGTATAATAATATATTATTATTACTATTATAATAAATATTGTGAGTGACATACAGGTTAAACTGGCATTCCAGTCCAGATGGAGAATGGTTACCTACCAGCGAGGAGGTCAGGAGGGAAGGATAAAAACGGACTGGCATCTCAAACCTGGATAGAGGATGGTTCCTCAGTGACAACCAGAGTAGGACAGAAGGTGACTGCTGACCAGGATTATGTGTTCCCCAGGTTCACATGGTGGCATCCCACTGGGGGACCTCCCATACTGATATCTACAGGGCACAGTGGGAATTGCAATCTTGTGGGACATCCTGGGTGCCACCAAGGGTAGCTGCAAGGGAGTATTGCATCTTCTGTGAGTCTTCAATCTTGTTACTGCTTCCTAAGACTAAAAGCCTTGTTACAAAATCAATTCTGGCTCTAAGATTGAAATCTTTGAATCTGGCCTCACTCTCTCAGGGGTTAAATTTGTTTTATGGGTCACCAACTGAATCTGGTAAGATTAAAACAGCTACTAGATAGAAAAATGAGGCCACAAGTGTAACTTTGATTTCCAAAATACATATCCCACTCCCCAGAAGTATGATGGGCACAAGTTGCATTTTTTTATTTTTGTTATATCTAATGAAAAAGGAACTGAGAAATTTAATTTAATTTTATTTTCAAATTATGTGAGACAGTGGTCCATCCTTACAATAATCATCAAACCTGCTTAATCCAATTGAGGATTATATGGTCTCAGCAGCATTAGCCACAAGGTAGGGAACAACCCTGTTTGGGATGTTAGTCCATGGGTCAATGATGATATTTTGAAAAATGCATAAGAACGTAAGAAATTTGACAAATGATAGGAGACCATTAAGCCCATCAAGCCTGTTTGTTTAGCTAAACTGTCCCAGTATCTCATACAGATTTTTCTTAAAAGTTGTCGTTTTCTGCTTCAACTACATGTCTCAGTAGTTTGTTCCAGAGTCCCACAACTCTTTGCATAAAGAAATGTTTCCTGGCTTCAGCTTTAAATGCACTTCCCCTTAATTTCTACTGATGTCCTTAAGTACATGATTCACCCTTAAACTGAAAGAACATTGCTGGATCTACTTTATCAATGCCTTTGAGTATTTTAAAACCTGAATTAGGCCCTAATGTAGTCTTCTCTGCTCGACACTAAACAGGTTTAATTTTCTGAGTTTGTCAGAGTAGGACATGTCCTTAAGTCCTGGAATACATTTGGTTGCTCTTCTCTGCACTGATTCAAGTGCTGCTTTGTCTTTCTTGTATCGTGGTGACCAGAACTGCATACAAAACTCCAGATCAGGCCTTACTAGCACATTACATAGTTTAAGCATAATGTCCCTTGACTTAAATTCAACTGTTCTTCAGATATAACCTAACATTTTATTTGCCTTTTTAATTGCTTCTGTGCATTGCTTAGTCAATGAAAATGTTGTATAAACATATACCCCTAAATTCTTTTCAGAGGTTTCTTCCTGTATGATAGTGTCTCTCATGTTGTATTTATAATTGATGTTCTTTTTGGCCATGTGTAGCACTTTTCTACATTAATCTGTATTTTCCAGGTGTTTGCCTAGTTCTGAAGGTGTCCACGGACCTCATGCATAAATGGTGCGTAAGCACAGAAATTTTGCATAAGAATGTTTCCACGTTCAAATCAGGTACCTCATACCTTGTCGTACGCAAGTTCTCCACTCGGTTTTGCAGACTGGCGGCACCCAGCGTCAAAGCAGTGCTACTGTTCCTGTGTGGTTGCCCTTTATTTCTTAGAACCACATTTCTGACGCGGCTTTATAAATGCACTGAAACTAACCGCATATTGTTTATTAGTGTAATGCATCTGATTGTAGATTACCTGTAACAATGTAATGGTCCAGGGAATAGCCATATTATTCGAAATACCATAACTGCTTTGGCGTTGTTACTCTCACTGCACCATCTTCTTCTTCTTCTTTTTCTTCTTTCAGCTGCTCACTTTAAAGGTTGCCATAGCGGATCATCTTTTTCCATATTACCCTCACTGCACCACTCAGAGTATTTATATCACTGTATCTGAGTGGTGAATCACAGCAGCAGCTGATCGGAAATAGAATTATCGGTAAACAGCATCAAGCACATGCTGCCAAAGCTACGGCAAAACGTTTCAAAGCCTTTCCTGTATGGACCTTGCAGTTCAGAAACAGTTTCATCCCAAGATTTATAAACGCACTCAATCAATTGCTCCTTGTAGAACTCTTTGTACTGATAAGTACAATTACCCCACTGTAAACTTGCACTACAGTTATAATATTACACAACCTGCGCCACTTTATAAAGCGCGTATTTACATATGATGACGATATCATTTTTAAGATAAAATGCAGCAAAATATGTTGGTTAAATTATAAAACTTTAACTTCATTTAAAAAATCTGTATTGTTAATAATTAAACATGTGAGGACACGGTGCCGCAGCTCTAGCAGGTTCATGTGTTGTTCCTGCCTCGTGCTGTATATTTGCTGAGGCTGGCGCGACACTGGAAGGATAGATGGATAGAATAATTAAACACGTACTACGAAGATATTTCAATGTTCCTTAAAAGTTTTGAAGAATCGTCGTTGTAAGCTTACAGATGGCTTAACATCTATTACAGAGCTGATTGTGTGGCGATTGGGTATCTGGGGAAAGAAAAGTAAGGACAGGAATTGGAGGTTAGTATGTTTGAAAGAGACAGTACTGCTACAATAAATTATTTCATCGAAGGTCGCGCATGGCGCAACAGCACCTTGTGTGAGACATGAACAATCACTGTGCCATCGTGTTCTCATGTTTAATAACATGGTTTCATTCCAATCATCAAGAAAAAGATATCACGTATACATCTCAGTATTGTAATTATTCAGAGAGCTGTAATATCACGAATGTAATGGATTCTGTGTCCTGTCGAAGAAAGAGAAAGAACGAAAGCACGTAGAGCACATTGAAGATCAAATACAAAACAAAGCATTTAACATGCTACTTTAGTTACGAAGGGATTTGAGAAACTAGTAAATTAAATGAATTTAAGATGAAGTTTATGATGTTCTACTTTAATGACAAAATTAACTACGTGATTAAAGTGGAAATTTCGAGATTAAAGTTGACATTTCGTGCTTTTTTCCCACTGTGTGCCTATTTTTTTGTCTGTACCCTAATAAGCTCAGACGGTGGGCTACAACTCGCCTTTTCACGGCGACTTTGATATGTGACTTCTTTTTTATTTTGGTACTGTGTGACTTTGTGAACTTGAGCTTTTGAGTTTCTCCGACACTCTCTCACTCGATCAACTTCCTTTTGTTGTTTATTCCACTGTTTAAATCAACAAATAATATGTTTTTCATTTGCCTCCACTTGGTATTCGCTGAAATTCTTCTATTTTCCCCCGTGCTTTTCCCATTTTCTTTTCACAGAACACTGAGCTTAAGGGCTATTTATATTGATTTGCATATTCAAAGAGGCATAAATCTGGGAGGAGTTTGGGCGGGACAGCACGCGCATGCACGAGCATTACTTTTCACGCTGACTGGGATTTATGGAGCGGAAGAACGCGGAAGTTTGAGTATGCACAGATTCCTGCATCTGGATTTTTCAGTGCATAAGCACATTTCATCTTTTGTGCTTACATCATGTTATAGTGCGAATTCTACATACGGCGTTATGCATGATGCCCCAGGTTTTTTTACACTATTTTTGCTGCCTCCTCAGTGTCTGTCATCCCTCCAATTTTAGTGTCATCAGTGAATTTGACAAGTTTAATAATTATACCAGAGTTAATGTCGTTAATATAAATCAGGAAAAGTAACGGTCCCTTAGGGACTCCACTGATGACCTTGCTTCATGTGAAGCATTCTCCCCTGATCTTTATTCTTTGTTGAGAGCCAGTTAACCAACTAGAGATCCAGTTTTTTTGGATACCTCTGATGCCTACGGCTTCTAGTTCCAGTTGGGGTGCAACTGTATCAAATGCTTTTTGAACGTCTAGGAAAATTATGTTGTATGCTTTGTTTTGTCAACTATTCTGGTTGCTTTTTCAAAAACATCTAAAAGATTGGCTTGGCAGGACCTTACTCTTATAAATTCATATTGTCTGTTATTTAGAATATTATTTTCAGTTAGGTAATTTTCTAATTTATTTCTTATTATAGTTTCCATAATTTTGAATGGCACAGACATAAGACTAATTTGTCTGAAATTACTAGTATCCATTGTGTCTCCCCTTCTTAAAGACTGGAGTCACATTTGCAACTTTCCAGCCCTCAGGTACTTCTCCTTTCTGAAGTGACATCTGAAATATGCCTAATAAGGTTTATAGATGACATCTTTTATTTGTCTCAATACAGTTGGTAAGATCCCATCAGGTCCAAGGTTTTTATTGTATTGAGGGCTTGAAGCATTTTTAAGTCTTTTATTTTAAAATCTATAAACTCAGAGTTTGTTTTCACTTCTGCATGAGGTATTGTACTTGTTTCTTCCTTTATATATATTGGGTCAAGTAATTGTTCAGTTCATCTGCTATTTCCTTCTCATTTTCAATGATTTTTCCATTCATGTCCTTTAGATTTTTTAATTTCTCTTTTATTGCCTTTTTACTGGAGCAGTACTGAACAAATTGCTTGCTCTTCATTATGGCTTCTCTGACAGTCTTTATTTGGTTACTCTTTTGACATTTTGAATGCTTTTTTTGATCTCTTCTGGTGACTTCTGGTATTCTTCTACATCTAGATTATTTGGCTTTTTTTTATTTTCTTGTACCATGATCTTTTCAGTTTAAATTTTTCAATAATATTCCTATATTTCTATTTTGGTCGATTATATAGTCTTTTTGTTTTATTCTTTTTTGGAAGTGACACAAACTGTCATTTACAGTTGCTGAGTTTTTGCTTTCCTATTTGATGTTTTCTAGATACCTCTCATCCCCATAAAGTCTGCTTTCCTCAAGTGCTGGGAGTTGTAGCCAAGACTAGAAGCATGCGAATGCTCAACAGGAGGCGAATGAAATTCGAGGTGGCCTTGACAGGTAGCATTATAGGGGTAAGGGGACTGGTGATTGTGGCACTTTACTTTCCCTGAGTTATTTTTCCATAAAATGCCCCCATGTTTTAGTTAACTAGTACCGTTGTTGGTGTTGCATTCTCCGTGTACTGAGGAAGAGGAAAGCTGATGGTGGCATCTCCAATGAAATAGAAAAAGGATCCAGTAGGATGGGCACTGATTTCTAGCTTTTCATTTCATCTGAAGGCAAGTATTGAGTGTGGGGCTTTGTGTGGGGTGGTGTTCACTGGCTAATTAATCCCAGGCATCAATGCCTTCTTTTTTTTTTTTAAACATTTAGCAACCACTCTGAACAAGTTCTGCATACTCTCACACTTGATAATGGATGTTAGTAAGTGTGTTAATAAATTACTGATCATGGAATGTTGTCCCAGAATGGTTCTGTATTTCATTTATGATTTGTGAATATATTTGCATTTAGATAATATTTTTAGAAGGTGTTTTAATCAAACTAGATTTACAAATTTCAAATGGAAGAAGACACATGGGGCAACTGTACTCATGCACAAGGGTACAAATTGAGCAATGCTTAGTGTGTAACAATCAGGATACCCCATAACTAGTCACTCCATATACAATAATCAATCTTTATGTTATATAAATCTCATTACATTGGCATTTTTCAGAATTTACTTAATAATGACTTTCTCTTTATGCTCAAGGATTAGGAAATTAGATATGTTTTGTGAGTTTACTTGGCCCTTTTGCCCATCTACAGTATATGAATGGTAAATTGAGCAGCATCCTACACTGTGCCTATAAAGCATCCTTTCCATTAGTTCTGTAATGTTCTTAAGTCAGTGTGACAGACGCTATCTCAGGTTACCAGTCCAGTGCACTCAGCCACGTTGGACTGATTTAAAGGCAGCAATCCACCCAATACAGGACAAAGTGGGCACTGCCTATTCTGCTAAGCTTTAGTGGAACATAAGGCTTGTTAAGATAGCATATTTAAAAGGGATACAGACTTTCAGTCGTATAAAACCCCTACTTGCATGTGGCTAAACTGCAGTTCATATCAGTCTCTGCCCTGTACTTAGATAACAATGGTGTAAATCAGAGTAGAACTGAAGTCTCTGCAGTCCCATTCAGAACAGAAGGTGCCAAATGGACATGAAGTCCAAACAAAGAGCTCAAATTCAAGGAGTGATAACTGTGATGGGCAAAGTAACATGTCAGTGAGCAGACACTGATTTTGTAAATGGAAGTGACTTTAATCCAATCATGAGAGATGATTATGCTATTCTTCAAAAGCCAGCTGAACTCTTCTTTCTGGGGAGCTCTCTTGGACACTCCCTAAAATGACCTCTTACACTCTTTAACACTTTCTCTCTTAAACTTAAAAGCTCATAAGCTGCTCCCCCATTAGGAATCTGAAAGTTGACGATCTCTTCTCTTTATAGGCCTGAAGGCTGAGATCAGCTCTGCCAAACAAAGCACTGTGCTAGTGACTGAGACCAGTCTAAGAAGACTGAGAAGCAGCCATTATATCAAGTAGGCAACCTCAGCATCTAAACTCTTTTGTCAGATACAGCAATGCTTTTACTTATGACGACACAGCAAAGAGAAAAGCACACTGAGAAAGAGTGCACTCCAACTCCTGAAGAATCCTCCACTTGTTCCTGGATTAACAACAGCAACAACTCCACCCAACATCAGGCACCATCTTTAAAAACTTGGTATTGTAAAACTGATTAGCAGAACAGAAGTAAACAGCCAGCTTATTCTGTGTATGTGTTTGTCTGTCTCATTAGTCTGGCATCCAGTCTCATATGTCGATATATATGCAGTTATCATATTTCTATAATCTTTATGTTTCTTAAAACAAGTGAGCTTCAGTTACCATGACATAAGTTTAATGGCCAAAGACCAGCCTCCTACAACAGAGAAAGGTACGGAAATCATAGTAGGTGCCTTGCCAAATTATTTAGTTAATTACCAGCACCGCTAAAGACAAAACTCATAATGAAATAACCATGATAAATTCTCACTTTTTCTACACCAACCTCACATCTTTGGAGAATGTAAGGAAAGCTAACACAGACATGAGGAGACTGTGCAAACTCCACACAAACAGTGACTGAGCAGAGTTTTAAAACCCAGGACTGGAGCAGGGAGTCATTGGTGGTCCACTGCACCACCTAATGTATCCCAGGTATTTGATAAAATGTGAGCTTATTCAAAATAGTCCTCATTAGTAGGATAAATAAATCCATGCTACAGTGAGGAGAAACATAATTTGTGACTAAGATGAATCGGTAGCCTGGGTTATCCTTGGAAGGACACACACTCACATGACATCAATATAGAGCTTCCATTTTGCCTAATAATGTGTCATTAAAGTGGTTTTGGACAACTGAGTTTCCTCAAGAAACCCACTTAAACATTTACACACATACAATATATTTCTAAAATATATAGGGCAGATATGAGAGAAGGCAAATATGAAAATGAAACAATAACAAGTTGGGAGGAGTAAACTGAACACTAGAGTAAAACACATAAAAGAAATTAAAGCCTAGCCAAGAGGAAAGAAATTAACATGATACAGCACCTTGAATGGATGATAAAAACTCTTGGAATATGCTACTATTATGCATGCGCGTTAGAGGGTCTCCTTACAGGCTATGTTGAAATATGTAATAACCTGGTGGGACAAGAGGTGCTGCTACCACTAACATTGTCATCTCTTTCTCTCACCACAGCACTGAGAAACAGCCCCATGAGGGCAACTGAGTCCGTCCCTTCCGGTTCACTCACCATAAAAGCCCAAGCTTCCCAGAAGGAAGCATCATTTTTACAAGAGCTACCCACTGGATGGAACATCTCAACAAATTGTAGCTAACCAGATGATTGCTGAGATTTATTTTTTCAGCCCTATTACTTGTGGGACACGTACGCCAAAAAGCGTTTATTTTGGTTATATTATTGGACGTTAAATGGGGCAACACTGTTGGTACCCCAAACTTTCCCGTTTGTGGAACTGTCATTCCTGCGCCTGGTCACACTACAAAGATTGTGGATATAGTGTACACTCCACATACTATCAATATATGGGGATAAACCCAGGAGCTCTGAAGATGTTAGCTGATTCATTTACAACTACAAGCCAGTAAAACTATACGGTTTGTTACAAAAATGGACCATGACATGCAAGAAAATGGAATAAAATCAAACAACAGCACAGGGATTTGTCAGATATACACACCAAGATCTATCTATTTGCCCATTGCCACTCCATCTTCAAATTTTAAATAAATAAAATACATTAGCTTCTGTACATCCAGGGTCTGGATTACACACACATCAGCTCCCTCAGAAAGGTTTCTACATATACAGTAGTAATAAAATGAAAACAAATATCCTTTATACTTCGAACTATAGGATTGTTTCCATTCTGAAAAAAATGTATTGTTAAGATTATTCAAGAGGAAAATGAAAGTTCTTCAGTACTGAAAACACAACATAGTAATAGATAACATTTTCATCTTCTTGGAATAATATGGAAAGCTGCAATGAGATGTCTATACAGTAGTGGTGGACATTGAGGCACAGATGTACTGCTTTTGAAATGCCTCAAGGTACTGCTTGGAGGACAGGCGACCTAAAACCTAGTTATATTGCTTTTAAATAATAGATAAATACCAAATATTACATTTATGCCAGAGGTTTTCTTGTCCCCTATGTTCAGAGTCAAATTAGCAATGAGGGCAGCATTCTCATCCATAATATCTACTGCAAGAAAGTGTGGCCTAGTGGCTAGTGAGTTAGAATGAAAACAATAGGTTTACTCAGATTGGGATGTGGGAAGAAACCAGAATGCCATTTTCAGTAAGTACTACTATTTAATTTTGAAAACTTGTTTGACTTCAGTGTAATGTACCAATCCATTTTCTGAACCTGCTTTAGCCAAAAGAGACCTGTGGAAAGTCAGCCTAATAAGCAAATGGGCCCGGGGCTGGAAGCAGCTTCAGATAGTGTGGAACCCAATGTGTGCACAGACTCATCCTCACTCATTGATCTTCTGCAATTAACTCAAGTCCTCAATGGAAGCCTACAATAACATGCACTGTGAGGCACCAAGCCTGCCCACTGTGCCATTATATTGCCACTATTAAAAAAGGAGGATTGTTCTAAAAAGAACACTTAGAAAAATGGACCAGAAAACAGGATAAAGGAAAAGCCAAAAGAATAGTAAAGAAACTTGGAGATAATGCCACAAATTGGGGTTGAATCAAAAAGAGCCTCAAAAAGGCAGGCGTTGCTCATAACAAAAGTACAAATACACCAATAAATAAAGCCAAAGCACAAGACTAAGTCATCATCAAAACAGGAGCAAAAAAGGCCTAATCAATCCTTGCACTAAACAAAAGAACACACATCTGTTCTACAAATTTTTTGGTTTATATCTAAAAGCTGGTGCATCCTGTGCTCACTTGCTTATTCCATGACGCTACAGCCCACAGAGGGCCTTGGCTTCCAGCAGGATACATGCCTATTCTTCTCTCTCTTTCTTCTCTAACCCCACCAAAGGTACTTGTACTTTGACGGAGTGGTGGGCTTGTGTTGGCAGCTGACCCAAGGAGCTGTACATAGCTATCACTAGGGCCACACTTGCTGGAAATGTCTTTGGTGATGCTCCAAATTAAAATGGGTAACCTGATCCCCCAGGTTGAGGGGTTGGAGCTGGATATGGAGCTAAGAACCCCATCCTGTATAAAGATATATATGGCTAAGCCTAAAGGATGGATTCTTCTTTTTTTTCATTGATTAATAGATGTCCATGTCAGTTGCCCACACAAATGCAGCTGTTCTCCATAGCTCTCCTGGGTCACCAAAGAATTATGTCCTGAGGGTTGTCTGGTCAGATCAGGTGACTGATCTGAGAGAATCCTGGTTTGAAAAGTATTAGTGGAGGTGTTTACTGTGCAATGTTCAGTGTCATAAGGACTGTCTGGCCATCTCTCAATTTACTGTGTATGTGGGCACACATTCCATTGTTTCCAATTCTGAGTCTGAACAGGATCACCTGATTGGCTCTGTTCAGACAGTTCTAGGTGTCATTCCGGTCAAAATTTGGGGGCTGCTGTCACCATTTCTTTTGCACCAGGTTTCTTGATGATGACCTTTTCCTTATCATATGATATCCCTGTACTTGCCTAGTCCAGCTGACCATCCCCTTCTTTGCCAGTCTGTCAGGCTTCTCATTTCCACAGACTCCACGTTGTGCAGGAATCCACTGAAGTGTTAAATTGCCCTGACAAAGTGAATGCGTGTGCATTACATTTGTTATTGTGGGGGTCCTTAAAGTGCACTCTTCGCAGAAAGAGCATCAGTAAAGATTATGTAAAAATTTGTTATGCAAACATTCATAGAGATTGCAAATGAATTATGGAAGTCATGAGATTGGCAGCTGCAGTAGCAATGGTAGGACAACAACATGGTGTCACCTGGAATGAAAGAGGGACAAAATGGCACTGACCATAAAATTTCAAAATGGCATCACATGTCAAAAAAATGACAAGAAAAATAAGTGAATGTGACATAATAATATAAAGAGCTGATTAAAAAATAACACAGAGAATCAAGACAGCCATCATGCTGCCAATGCAGAAATAAGGTGATATACAGTATATGGCCTTCAGTGTTGGGGTAGTTACTCAAAGAAAGAAATCCACTTCTCACAAATTGTAAAGGGATTACTTTACTCATTATTAATAAAGATAATACTTATCTTTTATGTCACTCTGTAAACCCATACAAATACGTATTAATAGTAATTCAAGGATGACACCAAACTGTCCTTTCAGCATTTTAATAAGGAGGAAATAACAAATAAACGTTAACATAAACAAGTAAACAACAAAACTTAGATAGGCTCTGAGCTATTTCAAACATGTGCCCCAAATAGCAGAGACCGCTAGTTCATAAAAAGCATTCTTAACTATAACAGAATCTTAATGGTTTAAAATAAAATAGATTTAACCACTTGAACTCTTGTAAAAATGGAGTCGGTAAATGGTAAAATTACTGCTGGTGAAGCAGTCAGTAAACAATGCAGCTACTGATTAAGTAGGGTAGAACAATCAATATGCCTGTCTCGCCAATCTCTATGCTCTTTACTCTAGCAAAAAGGTACAGTATGTGACAATACACCGTGTGGCATTTGCATTGTGACACTGACTAACTCACATTCACTAACAGGTAAAGATTCAGTTAACTAACTTATACGCAGATACCTGCTGTCACACACATGCTCATGGGAGGCAGTCAGAGGGCTCAAATGAGGGTAATTCCTTTCTGGACCAGGGGGTGGCAGAGTGCACTAACCCGTTCTCTTTTTCTCCTGCAGGCCAATTACCTGGTCCTGATGATGTCACACTGCTTTGTTACTGAGACATGTAATTAGACTGCAGTGAGTTGTTACTTTGTACCACATTGCTGCACATGATGGTAAATATGTTTTTAGTTATTGAGATAATGCAGACCTTTCAAGTAAGGTAGTTATACTCATTAATCATGTCACCAGAAAAGGCAACATGCTACATGCTGATTTGAACATACAAATAAGAATTCCACAGTACTGTGTACATGTGACAATAACGGCCCTGTAAATCTAATACCCTCAGCTCTGGGGGACTTAGCCCTGAAATTATCTAAGACATCAGTATTTTCAGTAACTGCATACACTTTTATATTTTTATCATATTAAGGCAGCATAAAAAAGAATACATAATACACCATAACACATCACCTAAGGCCCTGGAGTCAGAGTTAGAAGCAATTATTGGGTTACTGGAGTCAGACTCGGAGTGAGTAAAGTCCAACTACATATAAATTGTAATATAATGTGTTCAAATTTCCAATTTCACATATACTATTAATCAATTAAACTTTTTTTTCTTCCAGCCTTTTAATAAAAACATAACCCTTTTTAGTCTTATGTTTGTTACTCAAATCTAGCTTCTTTAATCTTCTTCTTTTTCTTTCGGCTGCTCCCGTTAGGGGTTGCCAGAGCAGATCATCTTCTTCCATATCTTTCTGTCCTCGGCATCTTGTTCTGTTACACCCATCACCTGCATGTCCTCCCTCACCACATCCATAAACCTTCACTTAGGCCTTCCTCTTTTCTTCTTCCCTGGAAGCTTAGCGTCCTTCTCCCAATATACCCAGCATCTCTCCTCTGCACATGTCCAAACCAACGCAATCTCGCCTCTCTGACTTTGTCTCCCAACCGTCCAACTTGAGCTGACCCCCTAATGTACTCATTTCTAATCCTATCCATCCTCGTCACACCCAATGCAAATCTTAGCATCTTTAACTCTGCCACCTCCTGCTTTCTGGTCAGTGTGCCACCGTCTCCAACCCATATAACATAGCTGATCTCACTAAAAGCCACAATTGCATCGCTATAGCCTTTAAACCCAAACATTAACAGTGCAGGATGGAAAAAGATAGCCTGATGATTCCACTGGCAGTGATAAAATGCCTTATATCTTGTATGTTGTGTGCTTTTGATCAACATTTTAAATACATGAGTCTAATTACAAATAGACAAGTACGATTAGGAGGTATGATAAATTGAGGAGTCAGAGTAAAAGGTTTTGTGTGCCGACTCCACAGTATTGAGAACACCTTTCACTTTCTCTTTAATTTCCTTCTAAAAGATAGAGTAGCTGCTTTGCTTTTCCCAATCTTTCCTCAATCTTCTTCCCTTGCACATATTGTTTTCAAAACTCTCTCTTACTTCTCGCTATAATTTAGCCCTCGTATTGGAATATTATCCTCTATTTCCCAATTCTTAACTCAAAGGACACTGCCATTGCAGCCCTTTATATAACGAAAGCACACATCTGGGCAGCTGTCTGTCCATTCTGCTATCTGGCATACCTGGTGTCACAACATCTCTGTAGTCCAACACAAATTTAAAGAGCCAGGTACTCACCAAGTCTGGGTTTTATTGAGTCCTCTAAAATTACCATCATTATTCAAGGCCACTTACTAAAGATATTTAGAGGCATTTTCTAGACATTATTGTATGGAGAGTGGCAGTTGTCTCAGGACAGATGTGATGGTATTCCAAAGTAGAGTGTGCCTGATCTTTGTTTCTCATGGTGTATCCATCCATTCTAACGTGCTGAATCCTCTTCCTTCTCTTGCTGACAAAGTCACCCTGCATGCAATCGACAGCCAAAATACTGGAACAAATAACTCTGCTGTTTGCTTTTGTGTTTATAACACCTCTCATTGTTATCCTCTTCCAAGTCCACTTTCAGAATTCATTGCCAATCCATTGGATAATTTTACAAATTCAATCCAAAAAAAATCTTCTTTTCTGTTGATTTGGGAAGTCATAACAATTAGGAAGAAAATGATGAAAAGTGACATTTTTAGCTGAGCACGACTTATCCTCTTTAATAAAACACCTGTGTGCGTCCAGGTGTCCGTGTGTGTCTTCTGGTGAAGTGTGCATGCGCGGGCCACACGGCACATGTTCAGTCTCTTCCTGTGCATTCCCTGTGTGACTCTGGGTTTAAACCATAGCATCTGGAGGGATGGAAACATGGGAACCATGGACTTGAATGGTACCATTGCACCACTGTGAGGTCCCAAAAGGCAAATATCTTGCCTAAATGATTTTACATCATGAAGATTTAAAACTGTATCATTGATTCTTGGTTTGAACACCCTGAGGCGATCTAACACCTTATCTGGAGATGTTGCTGACATTGCACCTAATACACTTAGAATAGGCTTCAGGTAGCTTTGAAGTAGATAAGCAGGTTAGAAAATGGATGAATGGATGGATTATTTTAGTAGCTTGTGCAATCAGCATATTAAAATCATTTATGTATTTGGCACTCTTACTACATGAATACATTTAGCTTGCAGTTGGCTGCAAGTTTAAGGAAATCAGTCATCTTTATTATCCAAAAGACCTTCAATGAATAATCTATCAGACAACAGCAAATGGTAGAAGTGTTCTTCACAATTGGTTAACTTAATTGTCTCAATTTCTTATATCAAGGGGTCAAATGGGGGTGTGCTCCTGAATAGTTCTATTTTTATTCCTATTATCCTTGTATTTATAACCTTTTCTGGACACCTTTTATAACACTGACACAAAACATGATTGTTTTGTGCAGCTATATCTGCCTACACTGAGGAGTGAAAAAAGAAAATTGGAGGAAGACATGAATAGTTAAAGAATTTGGAAAGGTCTTTAAAGTTCTGACAAATAAGATTATGTAGACCTCCAGTGGGGAATAAGGTACCACATACAAATTAGTTCTTAAATTATGTAACCTAAATGTGATGTTTTAAAATAGTGAGTGTTTAAGACTTATAGCTCTCTCCATTTGTTATTAAACATTACTGTGTTATTAGTAACTTCCATCATTTTTATATCAGATCATTCTTTAAAATCTTATCTTGGTATGTATCCGCCCATCAGTTAGAGTTTAAAATATATAGAACTATGTAACAGTGTGTTTGCTAGGACAGGCATAAATAATAAAATATAAAATATGTCATTTTATGCAATACTTCACACTTTCCTCATTGTTTCAGTGCTAGTTCTTTTTGGATTTTTTTGCACATTGCTCACTACACATGAATCTTCTTCAGGAAAAATACGTCTTCTGATGAAATCTAATCAACATGTTTCATTTTAAACTGCAACCTTCAAAAGTGAAGAACATCTGAAGATGAACATCGAGACATTGTTGGGGACTGAGTCTGAAATCCTGTGATTTTAAGTCTAAAGTCTTACACAGTTGACCACACAGCTAATTTCCTACTTTGGAATGTTTTGCCGCACCAAGGTAATATCACCCTCTAATAGGGCAAATAAATACACAAACTGAAGGCCACTAGTTGAGGGTCAATTTGAGTGCCACCAAGTTAACCAGTCGCCATGCTTGATACCTTTCCTACCGTTACACTGGCATGCCAGTATGCCCATTGATGACGGGTTACATAACCAAGCTTCTGTTGCATTGTCATTCTCATTACTGAGCTGTCATAATAAACAGCAATGCATGTGTAATCCATCCATTAATTTTCTAAAGCTACCTTGTCCATTAGAGGGTGCCAGAGCAGGCCCACACCTGGGGGGGACAACCATGGCACTTGTCAGGGGCCCGAGCTAGATAGGGGCCCGCCCTTTTTCGAGTTTTTTTTTTTTTTAAATATACGCACATATTTGAAACACGAAAGGGGCCCGAATTCTGTCAGCTGCCTGGGGCCCAGAATTTCCTAGGTGTGGGCCTGGCCAGAGCTTACACTGGTAGCACTGGGTAGAATATAGGAACAAACCCTTGACAGCATACCAGTCCCTATACTGTTCTGTGCCAATTTATAGTCACCATTCAGCTCACAGGGACTGAATTAAACTGGAAGAAAGCCCACATGGACATGAAAACAAACCAACAAACAACACAACAAAATCATCACTGCAAAATTAACAGATGCAGAGAATTTTTCCATATGTACAGTTTAACATGTTAGTTCAGTACTGTAAGCGTTAATTGACCTCTTAATCTTATATTGTATATTCACATTAAACACTATACCTAGACACATGGTAGAAGCAGTAGTCACAATGGATGGTTAAACAATTTGCTCAGGGTCATTGGCAGAAACCTTGTAGTTTGAAGTCCAGTTTATTAGCCAGTTCGCCACACTGCCGGTGTGAAAGCTCCACACATGCAGCCACTGGGCCATGAGATAAACGTGAGTCCTGTTAGCTGTGAGGCAGCAGGACTCACTACTGGGCCATATACATGTAATAATAAAAGTGAATTTGACCTTCAACCTCTGCAAGTTGTGGTAGGGTGGCCACGGCCATTACTCGGCTGGGACGCCAGCTGAATGAAAGGACCTGGGGAGAGAGCATCTGCAAGGCACTACCTTCCTAGAGATGCTATAGGGCAGCCCCCCTGGGCAGCTGTGACACCATGGATTCTCACAGGGTGTGGTGGGAATTGGAGTTTGGCACAGCCCTGTTGGGTTCCGTGGGGGCCGCCAGGGGGAGGTGCAGAGCCCTACTTTGGCTTTCACCACACCTGGAGGCGATTCCAGGTCTGATTAATGAGCCACCTGGAACACTACAGGGACCTGCTTAAAAAGAGCCACCTCACTCCATTCAGGGAGCCAGAGTCGGGTGGAAGAGGACGAAGCTTGCCAGAGGAGGGGTGGAGGTGGAACGACATATGGAGAAGAAAGGAAGATGACAAGACTATATATTTGGTGCTTGGTGTACTATGCTGTTGAGAGAAAAGAGGGAGATGTGGTTCCCATATGGAAATAAACGTGTGCTGTGCTGAACTTGTGTCACTGCCTGTCTGTGTTGAGGCTGGGGCAGTTGGAGCACCCCTGGTTTTCACAATGTATAATTGTTGTATAATTAAATCAGTAAATATCACGTTCACTGATACCTGTATTAAGTGTATATCATGTCTGTATTATCGTGGGATTTGTGAGACTTATCAAGTCCATTTACTAGGTTGGTCCACTCCCATAGTTTAAGGTTAACATACACACAGATGCACACACATATAGATCTTAGGCAGACAAAGAGGTATTCATACTGTTTTCTGTTCCCTCTATCATTAAGTTATAAACTGATGCATTCAAGTTATAAATTACTTATACAGTACAGGAGGAATGTACAAGAAAGGATGCTTTTAATGTTAATTGCCACCATAGCCAAACTGCTTTAAGAGTCCTATAAATTTGAGCAAAATTAAAACTTGATATAAGCAGTCTGTAATCTCAAAATAAGACAATTTTACACTCCAGGACAAGGTCATATTGCACTGAGGCAAAATATTTTACTTATCATGAAAAATTAAATTAAATAATAGGAAAAAACAAAAGGATACTACTACACATAATTCCCAATGCCGAATCAAAGTTCTGTACAAAAATAAAAAGTAGCAAGTCTTGAGAGAAAAGTCAGAAGCTTATTGCCGAAATACATCATAACAACATCTCTGCATGCGTGCAACAGGAGATCACCCAAATCACGCAAGTGGAAAGAGATTCAGGGAACGACTGCCAAATTGTCACCTGCAGATGTCAGCCAGCGACTGTGGAATTATGTTTTACCACGCTATACTTCTACAAAAGTGTAAAATTCTTTAGATTTTCCTCAAATCTCTAATTTCATGTCTGGCCTGTAAGCATATAGTGAAAAAAGTTCCATATATAGGGTTAGCAATCCCCCCACCCTGAGAACCATTAATAATGGTGTAACTTCTTTCAAAAAAAATAAAGCTACACAGTGTACTGAATGAATTATAAAGGGACTGAACTTTTGTCAAATGCCTCAGCTTTTCATCTCTTAAACAAAGAGAAGGATCACATAGCGACCTTTCTTTCATTCATTCGTTCGTTCAGCTAATCTCTTAAAGGTGGGTCCTACACCCAGCAGAAAAGCTGTCATCCGCCCGCGCAACATGAAGATCTCAGTCATTCCATCCCACGGCACAATGTTAGACAGGATTAGCCTGCTGCTGGCAAACAGAAAAGTAGGTCAGTTGAACAACATTTTTCCATAGCAGTGATGTGACTCTTGTGCTTGGGCTTATATAATCATCTCATGTGGGAGTTCATAAGTAACCTGCTTTGAATCAGCAGATGCCACGATCTTGGGTGTACAAACCAGAGGCAGGAGGAGATGTCATAGTAAGCAGGTCTATTAAAAGCTCAGAGTCTCACATGCGTGCGATCAGCGAGCTTGGAGTGCACTTTATGTATCTGCCTTTCTGCTGTACTGCTCTTCTGTTTGCAGGTTAGCAGTTATTTCACCTTACTCAAAGCTGCCTGCATAAAAGTAACATTTCCAAGGTAAACAAAGACAATTAAATACTGTGGAAAAGAATACATTTTACAAATGTAGCTTTCAAAATGGATGCAACACTGAGAAGAATCTATAAGCTAAAGAACGGGTGAATATCGGCTCCTATTTTTTCTTTTACCTGTTAGCTATGGTGGTCCCAAAAGGGATTAGGTGTAATGTGAGTGAGGGCAACTGTAGAGCCTCACTTGCTATTCCTGATATTGAAGACAGCTCTTTCATTACCAGCTAGGAAAACAAGAAGAGAGGCTGGGAGTTTAGCTTCAAAGTGGCAAGATGTCCCCTAATTTCCAGGATAGTCTTTTATATCAGCCACAATGTAGGCATCTTGATTTATATAAAAGAAATCTGTATTTGTCCTGTATTTTACAACTGACAAATCTCTCATTAGGCCAATTGAACTGTGCATGTTCCTTCACAAAGAACTAGCCTCACGTCAGTGCAGGACGTCTGTGATTGTGTGCGACTGAAAAAAGAAAATAGAATTAATGATATACATGTGGGTACTGAAGGAGAATTCATACAGACCAGGTCATTTAAGGAAACACACAAAACCAAAGAGATGAGCATTAGGCAAAGTCTTTTATGAGCAAAGATCAAAGATCAAAAAGATCAAAGCCAAAAAAAAAGATCTACAAATCTAATCAAAATGGCTTCAGAAGCTTGTCGTCTTCTGCTGAGGAATCTTGCCTTTGAAAATGAAAGTGCAGATGCTAACTAAAATGCTTTTAGAGATGGACCATGACTAAATAAGCATTCACAGACATTTACTTGCATGTGTACTGAATCCATAGCAACGCAAGTTAACAATGTAACAAAAGGGGCAAAGATGTGAAAAACAAAGAATCAAATATGAAAAATACATCTATTGAACCGAAAACAAAATAACTTGAACTACATTCTGATACTAGAAAAATAAATATTGAGTTAGATAAAAGTTGATAAAAGTTAAGTAATTATAATAAAATATGCATCTATGGTATATCATTAATAAAAAGGACATATTGGTAATAGTGGTCTACTTTCAAAAAAAGCGTTAAGGGCTCGATTAAAACTGTTATGAAAACTCTGTTCAAAAAAAGATATGCTAGAAGATATCAGATGTCTCCAGTTCCTACCCAGTTCCTTTCGGACTTTATACTGGCTATTATCATTTAAAATGAGATCAGTCAAGAAAACTGCTGGAAAAATGGGCAGAACTCTTTTGGAAACAAGGATTTTTCTTATGTTTTAAAATCGGTCCTTTACAAAGATGCTTTTAGATGCTTTATTTTCTAAAGATGTTTTATTTTCATGTTAAAGCAACTGGTCATTTTATGACTACTAAAAATCCAGGTAACAAAATACATCTAGCAATACCAGGTTGTGTGGCGTTCAGTGCTTTTGTTTTATGGCTCTGTGTATCTGACCTATAATACTTTTCTCTTGCCTGTTATGGAGCTCACTCTGTCTAATTACCTGAAGTTACAGGAATTGGGAAGTGATGAACTATTTTGGTAAGAATATGTGTTAAGGTCTACATAAGAGAGTATAAAGGGCACAAGTGTCACCCTAGGACCCTAGCATGACAAAACAAAAATCATAATTGAGCTTTTCTGTTTAACTTTTAATTAAAAATAGTGAAAATGCTTTCCAGTTATCACCTGTGTTAATAGAAATAATTTTAGTTTTTGAGTAGACAGAAAATATCAATTTTGTGCTAGTGTAACAACAGTGAGTGCTTTTACATGCACGTACAAAACTGGGTTAAGGTGAGTAATCTGTCTTAAGGTAGAAACCTGCTTTCTTAAATCTCCGTTTTAATGCACAAGTGTATTTACAGAGTTTTCCTTTGTCAAAAGGCTCCTATGTTATAGAAATGAGCTAAGGAAAAATTAAAATCATCACTGACCGCAGCAAATCCTAAAAACACGTGGAATCTGTCTCTTGTGCAGTGTGGGATTACTTTTAAAATAACTTAATTATATTACTCGCACGTCTAAAATCACCCGGCCTTTGTGGGGCTACTATTCCGTATTAAAATAATTACTTTTCATTTAGCGAAATGAATGAAAACACAGCTGCCTTATGTCTATTAAGCATTCGACTTCGATATATGCTCCTGGATCCCGTTCATCATTGGAGGCTGTCTCCAACCGGTTGCCGATATCCCAGACTTTTAAAACATGCGGACCCTGGTGCAGACATTCCCCTGCTACAGTAAGCCCGATTCGAAAGAGTACGCATTTCACAAACGGGACCCTTCTGTACGTAGTTCAGAATAGATACTACGCCAGCGCTGATACACAACCGGCCTGCGCTTTTAAACCATGCCTGAGTATTCTCAGAGAAGAGGCTCTGTTTGAATTTTCAGACGCCGAGACAAAACTACTTGATTGTAAAGCCCTTTTCGGTATGAAAAAGCTAATATTGTTTGCTTCAGTCCTATGAATTTGTACATTAATCGTCTCTGCTACATCTTATATTATCGCGCTCATGCGTCTACACCTCGCGCGCGCAGCACGCACTTGAGAATAAACTTGGAAATTATTCATAGTAAGAATAAAATATAAGGGTTCATCCATCCGTTTTCTAAAACATACTTTGTTTGGCACATATAATAATCAAAAATATGCCATACCGTGATCCTTGATGTTTCCGGCGAGATTCGGTGTCCTCTTTCACTATTAATGAACACTTTTATAGACCCAAAAGCTGGGTGTTTTGGAATGTGCCCCAATCATTTTAATCGGACATCCGTATAATAGGCACCACTTTCGGGCGCTAAAAAGTCAGGAATTTGGTTAATAGATTTGTTTAAACATCTGTACGTATCTCCGCAAGACCTTTTCACCTTTGATTTTGATCCGGTCACAAAGTTAAGGGTTATCCGAATTTGATTAATAGATTCCGTTGTAACTGGTAGATTTGATTAAACAGACGCATTCTGTTTTGCTCCGAGGTTAAAGGTCATCAGCGGCTCAGGCCGTTTATGATGCGGAAGTGCCACCGATTCCCCAAAGACCACAGCCCGAGATTCCATAAGGCATGTTCAAGGAGGGTGGGGGCATCCATCAAATTGCCCTTGACAGTTTCCTGGGGAAAACAGATGGCTGGGCTAAAGGTCAACAAACAACCGGTGGTTGGGGTGGGGACTTCCTGTCATTAATCAACAGGGCCCTGATCAAGGTCATCCAAGGTCAACAAAACAACCAAAATCGGGAGTTTGGATGAACATCTTTTGCAAGATACCTTTGCCAATGGACCAGATAGTGGATTCTCTGACCTGGTCTATAAGAATGCAAGATCTTTTGGATTCCATATTCTTGTTCCTTGTCAATTAAAACAGGAGAAGATGTGAAGGTGGAAAGGAATAAACAAAAGTGAAAACTGGTTTTAAATGAGAGACATGCACCTTTGGGTAAATCTTATTGTGGGATGGCAAAATCAGTTTATAAGTCTGATAAGTTTATAAGATCAATATGTTTTATAATCTTAAATGGACCAACTAACCTAACGGCAAGCACCATTTGAGCAACTCAATAATCCATGTATTTCTTACAATGATGATGTGCATTATCTGTATATCAACAGAAGACATGGTCTTCAACAGGTAGTTGATTTTCAGTAGTCTGAAACACATGCTTCTCTAAATCTTGGTTACTTGCTCAGCTTGTCCATTAGCTTCTGGGTAATATCTAGAAGAAAGGTTAACCTATATACTAAATTTGAAACAAAACTTCCACAAGAATTGGGAAAGAAATACACCTCCTTGATTTGCATAACAGAAACAGCAAATAAATTGTCTAAATATTTCCTTAATGAAGGTATTAGCCAACTTGCTAGCAGTGGATGATTACTTCAATGGAATGAAATGTGCTGCATTCGAATGCCATGCTCAACTACTGTACTAGATTAACTGTATATACATGTGAAGATGGAAGTTATGTGATAAAAACCATTACTGGCTACAGTAAATGGAAGCAGTCTAAAGAATGGAATCAGGAGAAGGGAAGATGTGTAAAGCAATCAGGGTCGAAACTTGGAGAAATTGAGCATGTGAAACTAAACATTGTATTTAGAAGTGTGGTATTTGGCCGGCTTGTTATCCCGAACAATACCCCCAGGCCGCCAGATGGAGCCCTCCCTGCAGTATGGAGGTGCCCCGAAGACCAAGGGGCCATCATGGACTATGTAGTTTTTATACACGACCCTGCTGGATACCACAGAGGCCGCAAGAGGGAGCTGCAGGGAGGACCGAAGACTCATTTGTGCCCTATAACCCGGAAGTGCGTCAAAGGAAGAGCGATGTGCTTCCGGGGTGAGAAGAAGGACTCGTACCTGACCCGGGTCAGGAAAAATAAAAGGGCTGTGGGAGCTCCCAGATGGCGAGCTGAGCTGGGTGGAAGGGTGGCAACGCGTCTGGGAGTTCGAGGATTGATTTATTGTATTTATTATTGTTTGGTTTATGATTATAGTGGAGGAGAGGGTGTTTTGTGCACTGTGGCATTTATATAAAGTCATCATTTGGACTTTTACCTGGTGCCTGGAGTCTTGGACAGGGGTTCAAGGGAGCGATACAGCCTTAATCTGTCACAGGAGACATAGGAAGAAAGTAAAAAAACAAGGAAATGCATGCAAACTGAGCCAATGAACACAAGCGAAAGGATGAAGTCAATAAGGACAGAAAAGAGCTCATAACCAGAGATCACTTGTAATGCACAGAAAACTAATGCTGGGTTATTGGGTTGTATCCAGAAACTTGGTCAACAAGGAAGTGTACAACACTGACCTTTATACTGGCATGGTAATGATGTCACATGTCACACGTTCCAAACCATCCTGCCTAGCAATGGCCCAGCAACCATCAACACAACTGTTTTACTGTAAGTGGTGGTGCTCACAAGGAAAACAACACAGCCTTACAGGAGAATGTGGTTTAATTTTAACAATGTTAAAAATACATCATATCAAGAAATAAACAAAACATATATATTCTTTGATCACCAAAACTCCTAAAACTTTATTTAAAAAAGTTTTTGTGACCAAGGATTAGTTAAAAAAAAATAAAAACAAATGCCAGATTATAACAGATATATTATTTTCCCAAGACCTATTAGCTAATGCTGTAGGTTTTAGCAGACCAGACTGAGAAACATTACATTTTTTCAATGCCTTTTATATAATTAATAGTAGTAGTAGTAGTTTATTTATATAGCACCCTTCACAGACAAAAGGTCACAGAGCGCTGAACAGCAAATACAGAACAAATACAACAGTTAAGACAAAACATAAACAAAACCAATAAAAACAACAAATAAACAAACTGGAACTATTAATATCTTGTTCCATTAATGGACACTGAAATGCCCTACAAAGCACTTTCTTGGTCTCAAGGATGACCTGCAATATTTGACCCTACAATAATACAATGTCATGAACTGTGTCCTGAACATACAGTACATTGCGGTGGGCTGGCGCCCTGCCCAGGGTTTGTTTCCTGCCTTGCGCCCTGTGCTCGCTGGGATTGGCTCCAGCAGACCCCCGTGACCCTGTAGTTAGGATATAGCAGGTTGGATAATGGATGGATGGATACTTTCTAGATTTACAACAAAACTTACTGTGGCATAATTAGTTCTGGATTTTCAGTAACTATTTTGTCAATACTGTATATTGTCACAATAAAACATTAGCATTAATATTTTATTGTACATGACAACTAAGAATTGAATTTGTTGAAAACTAGAGCTCATCTAGCCTATTGAGTATTTAATGTCTCAGCAGTTTTTAAATATATAAAACCCTTCAAGCCAATATTATCACTCTTCCAAGGCATACTTAATAGCTAATTATCTCTATCCAATAATGTTGCTCTGCTTTACTGAATTGTTTTTAGAAAAGAAGATACATAGATGTCGTTTTTTCACATCTAAGAAACGCTGAAGTAATCCTTCCCCATATCAAGAGGCACCAACTTTGGCATTGACTTACAAAGCAGAGTCCAGAAATCTAGACAATGAACCTTCAATAAATAAATCTGAATACTAATTGCATGTTCTGGGTCCAAGCTGTAAAGCACTTTGAGCTACATTTTTTTTTATGAATATGTGCGATATAAATAAATGTTGATTGATTGATTGAAGCACATTTCTTTAACACTACTAACCCTCCTCTTCAATGTAGTGTGAGCTGGGGGGCTGATCGCACCCCTACAGGTTAAAAAAGACGCTGAAAGACTTCCTTCACATTACTGCCTTGCTTGCTGGGATTACTTGTGGCTGATCTATCTCGCGATCCACGCGGTACTTCGCAGACTTAAAAGTCCGAACGGCTCCTGTCAATTTTCGATTGAAAGTTTGCCTTTCTCTCTCTCTGACCTTCATTGCTCCTGTCGCACACTCCTTTGAAGAGAAGGATATGTTTGCAGTCTTTTAATTGTGAGACGGAACTGTCATCTCCGTCTTGTCAAAGAGCACTTAAAACTTTTGAAAAAGAGACATGTTTGTTTGCAGTGTTTGAGTAAAGTTCCTGTCTCTACAACCTCCTGTGTTTCTGTACAAATCTGTGACCCAAGCGTGACAGTAGATGTGTCTGCCTTCTGCTTTCTGAAATCTTTGATCAGCTCTTTGGTTTTGCTGACATGAAGGGTGAGATTGGTAGTCTGGCACCACTAAGTCAGCAGGTGTACCTTTTCTCTGTAAGCTGTGTTGTCATTGTAGGCCTATGATGGTGGTGTCATCAGCAAATTTAATGTGCATATTCCTTTGCCTATGTGACTTAAGTGGCTTTAAGTGAATCTCATAATGACTCTGTGGCTTTGATATATTAGTGAGCTGTGCTAATGTAGGTGAACACTATAGGTGTACTCTCTAATGCCAGCAACATAGCATAGATTTTGAATGTATAAAATGTAATTATATACATAAATCATTACAAGCCAAAACATTCGAGCATTGCCACCCCACCGGAAACCCAAATAAGCACTAATCTTCCCTTCCCACGCCATAATGATTCCAAGGCAATCTGGTCACCTTATATTTAGATGTTTTTCACTTTCCTGCCAGGTTGGATATTCTTATACTGCATGGAGAAGCGGTGTGGTGAACTGTTGGCTGAGGGCAGCTCAATTGTTGCTGCTGACATTTTTATCCTAAAGAACTGAGCATCCACTTTTGAACACAAAATTCACTGGCAAGAGGACATGTAGGGCGGCACGGTGGCGCAGTGGTAGCGCTGCTGCCTCGCAGTTAGGAGACCCGGGTTCGCTTCCTGTTCATGTTCTCCCCGTGTCTGTGTGGGTTTCCTCCCACAATCCAAAGACATGCAGGTTAGGTGGATTGGCGATTCTACATTGGCCCTAGCGTGTGCTTGGTGTTTGTGTGTGTCCTGCGGTGGGTTGGCACCCTGCCCAGGATTGGTTCCTGCCTTGTGCCCTGTGTTGGCTGGGATTGGCTCCGTGACCCTGTATTCGGATTCAGTGGGTTGGAAAATGGATGGATGGAAGAGGACATGTGATCTGCAAAAGAAGTTCTTAGTTGATGGCCGCATGTTTTCCCTACCTCCCGTTCATATCAATCCTGGCATTTCATTCGTACTCTAACTACCCTGTAATCCACCATGTTTGCCTGTGTAAAGTGCCTTGCAAAGGAGTTTCCTGAAGAAAGTTGCATTATGAATTTACAAGACTACTATTAAGGTGACAGGAAAAACTCAGTGGTACTGAAGCTATAAAAAGTAAGTACCTTCAGTGGACTAGACAGAAATCTTAATCCGGTGAGATAGAGGCCTGTGGAAACAATATACCTTCTTTTCTTTTTTAAATGTCTCATTCAGGAAAAGATTGATTTTCATCTAATGCTGCTTGGATCAGCCTGTATTCTACTGAGACACCTTTATTGGATTTCGACTGGAAATAGATTAAAAAAAAAACTGATAAAGAATGTTGGTGCTGTGCTTATAATATCCATTTTATGGATCACTAACATTTCCAAATAAAACTGTCAAATGAATTAGATGTTGACTGCAAGAAATGTGCTTCAAACATTTTTAAGAAGAAATAATTGTGCAAGCTGTTAAACAGAAAACCACCAAGGACCCCAGAGTGTAAAGATTTACAGGCGTAAAGGTTTTTGAGGATGTAAGGGATCACAGCATTTCTGTCGCTCGGGTATATTCCACCTTTTATGAAATTGTGGAATTTAATTTGCTGAGCATACAGACATGTGGAATAATAATTGAATGGTTTTAATATATCAACTCCAAACATCTATCCCAATTCAAGTCCTAAAATCAGACAAATCTAAATCAGTGCAACTAACAAAACATATTTTATTGTGTGATGATTTATATGAAAAAATAAAGCAACACACAGCAGCTACTTTATGTGTCAAAATTAAATGTGCTTCTTTATTTATTTAGTACCTTGTAGAACCACTTTTTGTGGCAATAACGTTTTCCTATGGTTTCATCAGTCTCTTCCAGTACTTTCCCAATAAAGGTATGCCAGTATAATACCACTGATCATTTAAAAAAAAACCTCCTAAAAACCAACTTTTAAATTTGTCTTTTCAAAGCTACATTTCCGTTCTACTTCTTAATAAATTAAACATGTGAAGAATTATCATACTCTTCAATAAATCTGCAATCTTTATTAATCTTTAATCTCTGTTTTCTTTCCTGGTTCTTTTGTGGTAAAATTCTGCGCCACCACTGCCTGATTAAACTCCTCTGCAGCCGCCTGTGATGTTTGAATGAAAGCGGATACCCCAACCTCTCATGAGACTCACTGTGTTGGATCCTCTAAAAACAATTGACAAAGAGCAACGTAAAAACTTTTTATTAAGTAGACTGCCCAATGAGGACTAAGCAGTCTTTTGGCACGTACAGAGGTGTTTCCAAATTAAGTGGTTAATCTCCGCAATGACATGAAGGCTCCAAATAAAGAAATTTTATTCACAGGTTTCTTCATGCTGAAGGACTTGAAAGAAAAAAGCATAAGGAACCTAGACTTCTCTCAAACTGCCACATGTTCTTTTGTAACATCAAAGAAGAAAGCCGTAAGTTTCTTATTTCTACAACTATAACATTAGTTTTAGGTGTAGTAACTTCTGCCGCTTTAATGATGACATCATGAGCCACCAATCACTAATGAACACAAAAACTTTTGGATCTTGTTTGTAAAGGAGGGTAGGGAAGATCACTGGATGTCCAATGAATCAGTGCAGTTGTGGTAGCTCTGCAAATGTTAGGACTGGGCCACTGGGTGGTAATGAGGGAGCGAAGTCTTCAGACAAAGCCTCAGATTTATCAGTCAGTCTAAACTTCTATTGTCATTTACGATTTGAGTGAGATTCTTCTTGGGGTTGTGTATTCATAGTGTAGTATCTGTGAGGACCTCAACCTCTTAGAAGAGCCACTGCTTATCTGGATCTATCTATCTATCTATCTATCTATCTATCTATCAAGAGGAGCCTGTTAAAGTGGTTTGGACATGTACTGTAGATGCCCCTGGGTATTTCCTATAGAGGAAGTACCACCCCCAGGCCACTGGTAGAATACCCAGAGGCAGAACCAAGACAGTTGAGAGATTATGTCTCTCAGTGTAACTGGGACTGTCTGAGAATCCCACAGGAACTTACTGCTGCTTTGGGATGAATGGCCTGGTCAATCCAGTTTGAAAAATTACCACCACTATATTCACTTGGGAAAATGGATTGAAGATAACTTTGTTAAGAATTCTAGGCATGAAAAACAAAGCAAGCAAGAAAACTAGTTTGAACTGGAAGAGACAACATGCCAGGGACAGCCAGGGAATGCAGGAGTAAGACAAAGTTGAGCACCATTGTCTACGAATGAAATCTTTTTAGCTGTAGTGTAATAGACTGCAGGTTCATGCACTGTACTACAACAAAATTCATCCAACTATTACAAGTAATTTCCAAGTACACTGTCAATGTCTTAGAGATCTGGAACACTTCTCCATAGTATGAGGCCAAAGGCAGGAACCAGTCGTGGCCTCAACCACAATGATATGGGACCGACAAATTGACATTGACTAGTAGAAAACCATATACACACAGGGAGACCAAACAAACCTCGTACGGAAACCAGCCCAGCAGAAAAACAAATAGTTTTGCAGCATCAGTTACTATTAAATTCAATATGCAAAATACTATATGTAAAATACAAAAGTTTTGGAAAAAAGTATACTAACAAACTTAATTTAATACAGTAAATTTCTACATTGATCACTATTCCCAAGGCTTGTACATGCTCCATTCTATAGTTTTGGGTTGAGAAAGAGATGGATAGATTGTTTTAGATGAGGGGAAACAGGTACATAGCTTCCCAGACAACATATTAAAAAGCTTATTCATATTTCATACTTCACAGCAGCTGTTATCACCTCAGCACTGAATATTGTGGAGTTGTGGAAGAAACAATAAAGAGCTCCTGAAGTTGGTATTTAAGGAGTAATGAGAATTTGCTGATCTTGTCCTCCAACTTGTGTTTTGTTGGTTCAGAGTATAAACACTAGTATGTAATCCAGGGAAAATCCAAACTACCTAAAATATCATTTTGATGCATGAACTGCTCCCATTTTTTTCATTTTTCTTTAACAGTGGATCAAGGCAGGTTGGAAGGCTTTGTGGCTACTGAATCCCACTGCAAATCAATTTTGTTCCATAGCACTTGGGTTCTGTGCTGTGGCTACAGTTAATAGAAACACAGTGTAACCATAACTCAAGTGATGTGAACTACAGGATAAACTTCACTGGGGAAACAAAATCTACCAGAACAGATCAATCAAAATATTAAAAAACAGTGTAGTTAGTCCATCGAGGGACCGGCGGTTTTACACAACACTCTACTGCTCTAAATTGTCTTTCTTTGTCAAATACCTTTCACCTATTTCTTGTGCACATAAAAATTACTTCTGAGCATTTTTTTAAATTGTAGTTTTTTGTTTTTTTTATTTAAGCACCCTCTCTCATATGATACAGATCTTCCACGTTCGGAGACTATATTTTGAGCAAATGCCTATCTGTCACATTTATACACATTTTACTTAAATTTGGTTCAAAGAGGTTTTTCATAAATGCTCCATAAATCACACTTTTTCTTAGAGTCAAGCAATAATGATAGGGAACAGGGGGCATCTGCTACTAAAACAGGTACTATTCACAATCATCTTGGGATGACAATTGCTTGGCAAATTAGGTTTTCTTGTTTGGAACCATTCCCTGTTTTATGTGCTGTTGAACAGGCGGTCAATCTCATTTCACTTTCTGCCCACTTTCCCTGACTGTGATAACTGACTGAATTTATAACCCCGGCAACAGTCTCCCATCTCCTTCTGGGGAATTCTTAGGCACTTCTAGTCCAATAGAGAACTGTAATTATACTAGCATTTACTGGGTCACCTCCTAGTCACTGATACACATTCCCAGGGAGGCTCCCAAGAGGCATCCTCACTACTTGCCCAAATCCCTTCAACTGGGTAATCGCAATTCAAAAAAGCAAGAAAATTACTTTTGGCAGTACATTTACATTACAAAAACATTCATCCATCTATTGTCCAACCTGCTATATCCTAACTACAGGGTCACAGGGGTCTGCTGGAGCCAATCCCAGCCAACACAGGTTGCAAGGCAGGAAACAAAACCCGGGCAGGGCGCCAGCCCACCGCAGGGCACGCACACACACACCAAGGACAATTTAGGATCACCAATGCACCTAATCTGCATGTCTTTGGACTGTTGGAGGAAACCGGAGCACCCGGAGGAAACCCACACAGACACGGGGAGAACATGCAAACTCCATGCAGGGATGACCCAGGAAGCGAACCCGGGTATCCTAACTGCGAGGCAGCAGCGCTACCCACTGCACCACCGTGCCACCCATTACAAAAACATTAGACACCTAAACACTAGAATGAGAAATTTAGTTTGACTGGGCCTAAAGTAAATCATTTTAGGTAGTAGTTACCTATGTCCAAGATCCCAATTCTTTCTTTCAGGTTTTCTTTTACATCAGACGTAGAGAGCCACTTCAATGTGATCCTTCTTTTTTGCTCTGTTTAAAATATTTTTACAGGCAAACTGCTGAGCTGTGAAGCAATGAGATTCAGCATGGAGGACTCGTCTATTTTCAGTTACATGTTGAGACAATATTTCATGTCCATAACCTAATATTTTCTTGTTCTGAAATCCATGACTTTTCTGGCCCTTTCTTAATATGTCCTTGACGTTTGCATGCTTCCTTTAGCTTTGCCCTTGTCGATTCTGATTACACAGTAGTCAGTGAAAATTTTTAATTGAAGGGGTCTGGATATTAAGCAAGGTCAAAAAAATGTTTGGGGGTCATAACCAGTGAGACAAACTATTCTTTCAACTAACGAGAAAATGTTAAAAATCGAAAATCATTAAAAGAGTCCTTAAAGGAAATTGTACACCAAAGGTTAATACGATCCAAACTCGCATAAGGAAGAAATGCCTGTGATGACCCTTTATGTGGTTGTACTGTTGACATCACATGTCGTGCATTCCTGGGGAATCCTAGGAAAATTACTAATTCAACAGACAATGCAAAACTCACAGAATCAAATTCCTTGAGGTCAAAAACTTACATTTTTAGTGTAGAATTCCAAAAAACAAACTACAAAAGGCGCAAAAAAATGATAAAAAACAACAATCATAACATTGCCCTTTTCTGTATTGCCATGCTTTTTTTCATTCACTGGCCTGCTCTTGAACCGTTCCCCTGACTTTTTCCAACTACAGTGGAACTTCGGGTCACAAACGTCTCACAACACGTACAAATCGGGTTACGACCAAAAAGTTTGCCAAACTTTTGCATCTGTTCACGACTACACACTCGGGTGACGAACAAGCCAGTTTCTCTTCCGGTTTGTATGCACCGATGATTTCCGCACGTGTTCAGTTTATCCCTGTGCATTCGCTGTGAACTCTTTGTGCTCTACTTCGTTTCACTTCCGGTTCGTACGCACCGGTGATTTACGCACGTGTTCAGTCTCTCCATAGTACATTGTTCTCGGTCAGACGTGCATTGCGCAGAGGGACTCTACCTCAAAACTGTCATCTCCTCTCCACTCAGTTCCTCCTCACTTCCTTTATGCCAGAACTCGACTCATGCAAGGTTAGTTTTCTTGGATGTTTATGGTTAGTTTTTGTATAAATTACAGATTTTTCGAATGTTCATTTTTTTCCCTGTGCTTAAAATTCATTAAACAAAAGTGTTTACAGCGAGCGGTGCGTAAGGCTGTAGCATGAACTCTTGCAATGTTAGTTTTCTCTGTCCAAGGTTTTCTCAGTGTTATTCAATATTTTTACATTTAGTTTACTATTACACGGTGCATTCTATGGTATAATTAACTATTTTTGTGCTTAAAATCTTTAAAAAAATATATATTTACATACAGCTCATACGGTCCGGAACAGATTAATTGTATTTACATATGGGGGAATGGGGGAAATTACTTTGGTTCATGACCAAATCGGGTTGCGACCAGAGTTTTAGAATGAATTACGGTCGTGACCCGAGGTTCCACTGTATATCTGTTTTCTGCTATTGAATACCCTTAACTCAGTGTGCCCATCAGCTGCCCATCTTTTTCAGACAACTTTGGTAAATCCTGGCAGTTACCTTTGAAAAGGTTCTGTAACTGATCATACAGATTACTCTTATATAAAGAAATTCATAAAGAGCTGATGAGCAATTGGTCTGTTTCTGACATTTTACAATGAAACCTTTGTAGAATCTGGGAACTATTTTTTTACAATGAATTCACCACCAGCAAGTGTCAATGCTCCCAATTGCTTGCCGAAACTCTTTTGAAACAACAAGAAACTCTGTGGAGCCCAAAAGGCAAAAAGAAATGCCTGAAAAGGCAAAGGTACTCCAAGGCACACAAGTCCTAACATAATAATCCATCCAAGTCAAAAAACAGGGCAAAGAGGTCAAAAATCTAGAAAGACATAAAGCACAAGTAAAGAACAAGGCACAAGTAGTCGCCACTCCCAAGCACATTTGAATGAACCGCAAGGAACTACAGGCCAGTTCCTTGCAGTGATTTGGGGGACCACCACAGGCATAGAAAATACAGAAAATAATAAAATGAACTATTAAAAAAAAATCAAAGACTCAAAAGTGAACACAAAGGACATAACCCAAGAATATGAACCCCAGCCAGGAAGCCAGGGGATTTTTCCAGATTATTTTTATTCTTTGTTAATACCATTATGTTCATTTTGATTAATATTTACTATTTTCTGTACACCTTTTTTAAATCCATGAGAACCAGCAATTTGTAATTTTTTTTCCATGGACACTGACATTTTGTTGCTAGTGCTATTGCACCTCAGGTGACACAGTGACCTCATCATCAAGGCATCATTTCCTTTTTCCTGTATAAGTTGGCTTTAGCATATAGCTTCATGGATTTCTAAACAAACAAACATCTGACCATACTTTTTTTGACTTTTTGCCTTCTGAGTCTTTTGAATGTTATTTTGGTTTTCACTTTATTTCTTTTAAATTAGGCTTGATGCACTATTTTCACTATTGTCACTACACTGGTTGCCTGTGTCATTCAGGATTGACTTTAAAATACTGCTTATGGTTTATAAAGCCTTAAATAATCTCGCTCCATCTTATATATCAGAATGCCTGACACATTATATTCCAAATCGTAACTATTAGATCTTCAAATGAGTGTCTCCTTATAATTCCAAAAGCTAAACTTAAAAGAAGCGGTGAGGCGGCCTTCTGCTGTTATGCACCTAAAATCTGGAATAGCCTGCCAATAGGAATTCGCCAGGCAAATACAGTAGAGCACTTTAAAACACTGCTGAAAACACATTACTTTAACATGGCCTTCTCATAACTTCACTTTAATTTAATCCTGATACTCTGTATGTTCAATTCATCATAATAACTATTCATAGTGGCTCTAAAATCCGTACTGACCCCAACTCTCTCTTCCGTTTCTTTTTGCGGTTTCTTTGTGGTGGCGGCCTGCGCCACCACCACCTACTCAAAGCATCATGATGCTCCAACATTAATGGACTGAAAGCCAGAAGTCTACGTGACCATCATCATCAGGTCCTTCCATGAGAACCCTAAATACAAAGAGGACTGTTTCATTTATGTTAGGTAGATTGCCCAGAGGGGACTGGGCGTTCTTGTGGTCTGAAACCCCTACATTTTATTTTATTTCTCCAGCTTTTGGAGTTTTTTTTTGTTTTTTCTGTCCACCCTGGCCATCGGACCTTACTCTTATTCTATGTTAAGTAATGTTGACTTATGTTTATTTTTTATTGTGTCTTCTATTTTTCTCTTCATTTTGTAAAGAACTTTGAGCTACATTTTTTTGTATGAATATGTGCTATATAAATAAATGTTGATTGATTGATTGATTGATTGATTTTTCAATTCCCATTAACAACCTTTTCCCTGACCTTTTGACAATTCTTTTGCTCAAGCCTTTTGTCTCCAGGTCCTTTTTCAATTACTTACAGACTTACAGCTAGATGACAATTGTGAAGTATATGGATTTTTGTCATCCAGTTTTCAGTTTATTTTGTTTTTGCTGTCATTTATATTTGTATCACTATGGTAATGCCATTTTGTGCATAATATTTTGGATGGTTACCATTATGAGACAGTCTATATATGGCTTTCTTTTCTCATTTCAGATCATGTGACATATTTTGTCATCTGAACCCACCTATATAAGATGGTGGCACACAGCTTCTGGCATTTATTTTTTTGAATTAACTTTAAAATAATCAACATCTTTGTCAGAGCTACGCAGGAAGATATAAAACAAGGTAGTGTTAGAACATCTAGAAATTTTCTATGACTTAGAAATTCTTGTTTACCTCCTTAGTTTTGTTCATCTGGTTCATGTTTTTAAATTTAATTTCTGACACCTGCCTGCTAATAGATTTAGTTTTTGACATATCCTCTGCAGTTTATTTCATGATTGCAACCATCCAGCTTTGTTTTTCATTTTTTCTTGAACAATGTAGTTCATGTAAGAGTTTTGAAGATTGCTGAAACTTATTTTGATAACATTTTGTTGTAAACCATTTAATTCAATTACATTTAAAATATTTTAACATCTTTCAGTGATGCCATTTTGTTTTTTGTTGGTGCCACCATTTTGTGTTTAGTGTGTGTACCATTTCTAGGCATGTTAGAGGTCAGCTCAAAGACTTCCTGGTTATCCAAGTTCAGGATAAAAACCTCTAGTGCTTTGTGCATTTTGTTTCTTGATATTTTGCTTACAAATTAGTGATTTCTTTTGACTTTATTGTCTGTATTTCTTTAATTCGGCTTGATGATAGATCATTTAGACTACGTTTCATTTCTTGATTTTCCCTTATTAAAAATCTGGCCCAACATTTTTTTTATGGCAGAATACTTCTTAGTAAAACTTTGGTTTCAGTGTGATGGAGGCAGGATCTGGAGACACCCTCACCATTCAGATGTCATAGTCATTATGGTGTGACTTTTTTTATTATTTTTCATCACCCCTTATTTCCTCATCTTAGGTTTGGAAGACCATAGACATAGAATTACTAGACAGCACATGACCAGCAGCATCGTACGTCAATGTCGCCGCGATATTGCGAGTGGCACTACTGTGGAGTGAAGTAATGGATAAAGATGTCTCACGCATGTGCTGCTTGGGATTGTACAAACCGCTGTACGCTCTAAACCAGATCCCGGGGGATTACATTTCATAGGTAAGGCTGAACAATTGTTTTGGTTATATTTGGCCATTAGAAAATCCCATTTTATAATCTTAACTTTAGCTACGCCAGGCTAAGTTAGCAAAGCTATGCATTTATGTGCTCAAGTTAGCCTCGAAACAACGTTTTGGCTAAACATATTTAGTCACTAACTATGTAGATTGTTATTAGCTGTTAACATTTCTCAAATTTTGAAGGTTTCCCAAAGAAATCCACCTCAGGAAGCAGTAGGACGTAGCCCTTAGATGGGATTTTGAGAAAGCTGTTCTGTGATGTGTGCCATGCTAGTTTGGTAACAGATGCTGTTCTGGCATCATATGATCAAAGCTACCTCTTGCTCACATTAAAAAACAAAGGAGGTTTGATGATTCCTTCTGAGGGTACATTCAAGGTGGTCAAAGTAGATGAGCTTGTTATCCACAGTCGACATTAGTGCAAGCTGTCAGTGTATCTTTGATCAATCAGTTTGTTCGGGCTTTGATTGGTTCAGATGATGTGTTTTTTCTCAAGGAGTACATTGAGGAAACACAGTTTGAAATTGACAACCATCATTTTATGCTCATGTCTTTAGTTGTGTCTGTCTTCCACAAACTAAGGCTGCACCATATTGCCAGACTGAATACTCTCAAATTACATGATCTGAGTGAGCGAGAGGCAGTGTAAGTCTGTAGGAGATCAGTGAGGTAGAGGGGAGCAAGACTGATGACAGCGGTATTTTGTATTGTATTCAGTAGTGAACAGGGAACCAGTGAAGTTGAGAGAGAATAGGTGTAATATGTTCATGGATTTAGAACAGCAGGTTATTATCCTGACAGCAGAATTTTGAAGAAGTTTGTAGCGATGGATAAGTTTTTGTGCCAGACAGAATAGCATTACAGTAATCTATACATGAGGTGACTAGGGCATTAACCAATACTTCAGGACTGTGTTGCGTAAGAACAGGACGAAGTCTAGAAATGTTGCGGAGATGGAAGAAGCCAGTCCGAGAAATGTTACTTATATGGGAGGAATTATTTAACAATAATAATAATTAATATTATTATTGTTTAATAAGTGCCATTATTAGTGTGTAAATGGATATAAATAATTGCATTTAAACGATTCGACAAAATTTGTTGTATGTAAACGATACTGTTTTAAACGTTATTGTTGTTTCATCAGAAAACCTGGTTTCCACGTCTACCTGTATTAGTTTAAATGGCACTTTTGCCATTAGCAATTTGGCGGATGGACTGTATCATGTCGACTGGGCAACACAGTGAATGTAGCATCTATCTACAGTGCATCCGGAAAGTATTCACAGCACATCACTTTTTCCACATTTTGTTATGTTACAGCCTTATTACAAAATGGATTAAATTAATTTTTTTCCTCAGAATTCTACACACAACACCCCATAATGACAACGTGAAAAAAGTTTACTTGAGGTTTTTGCAAATTTATTAAAAATAAAAAAACAGAGAAATCACATGTACATAAGTATTCACAGCCTTTGCTCAATACTTTGTCGATGCACCTTTGGCAGCAATTACAGCCTCAAGTCTTTTTGAATATGATGCCACAAGCTTGGCACACCTATCCTTGGCCAGTTTCGCCCATTCCTCTTTGCAGCACCTCTCAAGCTCCATCAGGTTGGATGGGAAGCGTCGGTGCACAGCCATTTTAAGATCTCTCCAGAGATGTTCAATCGGATTCAAGTCTGGGCTGTGGCTGGGCCACTCAAGGACATTCACAGAGTTGTCCTGAAGCCACTCCTTTGATATCTTGGCTGTGTGCTTAGGGTCATTGTCCTGCTGAAAGATGAACCGTCGCCCCAGTCTGAGGAAAAGAGTGCTCTGGAGTAGGTTTTCATCCAGGATGTCTCTGTACATTGCTGCAGACGTCTTTCCCTTTATCCTGACTAGTCTCCCAGTTCCTGCCGCTGAAAAACATCCCCACAGCATGATGCTGCCACCACCATGCTTCACTGTAGGCATGGTATTGGCCTGGTGATGAGCGGTGCCTGGTTTCCTCCAAATGTGACGCCTGGCATTCACACCAAAGAGTTCAATCTTTGTCTCATCAGACAGAGACTTTTGTTTCTCATGGTCTGAGAGTCCTTCAGGTGCCTTTTGGCAAACTCCAGGCGGGCTGCCATGTGCCTTTTACTAAGGAGTGGCTTCCTTCTGGCCACTCTACCATACGGGCCTGATTGGTGGATTGCTGCAGAGATGGTTGTCCTTCTAGAAGGTTCTTCTCTCTCCACAGAGCATCTCTGGAGCTCTGACAGAGTGACCATCGGGCTCTTGGTCACCTCTCTGACTAAGGCCCTTCTCCACCGATCGCTCAGTTTAGATGGCCGGCCAACTCTAGGAAGAGTCCTGGTGGTTTCAAACTTCTTCCACTTACGAATGATGGAGACCACTGTGCTCATTGGAACCTTTAAAGCAGCAGAAATTTTTCTGTAACCTTCCCCAGATTTGTGCCTCGAGACAATCATGTCTCGGAGGTCTACAGACAATTCCTTTGACTTAATGCTTGGTTTGTGCTCTGACATGAACTGTCAACTGTGGGACCTTATAGAGACAGGTGTGTTCCTTTCCAAATCATGTTCAATCAACTGAATTTACCACAGGTGGACTCCAATTAAGCTGCAGAAACATCTCAAGGATGATCAGAGGAAACAAGATGCACCTGAGCTCAATTTTGAGCTTCATGGCAAAGGCTGTGAATACTTATGTACATGTGCTTTCTCAATTTTTTTATTTTTAATAAATCTCAAGTAAACATTTCTCATGTTGTCATTATGGGGTGTTGTGTGTAGAATTCTGAGGAAAAAAATGAATTTAATCCATTTTGGAATAAGGCTGTAACATAACAAAATGTGGAAAAAGTGATGCGCTTTAGTGGGTTACTATTGCCGGTTTGTACCCCGGTTTTCCGAGAGAGCAAAGCCCTTGACAAATCTGACAAAGAAGGGGAAACCTAACCACGTGGTCTGGGATGATAATACTGACGCTGCATTTAGTGACCTTAAGCAGGCCCTTACGTCAGCTCCTATTTTGAAGGCACCTAATTTTACTTTGCCTTTCATTCTCCAGACGGATGCTTCGGACACAGGTCTTGGTGCCGTGCTGAGCCAAAGTATCGATGGAGTGGAACACCCCGTTATGTACCGGAGTCGGAAACTGTTGGACCGAGAGACCAGGAATGCAGCAGTGGAGCAGGAGGCTTTGGCGATTAAATGGGCGATTACACAGCTGAGGTACTACCTCCTGGGTCGGAAATTCACCCTGGTGACTGACCATGCACCATTACAATGGATGGCGTTACACAGGGATTTGAATCCACGAGTCACAAGGTAGTTTTTGGACCTACAACCTTTTTGGTCGTTTATCGTCGAGGTCTGTTGCAGGCCAATGCTGATGCCCTTTCCTGGTGCCACGACCTCACGACCCGATGGGTCTGGGCTGAGAGGGGGGCCGCGTCACACACGTGCGACTAGGAGCGAGCTGAACGGACCAAGTGGAGGTGATTACCCGCCAGGCCAGGGGAAGTCAGGGTGCTCTAAACCTTTGTCTGTTATTTCTGCAGATCAAATACGGGAAAACCTGCCTGACCTGACGTCACTTCCTGTTCCGGCACCCAGACTGACATCACTTCCTGTTCCGGCACCCAGACCAATGTCACTTCCTGTTCCGGCACCCAGACTGACATCACTTCCGGGTTACAGAATGTAAATCCTCCAGCTTGGCTAACTAGTTTAGTTCAGTGTGGGAACTCAAACAAGCAACATCACTGTGTCAAATTTAATCCTTTGCAGCTAGGAACAATATACAGGTCGCTGCCCCAAACCTTCTTTAAGAGTACTGAGACTTGTTCTTTCACAGATTATATTATCTATTATATAATACAATTCTGCTCTTCGTATGGGTCTGTGTGTGTAGGTCCAGTCAATCAAAGCAATCTGACTGGTCAGTTTGACTTTGGTTTGATTAGTCAGTTCGGATTTAGTGGTAAAGATGATGCCATGATACATTAGGGGTGTGAAGTTCAATTCCTGATTGTGAAAATTTAAAACAGTGAGTTAAAATAAAGCAGTTCATCAACAACAAAGCAAATAATGAATAGAGTGATGATGGGTCCATAAATACTAAAGGCATAACCTAAGTCACGTTCAAAGATGGGACGTATTATCAAAAATATGGATTGTTCTTTTCCCAGCAGGTAATTCGGGCCTGTCTAACATTGGTGATAGTCAAAAAGTGGACATGAGATGAGAGAGGTGTCTTGAAATGTTAGTGTCTGAGAAATATGCTTTGTGGGAACATGATCGAGACATTACACACCACCAAAGAAAGACTGAGATACATAAGGATACCAAATAAAGTTGTAGTAGGAACACTGATAGTCAGCTTCAAAAATGGGACTTAGTTGATCAATATTGATAATGTTTTCACATAAGGAAATGGGGACCCATCTAACACTGGTGTTAGTAAAAAAGTGAACAGAAGGCAGACAGAAGCCTCAAAATGACAGAGCCTGAAAAACAGGCTTTATTGGAACACAATCAAGATAGTAATCATCAAGCAAGAGAGGTTGAGACACACAGAAAATACAGAAGAAACGTTGAGATACTCCTATAAAGATAGGACATATCCACAACAATACAAATAATATTATCAGAGGGTAATGAGGGCCTGTCTACCACTGGTGGTAGTCAAAAAGTGGATAGGTGGCAAGCAAGGCACCTCAGAATGACAAAGTCTGAGTAGCGGGCTTTACATGAACACGACTGAGACAGTAAACACCAGGCAAGAGAGATTGAGACAAACAATGATACCAAAGAATGGTGTAGGAGGAACGCTGACAGTCAGCTTCAAAGACAAGAAGTATTTGAAACAACATAAATGATGTTTTCACTGTGGGTAATGGGGTCCTGTCTACCATTGGTGATAGTCAGAAAGCAAAATGGAAGTGAGCTTATAGCCTTGCTCTGTGAAGAAGGCTTTAAGGAAATGCAGACACACGAGGATACTGAAGAAAAGCATAGGAGGAACGCTGTAGGTAGACGTAAGGCAACAGATATCAAATATTTGAACATTTATTCTATTACCTGTCTTCGGCAGGTAACATAACTAGTTGTATATAATATTCTGTACATATTTTATTTTCTTTAAGTGTGCTCTTGAACATAACTGAAATATGGTAGGATACTGGAGTTCCTGGAGTAATTCTTTATCAACTCAAGAAAATTAATGACTAGATTATAGTGTGAGTCCAAACATCAGGAGTTGTGTAAGTCTTCACTTAAAAATGACAGAGCACACTGGTTTGATTTCTGCAATTTGCCATTAAGTGAGGTACGAATCAGCAAATGTTCCGCATGGTTGTTCACTCTTGGCCGTGTTTATTTTCTTCTGTTGCCAATTAGGCCTGTGCTCAGGGAATGTGCAAGGTATGAATGAGTAAAACTGAAATCAGGTTACACAAAATAAACTAGAGGCCATTGTACCGATGCTTGGTGCTTCACTCATTCTTGGCAACAAAATAATTGTTTCTTTTCTCATTTAGAAGTGCAAGCAGAGCTATTCAGTTAACAGGCAGCACGGTGAGATATGTGCTCATTCTTCACAATTCCACAAAGTGGAATTTACAGGATTTCATATCTTGAGGTTGCAGTGAGGACTGGCTCTGTTGATTTCACCATCCTCAATCACTCAACTGTATGCTCAATAAATCTACATTCTCTCTAATATGAGCAGTGGTTATTTAATCATTGTGTAGCTTTGTTGTCTTACTAAGTTAAAAGAATAATCTGTCCAATATAGGACTTCACCTATATAAATCTGTGTTTTATCAGTAAAATAATTCAGGCCAATATTTTATTATGGGGATTGAAAGAAGATTACTATCCTGTTGTAAACGTATTTTTTTCCTTTCCAGTCATGCTGCAATTAGAGCACAGATGTGTGGAAAAATGCTAAATCATTGCCTTTACAGTGCAGAATTTGCTGGACCAATTTTGCTCAAAATCATCGGACTTCTGGAACTGTCATTGCTCTGAACTGTGCCAGGGTAATTCAGGTTGAATTATTTATTTTTGAATCATTCTATCCACATTATTATTCAGAGGCAGACATTATTCTAAAAGTTATCAAACTGTTCAGAGACACCTACAGCCAGCAAATCTGTTACAAAATCAAGGGTGAAACCATGACCAAATTTGAATACCTTCCTTATTACTGTTTTCCTCACCAATGCCAGATCTTTCATCAACAAAATTGATGAACTGAGGCTACAGGTGGCAACAAATAACATCATAAAGAACAGTTGCGTTTTATTGATTCCGGAATCCTGGCTTCACTCATGGATCTCGGACTCTGCTATCCAGCCAACAGGCTACACTGCACAGCGCCATGATAGGACCAGAGCAGAGGAGGGGGGCTGTGTGTGTATGTAAATAACAACTGGTGTACAAATACAGTGTCTGTAGACAGTCACTGCTCCCCGAACCTGGAGTATGTGACTGTTAGATGCAGACCCATATATCTCCCTAGACAGTTTACTGTGGTCATGATTACTGCTGTTTACACAGCACTGGACGCTAATGTAAACTCGGTTATCAAACTTTTACACCGCAGTATTAGCAGTCAGCTCACCAAGCACCCTGATGTTGTGTATATCATTGCTGGGGACTTTAACCATGTGGATTCCAAACCTGTGCTCCCTAAATTCAATCAGCACATCAAGTGTGCCACCAGAGGAGCTAACACATTGGACAAAGTCTACACAAACATTAAACAGGGCTACAGAGCTACACAGCTACCACACCTGGGCCACTCTGACCACACGTCTCTGTTTTTAATCCTGGCATACATCCCACTCAGTTAAAACTTGGCCAGATGGAGCCTCTCAGCAGCTGTTTCAGTAGGACCAACTGGGACACGTTTGAACACCCAGACCTTGAAGTATTTAGTTACAGCGTATTGTGTTATATTAAGAACTGCACAGCCATTGTCACAGTGGATAAACGTATCCAGGTCTACCCCAATCAGAAGCCCTGGATGACCAGAGAAGCTGCTGAAAGAGAGGAACACTGCCTTCAGGTCTGGTGACAAGGTCCTCTACAGCACAGCCCATGCCAGCCTAAAGAGGGGCATCTGAAAGGCCAAGTCAGACTATAAAAGAAAGATAGAGGAACACCTGGACAGCAACAATGGCAGGCAAGTGTGGATGGGTGTCCAGCATATGACCAACTACAGGACCAGTCCTAGTGCTCTGGGAGGTGATTTATCGCTGGCTGAGGAACTGAACCACTACTTTGCCCAGTTTGAAGTGGATCCACCAGAGACAGCCAGATCCCATCCAGAAACCAACAACAGCCCCATCTTCACAGTGGGGGAGCACAAGGTGAGACGCATGCTGCGGGCTGGACCTGACAGCATCTCAGGATGCGTGCTGAAAGAATGTGCAGACCAACTGGCTGGGGTCTTCACCAGGATATTCAACCAGTCTCTGTCTCAGTCCACTGTGCCATCCTGCCTGAAATCCTCTGTCATAGTGCCACTGGCCAAGAAACAGACCATCACCAGTCTTAATGACTACAGGCCAATTGCACTGACCCCTGTGGTTATGAAGTGCTTCGAGAAGCATGTCATTCATGTCATTCATTCCTCTCATGCTTGATCCACACCAGTTTTCCTACAGAGCAAGCAGGTCTACAGAGGATCCTGTGGCCACTGTTCTCCATGCTGTTCTGTCCCATCTGGAGCAGCAGGGGAGCTGCTCTTCATAGACTTCAGCTCTGTCTTTAATACCATCTTAACCCACAGACTGGTGACCAAACTGTCAGACTTAGGACTTACACACTACACCTGCCTTTGGATCAAGGACTTCCTGAGTGATCGCACTCAGAGGGTTAGAGTGGGCCCTTACTTCTCCACACCCATCAGCCTCAGCACTGGCTCCCCACAGGGCTGTGTGCTGAGCCCCCTGCTCTATACCCTCTACACCCACGATTGCATTCCTGCCCACCACAGTAACACCATTTTTAAGTTCGCTGACAATACCACAGTAGAAGGGCTCATCTCTGGGGGGATGAGTCTGCCTACAGGGATGAGGTGGAGCGGCTGATTTTATCATTTTATCTCAGTGTATCTCAGTTGGACATATAGACACCATCCATGCATCAGCCTGACTTCTGAATCAAGGTAAGCTGCGAGAAAGGCAAGCCTTCTCCCTAGTGCTACTCTTTAGCTTGTATATCCTTATGAAAATTAGTGTTCAAGCCTTTTGACTTTGAAATAAGGGTGTATTTTTATTGCGGCTTTATATCCAGACATTGCTATTCATTTATATTTCTATCATTTATTTCATGTATATTTTAATAAATATTGCTATACTTTTAAATTTGTATACTTTGTCCACACATCTTGAGGGACATTAATTAATAAAGTAAATACAGGTCACCCAGTGTGGGTTTATTACTACTGTGGTCCCCGGCCGGGACGCCCAGGAGGACAAGAGGAGGGCTCGTGCCTCCTCCACACCGCGAGGAGTCGTCCGTCCTGGTTCTGTTGGGAGCCACGGGTCGAGGGCATGGAAGCCCTACCCTGTAGGGGCCCGTGGTCACCGCCAGGCGGCGCCCAGATGCCGGTTTATCCCGTGCGGTCCTCGGCTGGGGCTGGAGCCCGGCCGGGACGCCTTGGAGGGCCAGAGGAGGGCGAGTGCCTCCTCCAGACAGAGTGGGGGCGTCCGTCCTGGTTAGGCAGGGGGCCTCAGGTACAGAGCATGGAAGCCCAGCCCTGTAGGGACCCGTGGCCACCGCCAGGCGGCACCCCTGTGCCTAATTATCCCGGGAGCCCGGCACTTCCGCCACACCAGGAAGTGCCGGGGGGAAGACTTTGTGTGGCGCCCGGAGAGCTGCCAGGAAGGCAGCCGACACTTCCGCCACGCTGGGGCGTGGCTAGAGAGCAGATGCCGGAAACACCTGGGGCTCATCCGGGGGCGTTATATAAGGGGCCGCCTCCCTCCAGTCATTGGTGGAAGTCGGGAGGAAGTGGACTGAACGGAAGGAAGGACTGGAGGCGGCCAGGAAGGCACAAAGGACTGTGGGCCTGGACTTTGGGGAAATCGGTGCGAGAAGGCACTGGGGGTGCACGTGAGCACAAACTTTGTAAATAGTATTGTAAATAAATGGTGTGTGGTAAAAATATGATGTCCGTCTGTCTGTGCCGGGGCCAGCGTTCACACTACGTGTTTTCAATAGGGCTAGCGGCTGAAGAGGGATGCCACCAATAGTGAGCAGTGTGAAAAAGAGGAGTGCACTGTTTGGGTAAGTAGCATTAACTGAGGTTTATCAGTCTTTAATGTCTAGGTCATATTGGTAACATCTGGATAGATCATTAAAGCCAAAACCACTGAGTCCATACAGTATGTGGAGTAATGAGGATTGCTAGGCTGAGCAAGTGTAATGGGCTATAAACCAGTGTTTTAAAGAAAAGGCAGAATTTCTGGAAAATTCTGCTACAGGTTATTCCTGATGGCTATCTACAGGACATAAATATTTACCTGTCTTGCTAAAGAGTCACCTGCTTCGAATAGTCAGACTGCTTTGATTTAGTATCTCATCTACATACAATGTGGGAATACAGAACTGTCTGCTTCCTTGAAAAATTGGTTTCTAATCAAGGACTCAAAGTAAATGTGTTTACACTATTTGTTATGCAGAGGAAATTGGCTTGCACCATTGTTTTCACTGATTGCCATGCTGATCTATGCAGAAATTGAAGTATATATATATTTCTGGGAAAAGGAGAATAAAAAAAAAACAGAAGTATGGTCTGAGACTCGGGACTGCCGTCTGTTTCTTTTATGCTTTACACCATATTGCTGTGGCTACACCCTGTAGCAACAGTGGCTTGTACCTGGCCCAGGTTCCCCTAGCCCTGAGGTTGGTAACACGGACATCTCTCATAATTAGTGTTTTAAGTCAATATAATGTATGTATGTGTGTGTTTATCTTTCTGAATAAGTGTGTTACATTTAGGGTGTGTGAGAGTAGGCCAATCCATAAAGAACTTAGTGAGTCCCACTGTAATGTTTTAGCCAAGGTTCCTCCGATGGCTTTTGTTCAAAATTCATCTTTTGGTCTTTATTGCTCAAGTTTGCTTATTTTGTTTAAGTTAATATTGTTATTGATGTTTGTTATTTGTACATGCCTGTCGAGGGACTGCCATTAGCCCCATTAAGGCTGAAGGAGCACACCGTTTCTTGCAGTACACCGTATGCACTGGGTGTTGGTGAGTTCTCTTTGATTACTGATGTGTTTTAGATTGTATTACTGGATTTTTGACCTCTGTGTTCTTTTTTTGACCACTCTCTTTGGATTTGTGTTTTTGTGACTATAAGCCAATTGTTTACAGTGACCCTTCCACTTGTCGGGGGTTTTGAAACAGTTTTTAGAACTTAATAATACACTGACCTGATTCAAATTTGAGGGCCTGTTCCTCAGCTACTTCAGAATCCTCACTTTGAGATTGTCTTCAGAGGAACTCCTCACATTACTAACTCCACTCACACATTGATAACACACACACAGAGCCAAATTTAAGTGTATGATATGTGATTCAGTAAAATTAGAAAACTGTTCTGCATTGAGTCTGCATGTTCTCCCTGCTGTTTACGAGTACTTTATACAAGGGCTCCAGTTTCCTCTTACTATCCCCAAGCCACACCATTAGTGTAAAGTGGCATATTTTAAGTGAAAGTGAATGATTTAACTCTCTGAATGACAGATTATCATTCCATCAAGTGCTGGCTCATGTCTGGCTCTCACTGCTACTAGAAGACACTCTGGCTCCCCATCGTCTTGCCCATTACAGACACTATACACTGTACACAACAAAACAGCATGAACATAATGTAGAACTTGTGCCAATTTCAGATACAGTAAGTAGCATAATATTACCAAATAATAGTGTTTTCTTTACTCTTTATAATGTGCACGTAATCCATGTTATATGTGAGCTTTTTCTGACTTTTCTCAAACTATCAAAGGAGACATTTCTTATGCCATCACTCTTAGGGCCTCGGTTATGTCACACACTCACCTTCAGAATGAATGAACACTACAAATATATATACTCCATTTCCAGCAAGGCTGATATTCTCACTTCTCTTTTTTTTAAGAGCCAGTTTAAATGGCCAATTTTATTTGGTAGCTCAGGGTAACATAACAAACCTGAAGAGCCCTGTTTTCTTCTCCTATTTATAGAACAAAACCTAGAATTTAAACAAAAGAAGCGCCTTACTGTATGCAGATGAGTGAATCTATCTGTAGTCAGACCTGCTCTCCCAGATGAACAGCAGCACACTAAATCTTTTTTTTTCTTTGCTTTGCAGTGACATTTTGTTCATTTTGCTGTACTCAAGTCATGGCCTGGTGTTCTTTAATCAGTTAAGTAGTAATGTACCCATAAGAATAAAGAGCTATTTGAAAAAAAAACAGACAATTAGCCATAATGCATTGGCCATGTTTCTAAAAGAACATTATGTATGGCTAAAAATAAAACGACAGAGTAAATGAGAAAAACTGCTTTGTAAATCATAAGCTGTTCAGACGTGTAGATTAGGAAAATGAAATACTAAGAAGTTAGTGGTGTGAACATAAATACTGTATAACAGGAGGATGGACAACACTGTGTCACAGTGAAGCACAGCTTGATGGCATCTAAGTGAGTTAAGGATTGAGTGATCCTGGGTGACGCATTGGTGATTTGGTAGCTCTGCTGCCTCACAGAAAGGAGACCAGGGCTCAAGTCCCAAGTGCTCCCTGCATGAAATGTGAGTCAAAAAACATTTACTGTAGGTTAGGTATACAGTATCAGCGATGCTAAATTGGTCCCTGAAGTGTGTATGCACCCAGTGATGGACTGGCACCATTCCTTGTAACTGCCTTGTCCATGAAGCTTGATGGGATAGGCTCCAGCTTCCCTGCTGCTCTGGATAAGTGGGTTTGGAAAACTGATGGGCTGGAACCTGATGTTGGAGAAAGTAACAGTACTGCAGTTGTCACTTATCTGCTTATTACCATTATAATCCTCTCTACCAAAGTGATGGTGGACACGTTTTACTTACGTACTCACACACACACACACACACACATACATATATTTAAAAATATATACACACCCGCACAAATATACATTATATGCCAATACACATACATAAGGAAATTAATTTTTACACACAGATATACTTGGTCTGAGTAATTCTGGATTCAGGGTGAACTCTCCTCTGAGCTTTCCCTGTGAATGTCTCTTTGCGCGCTGTCATCACAATCAGTTCACATACTGGTTAGATCACCTTGGCCCTTGAAATCTTTGATTCAGAAACTAGCCCTACAACTGTGATGCATGGAGGGTTTCTTGCTGCCGTAGCCCCCTGAAAAGCTTCTAAGCATGTTGTGTCATTCTGTTAACTAGCTCTAGTTGTCACCTAAAATACGAAAACAGCTGGCAAACAAAGATGAACCCTGAATATCCACAACAAGGCTATTTACTATACTGGATATCCTTCTCCTCATTTTTTACTTTTCTTCTATAACTCTAAAACATGACACCAAAATAGCACCTACCTTGCACCATTCAACATCATTTGTACCTGTTGTATGTACAGCTCATCACTAATGGTCAGTACAGTGTACTGGATACAACTAAGAAAGTAAATTCCTCAGAAACAAACATGACTTAAAAATAAAACGGTAAAGAAAGTTAAACATTTAAAGCTATAAGAAAATATAGGTTTTTGAACTAATTTTAAATGTAAATATCATACTAGAGCACTTTTTTAAATGTGACATAAGAGAAGAAGAAAGGCCAGCTTCTCACACAATTTGATCAAGTAGACATAAGAGTGAGTGATTTGTGAATGGCTGAAATTAACACTTGCAGCCAAAGTGGCACCCCAGGACTGACTTTGGGAGCCCCCTGATCTAGGCCTTTGTAAAGCCCTGTGTTCATCGGTGATGGGTTGAACTGGTCTCGCAACACAGAGGAGTTATGAAATAAAGGACATCACAGGCTTTTCTTCCTAAGGAGACTGCGTTTCTTTAATGTGGGAAGCAACATCCTTTGGATCTGCTACAATTCTGTGAATTAACAAGCAAACTCAGTTATAGGAAGCACTCTGGGGAGAATTAAAACAGAACTGAGCGTCATTATGAACAATGCTGCACATGCACTCTCTGACATGCCAACACTGAGGACTTTCAGCCAATAAATCATTCAGCAGAAGTGTGTTAACAAACTCGACTGGGGCTCCTTTATGCCAATAGCAATACTTCTGCATAATGCCTCACTGACTGTGACAACCAAGTCAGAAGTTTTCTGTTTTATTCCTTTTAAGTATTTCTAGTGTGGGTTCAGACCGTACTGTGTATATATATAAAACATATATATAAAATATATATATAAAATATACCCAGGACACTAGATGGTGACATCTCTGCAGCATAGTGGTGCCTCGGATTCTTGCAGGGCACTATGGGAGATGGAGTTCGGCTTCTCAGCCTTGCTGGGTACCGTGGGTGCCGCCAGGTGATGCTGCAGGGAGACACAGGGGTTTCTGCTTCCCATATAGCCCGGACGTACTCCCAAGTCATGGGGACGGAAGGACAGAAGTACTTCCGGGCTGAAGAAAATACAATTCTCCATCTGACCCGGAAGTGCTGATGAATCACATGGACGGAAGGACAGAAGCACTTCCAGGTCATGAACTATAAAAAGGACTGGAAGAGACCCAGCAAGAGAGCTAAAGTTGGGAGGGAGTGTAACAGAGCTGCTGGGAGGAGAGAAGGAGAGAATTGTATTGATTTATTATTGATTTATTGTGTATTTGGTGGATGTGGTGCTTTGGAGGCACTATTGATAAGAAAATAATTAAAATTCTTCTTAGTGCTTTTAAACTTGGGTCCAGAGCATCTGTCTGTTGGGTTTCACAGGGCAACAGCGCCCTCTAACCTCCACAATATATATATATATTTGTTTATCTATCTATTTATGTATTTATTTATATATTTATAGAGCTTCTGTAAAAAAAGCCTCAGGACAAATAAGGTTCTATCTATCTATCTGTCTATCTGATAGTGCTGCTAGTGGCCATACCTGTATTTCCTTTTCAACTGACATCAATAAAAATCTTATTAGACCTTTTTACAATTTTAATATGATCTCCTAATGTGCCAAATTTAAATGAAAAACAATTTATTTTTCCTAAAAAGATTCAAATAAGAAAATGCCAGGATGCATACATAATCCTTGTTATTTTTTAATAAGGAAAAGATGAGGCTCCTTAAGATTCTAAAGTGGATTTACAAATCGGGGCAAATGGCTTGTTTAAACTTGAACTTCTACTCAACCTTGTTGCTCGTCCCCCATATTGTCAGCACTTCTGTTCTAATTTTGTGAACACAATACCAAGGAACTTAAAGTGTTAGTGACAGGGACTTTAGGTGTGAGCATATCTTGCAATGGTCTGCCATCCCATTTAGGAGGGGTTCCTGCCTAGTGTCTGATGATGTTGTTCATGTGACCCTGCATTGTTGAGCACAGTTTCTCAAAGAGGAAAACCAATTAATGTACACTCTGCATGTATTAGTTTTGCTTTACTCTTAATTCAGCTCTGCGCTGACACTGAGGTAAGCATGTTGCACTCCACTTAGTCAGAGCCGATCTAAGACTGTTTTCAATCTGAAGCACAAATCTGAATAATCTTTTTGAATGATGACCTATAGTAGTGCGTTGTAACAAGAACAAATATTTGTGTTATGTGAAGACCAGCAAAATGTCTATATAAAACACTGCACTTTTTACATCAGACATCACACTTCCATATCCTGTGAGGAGGAAGGTGAAAATATATTCTAATATGAAAAAAAACTAACAGCATCAGACTATGTGGCTTCTTCTTGCTGCCTTTTACTCCTGTTGCTTTAATTGAGCGAAGCCGCCTACTTATCCTCATGCTGCTGCTGCTTTTAACTGGCTCTCTATGCCAGACCTGATGGGCGCAGGAAGGAAATCTGGATGCTGAAGTACCGTCCCCTTTGGTGAAAAAAAGCATCTGACCTACTTAGATGCCCGTGGTAATATGAAAGAAACGCTTGGATGCACTGCCTGTGCATTAATACAGAGCTCATGAAAAACTGGAAGTGAAAACATTTCAGTAGCTAATACTCATATTGTTGTCCAGAGTAATGCATTTTCCTTTCCCAATTTCACACATTAATATAGCCACATTCTGGAGGTAATTACAATTTTGACAGCAAAACAGCAGAATATTTTAGTTTGATCTATTGTACTAGATTGTACATCTTCTTTGTATTTTCTGCTAATATTGTGAAACTGATTTATTTGTTTTTAACATATAATACTAAACCATCACAAAGCCTAAGTCAATAAAATTACCAGTAATATGCATTTTGTTGACATGAAAGCTGCAGCCAGGTTAGATTATAAACTGCAGACAAAAGCCAGCATAATCACAGTATTTCAACATCCCCGGTAAAATAAAACCAATTAATGTGCATCAGTCTGCGCGAGATCAAAGCACTTTTGGACTAAAAGGATTAAGGGCCTTTCTCTGGAGAGAGCAAGACTGAAAAACAGAGGGTCAAAAGAACTTTTTTTTAATGTCAACATCATCCCTAGCAAAGTGAGTTGTTTAATTTATACAATATGCAACGGGCCCAATTCACAATGGGCCAATAAGAGAGCGCTCATTAAGACACGGGTTCTGTTTGTTACCTATAGCTCAATACCATGGAGAGCGGCCTCAGCTTCACACTGGCTTCCAGTGAGGCACGGAAACACATCTGAAGGTGTTCCGTATTTAGTTTATTTTCTGAAGAGCCCCAGCCTTTACAGCAGTGTAATTCTAACTATTAATTAGTGACATGATATTGAATAAATGAATGCTCAGATTAAGGTGAGTTGTAATTACTAGCTAACATCCATCATAATTTGAAGTAATACTTTCTGGAAAAGTCTAAGACAGTCTTCCAAGCTACATGTTAAAATGTGTCAATGAATAGAAACTACAAGACACTATAAACTTTCACTAGAAAACAGGTTGGGTTCCTACTGAATATTCCCACCTTCCCCATTGTGCAAAAATATATGACATTTAATCAAGTAACAGTGATCTAGATAAATAGACAGACAGACAGACAGACAGACAGACAGACAGACAGATAGATAGATAGATAGATAGATAGATAGATAGATAGATACCAGAGGAGTAAATAAGATAAAAAGGTTATACTAAAGGTGAATACTCCCAAGTTGACACTGAAGTAGGAAGCATACAGTATATTTCATATTCCTCCATCTCTTGAATTTTCTGAATTTTCTTTCAGAAAACACTGCTGCAATTAGCTAGAGTCTGTTCCACCATCATCTGGGCATTAGGCAGGCACCAAGGTAAGGAAAACAGTGTATTTGAGAGCATAAAACGACATCCACTCACGATGAGCTGAGTTACATTTGTCATTAAACTATTAAGCATTTTATTTGAATGTGCTAGAAATCCAAGCACCCTAGTGAATGCCCAATAAATGTAAGCCTTTGGAACAACGTGCAACCCAGATCCTTGTGAGACTGCAAAGTCGATCCCTGTATGCACATTGTACATTCTATAGAAATCAGATAAATCTTAGAATTAAATGATTAAATAGATATTAAATAGATAAATCTTAAATTAGATGACAATTCACGAAAATAACACAACTGAATCATGAGTATAGATGATAGGATTGAAGCCGGGTAAAAGTCACTTTTACTCTGAAAGTACATTCTTCTCGCCTTATCTATTGCCCCATTTTATGACTTCCTAACCAAGTGGTAAGTTTAGCTCTAGACTCCTCAAAATTCTACATGTTAACTGTTTGATCATTCCTTTTTAATTTATTTGTTGTTTTGCACTAGTTGCTTCACTTGTGAAGTGAACTTCATTTCTTTAAAAGTTGCTATAACTTGTATCTTACCTTGCATCTACTTAAAAGACCTTCCCTAAGAAAGGACAAAGGAAGCCAAAGTATTTCCCTCCAGGAATGAGGGTAGGATTCAGCTCTTGACTTGATTTCAATGAATGCTCTCACACTCACTCACTCAAGACTGATCCACCTGAGCTCATGTCTTTAGACTGGAAGGGTGATGCCCTATTAAACATAAAGATTACATGTAAAAATATATGCCCCACATGCCAATGTCCATTAAAAAGTAATACTGTGATGCCTTGGTGTTTTGTCTTTATACACTTTAACAGTACAAGTTACTTTTTATGAAATTGTCTACTAATAAATATATGTAAATTACAATCTCACATTCTTCATATTGTAGCGACCCGTGGTCGAGTCTTGAAGATTTTCAAGCCGATTTCGCCGTGCACCTCTTCCAAGCTGTCGGCTAGCGGATTGCCAGCATTAGGCACGCAGCTGTACCCAGCTCTTTAAGTACGAGCGCTCGTGTCCCATACACCGCACGACTACGAGCGTCTCGGCAGCACGCAGCTGTACCCAGCTTCTTGAGTAGCGAGCACTCGTGTCCCATACACCGCACGACTCCGAGTGTCTCGGCATTAATTGCTTAGATGAAATCTTAGCAATGAATAACAGCTCTGTCCTGTTGTATCTCTTTATTCACAGATAGCCAGAAAGCAAAGCTCAAATTCATCCGCTTAACCACTGTCAAGGTCAACAACAAAACGACATTTCTTAACGGCGGTATCTATTTACATTTTTACAAGCGATATCCCAACCCACCCCACCGGGCTGCGCACAAACACATATAACATTTACAACAGGAAAGACAATTACGAACTTAGTTAATCTTTACACACAATAACTTTCACATAAATTTCCCATAAATTCCCCACAACTATTTTACATAATTTACCCACAAGGCGTCACTCCGCCAGCGCGGACTGCCGGGTTGCTACACAGCCCCCCCCCAAGAGGGTTAGTGTCCCCACAACCCTAATTTTCACAAACAAAGTCTGATAAATGTCCTGGCCGGCGGACACGCTTGGGCCTGCCTGACTCTTCATCACCCGTGCCAGGCTCAGTCCTGAGACTGTCAAGGTTCTGTCTCGCACCGAGGGTGGATGTTGGAGAGTTGCTTTGGTTCTCAAGTCTTTCTGGTGCTGGGGCCAATGGGTGGTATGGTGCCAAACGGTCTTTATGCAGCACCACCCGTCTGCCCCGTCCAGGCATTCGGACTCGGAAAACCACGTCCAAATTGCATCCAAAATTTCTCCAGGTCCCTGCCAATGGTGCGTCAGTTTTGGGGACAACCCCGCTTCCTCTGGGGCAAAACACCCACACTTTGTCCCCTTGCTTCAGGGTTGGACCATGCGCCCGAGTGTCATATGCCCGCTTCTGGCGGGCTCCAGCTCCCTCTAGGGCCTCTCTGGCCAGTTGGTGTACAGTGTCCAGTCGCTCTTTCAATCGCCGGAGATAGTCCGTTTCGGACCGCCAGCAAGCTCAGGCTCAGGGGGTGAGCCAAACACCAAGTCCACCGGCGTGCGCATCTCCCTTCCGAACATCAGCCCCGCCGGTGTGCACTGACTCGATTCCTGAACAGCCGTCCTATACGCCCACAAGACCAGAGGCAAATGTTGATCCCAGTCTCTCTGGTGTTGACTAGTGAGGATCGCAAGTTGGGCGGCCAAGGTGCGGTTAAACCGTTCTACCAGTCCATCGCTTTGGGTGAAGGGGTGGTCCGGTCTTCTTCACCCCATCCGCTGACACACCTCTTTAAACAACCGGCTCTCAAAGTTCCGCCCCTGGTCGCTGTGCAGTTCATTCGCACCCAATCGAGTGAACATTTCGTCCAGCAGTTTTGAGCGGCTGTGGAGGCACTTTGATCTGAATGGCGTATGCCTCCGCCATTTGGTAAAATAGTCCATCGCCACTAAAACAAAACGATTTCCGGCCTCTGTGGTAGGGAAAGGACCCAGCACATCTACCCCAATCCTCTCCATGGGAGCCCCGACGAGATACTGTTGTAGTGGCGCGTGAGAGCGTTGACCAGGTCCTTTCTGCGCCGTGCAAACGTGTCACAGCAGTGGACGTGCATCTCCGCATCTTGTCGACATCCGGGCCAATAGAATCGCTGCCGCAGCCGACGCACTGTCTTTGCATTTCCAAAGTGCCCAGATCCAGCTGCTCCATGAACCCAACGGAGGACCGCAGCGTAAAGCCATGGGAACCAGAAGTTGCAAATGGTCAGTACCCCCTCTTGGTGCCTGCCATCTTCGGTAGATCACACCATCGTGCAACTCCAGGCTGCCCCACTGAGAATGTAACAACTTGAGTTCCGCCCTTGGGAAGATACGGTTTGCCAATCGGGCATTCCTGGGTCTCCAGCCAGCCCCTTACCTCCTTCAGCACTTGGTCGTCTGCTTGTAGTTGCCTTAACTGGTCGATGGTGAATGGTTCCTCTGCTCCATCCGTTCTTCTAGTCCGCTGCTGATGATGATGGTCCCATACCCCTTTCCTCTTGCCCGGCAATACCGACAGTCGTCGAGGACGCATGGTCGCCTGGAGAGGGCATCAGCATTTGCATGCTGCCGCCCTGGTCGGTGTTGCACCTCGAAATCATACTCCTGAAGTATTTCTATCCACCTTGCCACCTGGCCCTCAGGTTGCCGGAAGTTTAACAGCCATGTAAGGCTAGCATGGTCAGTTGAATCGTGAACTTAGTGCCCAAAAGGTAAGGCTTGAAGTGTCGCACTGCCAAGATCACTGCCAATAGTTCCCGCCGGGTAACACAGTAGTTTTTCTCCGCCGACTGAGGCTGCAACTATAGTAGGCCACCACTCTTTCTCCGGTCTCCCCTTTGGGAGAGTACTGCGCCGACCCCACATTACTGGCGTCCGTGTCCAAAATAAAGGGTTGGTTGGGGTCAGGGTATGCCAGGACAGGTGCACTGGTAAGAGCAGCTTTGAGTTGTTGGAAGGCATCGGCGCAGTCCTCCGTCCACTCGAACTGTTGGCCCTTACTCGTTAGCTGGTGCAAGGGGTTAGCAATAGTTGCAAAGTTTTTCACGAATCTTCGTAGTATGAGGCTAAGCCCAGAAAGCTCCGCAGCTCGGTGACGTTGGCTGGTGGGGCCAGTTGCTCACGGCAGTCACCTTTGTTGGGTCGGTAGCCACTCCACTCGCTAACCACATGTCCCAGAAACTGAGTCTGTTGGGAGAGGAGGTTACATTTTGCGGGTTCAACCGCAACCCGGCGCTACTGAATGGCGTCAAGACTTCCCGTAAGTTGTGGATAGCCTGATCAAAGTCTCTGGCATGGATTAACAAATCGTCCAGATAGACCACACACCGGGTTCGGGGAATGTCTTTCAGCACCCTCTCCATCAGTCTTTCAAAAGTGGCCGGTGCGTTACACAGCCCAAACGGCATCACTTTGAATTGCCACAACCCTTGCCCTATGGTGAATGCGGTTTTGTGTCGGTCCTCTGGTGCTAGTTCCACTTGCCAATACCCACTGCGCAAGTCCAAGGTGCTGAACCAGCAGGATCCAGTCACATAATCCAGTGCATCATCGATGCGTGGCAGTGGGTACGAGTCTTTTCGAGTGACTTCGCTTAACCTTCGAAGTCCACACAGGGCCAACCCCCGTTTTCTTCCGTACCATGACCATTGGTGCAGCCCAGGGGCTGTCCGAAGGCTCAATGACGCCGTTGGCTGCCATCTCACAAATCATTTCCTCGGCAGCTTGACGCTTCGCAAGAGGCAATCGGTGGGGGCGCAAACGAATGGGAGCGGCATTGCCAGTGTCTATGTGATGTTTCACTAAATTCGTTCTAGTACAGTCCTCCTCTCGAGCCGCAAAACGTCCACATAGTCTCTCAAAAGTTGCTGAAGTTGCTCCTGCTGTGTCGCTTCAGATGTTCCCCACTTCGACGGCCCAATTCCTCTACAGCGCGACGGTCTCAGCTGATGGGTGGTCGCGTGAGGAAGACCGCTGGGAAGCACTGGTCTGAGCTGCAACATTCTCCTGAGGATCCCCTTGAGCCTCTGCATCTCCTGAGCAACGATCGGGAGCGGTGAGCCGCAGGATTCAGGCAAATCCAAGCCAGCAGCCCTTCCAGGACGGTTCCGCCCGCTTGGAGCGGCACAGTCTCATTACTTAAGCAAAGGACGGCCCTAGAGACATCAACACATGCTCCCCAGTGGGCCAACAAGTCCAACCCGATAATGCACGGATCTTTTATATCTGCAAGCCAGAATTCGTGGTTGGTCTGGCTCGTCCCTACCATCACAGATAACAGTTTCTTTCCGGCATTACTGTCCGCTCACCCGTAACCGCGTAGTTCGCTATTTGTGGGGTCCAGCCCTCGGAAGAAGACCAGCTGTTTCGGTAACACTCCTTTTCTCAGCAAACAAATAGTGGACCCCGTGTCCACTAAGGCACTGCATGGCCATCCATCAATAGTGCAGTCCAGGTATAGTCCAGTGGAAAATCCACAGCCCAACTTTGAAGCAGTCTTTGTTGAGGGGTGCTGAAAACGGAGCGAGGGCCCCTCACGGCCTCACCCGATGTCGCTTCCCTGCGGTGATGCTGTACGAGGTAACGGACTTGGGGCGGGGCAATCCCTGGCAAAGTGTCCTGGCTCTCCACATCGAAAACAGCAGTCCACTCGTTGTCTCTGTCGGGGGGTGGATGTTGATTGGGCGCGGGTGACCTCCATTACCTCAGACAGGTCCCCTTCCACCCTTCGCTCAACGGCTCTGGTTAATCGACTCGGTCGTGGTGTTCGCTTTGCCGGTGACTCCGCCTGTAGTATGTCTTCGACCGCTCAGCCTCTCTCATTGCCTCGCTCAAATCTCAAGGTGATGATAGACAGACATGCTGGCGAAGACGTTCTGGTGTGAGGCCCCGCAGGAAAGCATGAAGTCCGAGTTCTTCCCTCACTGTTGTCGAAGGTAGGATAACCTTTTCGTGTCAATACCCTGACGCCAGCGGCAAAGGCTCCTATACTCTCACCCTCATGCCGACGTCGGCTAGTCAGCTTGTCTCTGTTGCATTCTGCTGAAGTTCTTTGTCCAAAGCGACTGGTGAGAGCAGCTGTGAGAGCCTGAAGATCACGACACTCTTCTGATGTCAGATCAATGAGTACCTGTAGTGGGACCCTCCAAGGCAAGGGCCAAGTGTGTCGCAGCTTCTTCGGTTCCACTCATTGTGTATCGCGCCAGGTCCACTTGTGCAAGGTAGGGCTCTAAGGGCGTCAATCCGTTGTATCGCCGCAGCTTAGCAGGTGACCGAGAGAAGAGGACCGGCCGACTGGTAACCTGGGGTATCGCGGTGGCTGCCGACGACCCACTCTGGCCGTGCTTGGACGATCGCAACACTGTCCGGGGAACACTGGCACCATCAGGTCGGTCTGCCTCTTTTCTCCGCACAGCTCCGCTGATCAGGCGCTTTAACGTAACGCTGTTCTCTAAGATGGCACGCTCTACTTCTTCAAGACTCTGTTCCATGACGGCGTCTTCTAAACAGCCTGGTCTCCCACTTCTGACACCAATGTAGCGACCCGTGGTCGAGTCTTGAAGATTTTCAAGCCGATTTCGCCGTGCACCTCTTCCAAGCTGTCGGCTAGCGGATTGCCAGCATTAGGCACGCAGCTGTACCCAGCTCTTTAAGCACGAGCCGTGTCCCATACACCGCACGACTCACGAGCGTCTCGGCAGCACGCAGCTGTACCCAGCTTCTTGAGTAGCGAGCACTCGTGTCCCATACACCGCACGACTCCGAGTGTCTCGGCATTAATTGCTTAGATGAAATCTTAGCAATGAATAACAGCTCTGTCCTGTTGTATCTCTTTATTCACAGATAGCCAGAAAGCAAAGCTCAAATTCATCCGCTTAACCACTGTCAAGGTCAACAACAAAACGACATTTCTTAACGGCGGTATCTATTTACATTTTTACAACCCCGGACGGCGATATCCCAACCCACCGGGCTGCGCACAAACACATATAACATTTACAACAGGAAAGACAATTACGAACTTAGTTAATCTTTACACACACAATAACTTTCACATAAATTTCCCATAAATTCCCCACAACTATTTTACATAATTTACCCACAAGGCGTCACTCCGCCAGCGCGGACTGCCGGGTTGCTACAATATGTTTCCAATTCCACCACCATGGAAATATATTCCCACTTGCCCAATGGAGAAGGAAGACCCTGATCAAAGAATGTCAACCAGGATAGTCGGCAGGATCCCATATTGCAAGGCAGAGAGCTGGGAAAATGTTTCTGTGACAACCCAGCACAGCAACGCGAGGCACACACACACACACACAACAGCGTGAAGCACGCACGTTCCCAAGGCACACACACACTCTGCGCCGGCGGTTCACCTTTCAGATAACCAAAGGTCCACGGAAGCACCATTCCAGCCAAGCTTCTTGTGATAGAGCATGTGTCATTACGTGAAATGAAGACTGACCTGACAGATGAATGTATTATCAGTATCGAAAAAGATTAAAAAATTGCCTGCATGTAAAAAAGTTAGCAAAAATCAATACAGATTAGAACATTACAGCAATCTAGATGAGAACAGGCCATGCAACCAAACAAAGCTCACCAGTCCTATCCACTAAATGTTTCTAAAATAACATAACATTCTAGTTTTGAAAGTCCCTAAAGTCCTACTGTCTGCCACACTACTCAGGAGCTTATTCCAAGTGTCTAGGAAGTTTTCCTTTACACAGAGAACCATGAAGTTTGTGTGAAATGTATCCTTACCAAGTTTCCAACTGTGTCTCCATGTTCTTGTTGAACTTATTTTAAAATAACATTCTCAATCCACTATACTAATTCCCTTCATAATTTTAAACACTTCAATCATGCCCCCTTTTAATCTTCTTTTGCTTAACCTGAGAAGTCTCAGCTCTTTTAGTCTTTCTTCATAAATGATTCCCTGTAGCTCATGAATCAGCCTAGTCGCTCTTCTCTGGACCTTTTCTAGCACTGCTATGTCCTTTTCGTAGCCTGAAGACCAAAACTGCACACAGTACTCCAGATGAGGCCTCACCAGTGCATTATAAAGCTTGAGCAGGAGATGAACAAGGGTGGTACAGAGAAGTACAACAGATACTGAAATCCTGCTCACACTTCCCTCCCTGCAGCCATTTATATCTCAAAGTGAAGTAAAGATGATAAGGAGTGCTGGTCTATATGCAGTATCGATTGTTGCACCAAAGCTCAAAATCTAAGACACAGTGTTGACCGCTATAAACTAATCAATCTGTAAATATTTTTACAGATCATGGCACAGAGTTTCTTTGCAAAGGCAAAAAAGAATATGGTTGAAAGCAGCAAAACAATACAGCTCAGGATAATAGCACAAATCTTCAGAGACGCTCAATGCACATGTTTTTTTACTTTTTTCCCTTAATTTATCGCATACTTTATAGTAAAAATATATTTTTTCATCATGTTTGCCTTAGAAGGCTGACATGTACAATACATATGATAACACAAAGCTAGAGGTTGGTTTATGCCAAATTGCTTCAGAAGATACAGTAGCTAGGAGTCACAAGAGACTTTTTTATTGATTTTTTTATACTGCTTGTAATTTTTATTTTATTAGATTTCGTCGGTTTATTTTTAAAGACCAGTTCAAGATCTGCTGGAATTTGTAGCAATGAGCAATTGGTTTTGTATCTCATGTGAATACTGAATATACAAAACTTAAAAGGTCACTGAAATTCTAAAGAACAAAAGTTAATTGGCAGTCAAGCAAACAAGGAGAATGTCACACATAAAAATGGAACATTCTCAGAAAGAGTTAATCCAATTCAGAGTTGCGAGGGTGACCTTGCTATATGGTAGCACTAAGCACAAGACAGGCAGGCCAGGCTAGGCCATCATAAGGCTCACAAACACACTCACAAAAAAATCACTTTAGATCCATGAAGTAGCAGAACTAACTAGTGTGCTATTGAGCTGTCCACAAAAACAATAATTTAATCATTGTCCTGATGCCTAGGAGCTCCAGTTTGGCTTTGTGCCTCTGTGTCTTGTTTAGAGCTTACATGTACTCGGTTGCTAAGCCTGTCTTCCATTAAGGATTGTCAGCAATACTTAGGAAATCATGGTAGAGGCAGATGGGTGCTGAGCCATACAGCTCTGTTTTGACATTCCTCAGATTACCATTTTGTTTCACAGACATTAGTTTTATTTATATTTTTTTTAATATTTGCTAGCTCAGGTATGGACCACAGTGGCTATCAGGTCTCCTTGACACTTTCCAGCTATCTTGATTCCATGTACACCTATGTGTCTATCATACAATACCTGTTTTGATGATAATCTGAGGGAAAAAAAGGAAAACCAACAGATTTCAGCATTTGCTGAGGTACAATGAGAACACTAAGAAGCCACAGAATTAAATGACATGCTTCATTAAAAGAAAGCCTTGATCTCTCTTTAAGAAACTGGGTGAGCAAAAATGTTGGCCCTCAACATAATGAGTTCCGGGCTCCTGAGTTAGCTGGTCATCCGTTGGCTTGTCTTGCTTGTCATTATTGTAAGGTTACTGCTTAAGGAAAAAAAGAAATAATTGAAGGTTCTGAATCATAACTAAAGAAGTTATTTAAAAGGGAAAAGAAGTCTGCTCCATTAGCAGCAGTAATTAAGAAAGTGGCTGGAACAAAAACCTGAAACCACTGGGAGGATCCAAGCATTTGAGTTTGACACGACTGCTGTAGTTTCATCCTTTGAACAATGATCTAAAGAATTCGTGTTTTGAGCTGGGGCTCCCTTCAGCAGTACACAATACTTTCAGAGGCCTATCAGGTCCTAGTCTCTTTATGTGTATTTATTTGTGATGGTGCCATTGGTTGTGTGTTTGAAATTGTTTGAGAAAGTGAAAAAATAAATACTAAAGTATTAATCAAATCTTTCTAATAAATTGTTGAAAATCACCTGGGGCCTCATGCATAACGGCGTGCGTAGAATTCACACTATAACATGGCGTATGAACAAAAGCGGAAATGTGCTTACGCACAAAAAAATCCAGATACATAAATCTGCGCGAATGCCAACTTCCACGTTCAGCGTGAAAAGTAACGCACGTGCACGCATCTGCTGCCCCACCCCAGCTCCTTCCAGAATTATGCCTCTTTGTATATGCAAATCAATATAAATATCCCTTAAGCTCAGCGTTCTGTGAAAAGGGAATGGCAAAAGCACGGGGGGAAATAGAAGAATTTCAGCAAATACCAAGTGGAGACAAGGAAAAACACAGTATTTGTTGGTTTAAACAGTGGTATAAACAACAAAAGGAAGCTGATCGAGTGACATAGAGTTTCGGAGAAACTCGAAAGCTCAAGTTCACAAAGTCACACAGTGCCTGAAAGTCGACATGAAAAGATCCACCATCTGAGCGTCAAATGAAAGCTTATTAGGGTACAGAGAAAAACATAGGCACACGGTGGGAAAAAGCACGAAATGTCAACCTTGATCTCTAAATTTCCACTTTAATCACGTAGTTTATTTTGTCATTAAAGTAGAACATCATAAACTTCATCATAAAAATGTTTAATTTACTAGTTTCTCAAATCCCATCGGAACTAAAATAGTACGTTAAATGTTTTGTTTTGTATGTGTTCTTCTTTGTGCTCTATGTGTGTGAATCACTACGTGCTTCTTAAACACGCTTTCTCTTCCTCCGACAGGACACAGAATCCATTACATTCGTGATATTACAGCTCTCTGAATAATTAAAATACTGAGATGTATACGTGATATCATTTTCATGATGATATGAGTTAAAGCATGTTATTAAACATGGAAACACAGTGGCGCAGTGATTGTTCATGTCTCACGCAAGATGCCTGCTGCACCATTCGCGACCTTCGATAAAATAATTTATTGCAGCAGTACTGTCTCTTTCATACGTACTAACCCACAATTCCTGTCCTTCCTTTTCTTTCTCCAAGTAACCAATCGCCACACAATCAGCTCTGTAATAGACGTTAAGCCAACTGTAAGCTTAGAAGGCTGATTCTTCAAAACTTTTAAGGAACATTGAAATACTTTATAGTACATGTTTAATTATTCTATCCATCTATCCTTCCAGTGTCGCGCCAGTCCCAGCAAGAATACAGCGTGACGCAGGAACAATCCGTGAACAGAGCGCCATCTCCTCGCTAGCGCTGCGGCACCATGTCCTCATATGTTTAATTATTAACAATATAGATTATTTAAATGAAGTTAAAGTTTTATCTGTATAATATAATAAACATTGCTGCATTTCATCTTAAAGATGATATCGTCATCATATGTAAATATGCGCTTTATAAAGTGGCTCAGGTTGTGCAATATTATAACTGTATTGCAAGTTTACAGTGAGGTAATTGTAATAATAAGTACAAACAGTTCTACAAGGAGCACTTGATGGACTAATTGAGTGCGTTTAGAGTTCTTGGGATGAAAAAGTTTCTGAACCGCGAGAAAAGGCTCTAAAGTGTTTGCCGTATGAGAGAAGTTCAATAGACAGCATGGCTGAGGCAGCGTGTGCTTGATGCTGTATCCCAATAATTCTCTTTCCGATCAGCTGCTGTACAGCTGTGATTCACACTCAGATACAGGGATATAAATACTCCGAGTGGTGCAGTGAGAGTGATATGGAAAAAGATGATCCGCTGTGGCAACCCCTAACGGGAGCAGCTGAAAGAAGAAAAAGGTGCAGTGAGAGTAGTAACGTTAAAGCATCTATGGTATTTAGAATAGTCTGACCATTCTGTGGACCATTATATTGTTACAGGTTAATTACAATCAGATGCATTAAACTAATAACCAGTATGCAGTGTCATACCCGGATGGAGGTGGTACCCAGCCGGGACACCTGAGAAGAAAGGAGGAGGGCTTGTGCCTCCTCCAGACCTTGAGGGGGCGACCGCCCTGGAGGTCTCGGGTAAAGAGCTGGGAAGCTCGACCCTGTAGGGACCCGGGGTTACCGCCCGGGGGACCCCAATACCAGGAAGACCCTAAACCTCAGCACTTCCGCCACACCAGGAAGTGCTGGGGGGAAGAGAAAATGGGGACACCCGGAGTGCTTCCGGGGAGACAGCCGGCACTTCCGCCACACTGGGGCGTGTCGGTGGGAGATTGCCGGGAACACACCTGGAGCACATCTGGGTGCTTATTTAAAGGGGCCGCCTCCCTGCAGAAGGGACAAGAGTTGGGTGGAAGATAGGACAAGGTCTGGAGTAGGCAGGAGGCGGCCTGAAGAAACAAAGAGAGAGAAGGCATTGTGTTGGTCTGGACTGAGGGGTATTGGGGCTGGTGAGCATTGACTTTGTAAAGAGATGTAAAATAAATGTGTGTTTGGTGACATGAGTGTGTCTGCCTGCCTGTGTCCGGGGCAATGTTCACAGCAGTTAATTTCAGTGTATTTATAAAGCCGCATCAGGGATATGGATCTAAAAAAGAAAGGGAAACCACACTGGAACAGTAGCACTGCTTTCACGCTTTTGGGCGCTGCCAGCCTGCAAAACCGAAAGGAGAACTTACATACGCCAGAGTTGGAGCTACCCTGAAAATGTGCATGGCTTTATGTCAAGTTTAGGTTTTATACATCGTGATTTGAACGTGGAAACTTTTGTACGCACAATTTTTGTTTATACATGAGGCCCCTGATTACTAGGTGATGGTCCAGCCAATAAACTAGACCACCACTAACTTATAGGATCTTTCATTTCTGATGTTGACTGACTGACTACACAAGTTTACTTTCCCTCTAATATCAGAAACCACTAAGAAGTGTAATAATGGCAACCATCTGGTGCCTTGTGTTTTTGTATTTCAAGAACTCTGAAGAAGAGGTTACGTTAGTCACATCAAACCTAAGCAATCTGCCAGTACAGCAGGTAATTACTCCAGTGCTACTTTCCTGTTGCTGCTTTTGATACTTTTACTGGAGTTTTCTAGACAGTGTTTTATGCTATAGAGGATGCTTGTATCCTTCAGCTTCTTTGATATTCATCACTTCATTGCAGGTCAAAGTTTTGAATTCATTTTGAATATTATTGATACTGCTTGCTCTTTGTCTATGGTCTAGCGTGTTTATTATTGCATTTCGAGCATAAAGAACAAGCATTCCACAAAACAAAACATACAACTAAAGCGAGTGTTTAAAAGAGGCGCTGTAAGAAATAAGCACTTATTACTGTCTTTTCATCTGAAGGGGTGGCACAGGTTCCACACAGAGCAGGTATCACACAAGCCATAAACATTTCACAAGCAGTTCCAGGAACCTTTGGAAAAATACGTATCAAAAGCAAAGGTAACATACAGTAGATTGCAGTGATCGGTTTACCTACAGTACATATCAAAACAATTACTGTATGTGTGCAGATGCTTAAATTAGTAATACTTTTATCTGTTTTTTTAGTATATTCTCTATTCTTCATTCACCCCAGTCTTCAGACTATAATACTATTGTCAATAAAAAGCTGAGCCCTCTATAATCATATTCATTCAGGTTTATCCTTGTTTCTGTGTTATCCACATTTTTTTCCAGTTCATATTGTTTTAACTAATTTAGCATTTCTCACTTTATTAGTCCAGTAGCATGACTTTATATTACAGTATTTCCACCTGCTCAACTATAGTTTGACTTTAAACAATAAAATTAGCCCCTCTAGCTCCTTCCATTTTCACCCTCTTTTTATTTCAATTAGTACTAGCAGTGCTACTCTTCTGAGATGAGATAAAGTACAAGTAATCAACGCAGACCCCAGCATTAACATTTGCAGGGCACCATGCACTGCATTTGTCTCTGCTATATGCTACTTGGTATGGAATTTATAAAAGCAATGTTAATGTTTATGATGCACCATCTGTTGGAATGACACATACAATGAATTTTATTAGTAAAAATGTTTACAATGCACTCTGTTTTGGAATGTTAGAGGTGCAGCAAATGGACAGACTCACAGGCATTCATTCTTTTATTAAGGTGGATTTTTCACCTTTACAATAATCATCATATATACAAAATAACTCTAGTTGTGATGTTAACCCCTTATACTTAGGTATTTTGCTCCCAAATTCCATTCTCTTTTTTCATTCTTCTTTCCCCCATCATATGATATACATATACTTATTTTTTCCAGTTTTATTCTGTTAGAAAAATATGTTTATTGCCTTGAAGAGTGCCTTGTGCTCTTGAAACTTGTTGGCTTGGTTTTGAACTTTTGAAGTATGTCATCTCTAATAAAAGATTTCTTCTCAACTGTTTTAAACAAAACTCGAAGTCAGTGGACCCATCCTGTGCATTTTATTTGACTTGCTTTACTCCAGATGCCCTGTATGCATTGTTGTATGTCAGCTTGGAGACTTCATTCTTTCCCAATGTTCTTAGCTATAGATGCTTTTTGTTCTCTGTATTTTTTCAGACTCTTCATTTTTTTGTTTTGCTGTTTATGTCATAAAGACTGGTAGTAATCTAAGTTGTTTTGTTATTTTGTTCTATTTGGTTTACATACTTAACTATTTTAGTACTTACTTTTTCAGTTGTTTGTGTTATTATTTAATTAAATTAAATAAAATTTTATTTATTAAACTGCTCAAAAAATTAAAGGAACCTTTTTTGAATCAGAGTATAGCTTCAAGTCAATGAAACATCTGGGCTATTGATCTGGTCAGTTAAGTAGCAGAGGGGGTTGTTAATCAGTTTCAGCTGCTGTGGTGTTAATGAAATTAACAACAGATGCACTAGAGGGGCAAAAAATGAGACAACCCCCAAAACAGGAATGGTTTAACAGGTGGAGGCCACTGACATTTTTCCCTCCTCATCTTCTCTGACTGTTTTTTTCTCTAGTTTTGCATTTGGCTACAGTCAGTGTCACTACTGGTAGCATGAGGCAATACCTGGACCCTACAGAGGTTGCACAGGTAGTCCAACTTCTCCAGGAAGGAACATCAATATACTGCCATTGCCAGAAGCTTTGCTGTGTCTCCCAGCACAGTCTCAAGGGTATGGAGGAGATTCCAGGAGACAGGCAGTTACTCTAGGAGAGCTGGACAGGGCCGTAGAAGGTCCTTAACCCATCAGCAGGACCAGTACCTGCTCCTTTGGGCTAAGGAGGAACAGGATGAGCACTGCCAGAGCCCAAACAACGAAAAAACAGACTTCATGAGGGTGTCCTGATGGCCTGACATCCTTCAGTGGACCCTGTGATCACTGCCCAGAACCATGGAGGTCGATTGGCATTTGCCATAGAATACCAGAATTGGCAGCTCCACCACTGGCGCCCTGTGCTTTTCACCCTGAGAGCAGGTTCACCCTGAGTACATGTGACAGACGTGAAAGGGTCTGGAGAAGCCGTGGAAAACGTTATGCTGCCTGTAACATCATTCAGCATGACCGGTTTGGTGGTGGGTCAGTGATGGTCTGGGGAGGCATATTCATTGAGGGACGCATAGACCTCTACAGGCTAGACAACGGCACCTTGACTGCCCATTAGGTGTCAGGATGAAATTCTTGCACCCATTGTCAGACCCTATGCTGGTGTAGTAGGTCCTGGGTTCCTCCTGGTACACGATAATGCCTGGCCTCATGTGGCGAGAGTATGCAGGCAGTTCCTGGAGGAAGAAGGAATTGATACCATTGACTGTCCCCCACGCTCAGCTAACCTAAATCCAATAGAACACCTCTGGAACATTATGTTTCAGCCAATCCAACCAAATGTGTGTATTTCAACATAGCACTAATACACTCACTTACAATTGACTTTGACTCATTCACGCCAGAGTTTTGGACATGCTAGTTCCTTGCACAGTGTTTGGTCAACAGCCCAAAATTGGCTTTGAACAAATAAGTTGGGATGTCTGTGTGGAGTATCTTGGGATGGAATTGCAAACCATCCAGGCTTGGCTCTCCCTTTGTTTATGAGGTAATTTGTGATTTCCCACAGTTTAACATTTATATAATAAAAAAGGTTCTGAAAGCAGATAGATAAATTTATACTATAAAAGAGTTGTTAAAATGGTATTATCTATGAACAAAAGCCCTGGCTACTGACCATTTATTCATTTTTTTAAAGTGATTCTTTGATTATTGGGTTAAAATGAACTTCAGGCAATTGTTCACATATGAAATGTAAAATAAACATGTATGCATCAAACATGTTTGATTGGCACTAACTTTGCTTCCATATAATAAAAAACGATTTCTAAGATCAAACATTTGATCCAAGGAGTAAAGCATGCATGTAAAGAACAGATTAATAATAATTATAATAATAATAATAATGTTGCTCGCACTGATTTTGCAGAGGAAATTCCCGATGCTCCTATACTTTGAAAACTAAATTGAATGGTGCCAGTGTATTGCCCTAAACCAGCTTGATAACTGACATTTATCATAGAAACATTGATTTTCTCCATTTTTTTACTCTTTTTCAGTGTTTTATAAGCACAGATAATTTGCATATTATAGACCTATGCACACTTTCATGCAAACTGTGTTAAGTGACATTTCACAAACCAGCAGAGGCCATTCAGGCCAAACTTTATCTGAATGATTATGTGCTTTAAGCTGTTTTTTGCATTTGTGCACAATGTACAATGTATCAGATGTGAATAAAACTAAAATCGCTCCAATTTTGTGTAAACACACACAACACTTGCATATGAAATGGTAACCTGATTTTGTAGGATGGTCTTATTCCGGACATTCTGCAGGACTGATGTGAAGAGATTTCAAGCTTGGGTGCATCAAGTATTTTATGATTTCCCTTAAATTCAATGACATAAATAATACTAGTTAGTAAAACTTTTTTACAAACATCTTCAAATGCAGCCTTTGAACCACGGAGGGCTAACTGAAGAACCTTTTGATTTGAATGAGCTTAAAGGTCTTCATTATACATTTCAGGTAAGACAAGAACTAAACTGAGACTCTGATGTACACATTTGGCCTAAACATTGGATTATTCTGCAAAAAAAAAAATAATAATTAAACCAACTTAAATATTCTCAAATCAGCACTGGCAGATCACCACATCATAATTAACACTTGTGGTAGTTATTTAAGGATTCATTGACCTTTTGATGCATGGTGTGTCAGGTAAACCAGTGCATTTCAGATCCTCAAAATCAATGGTGGATCCATCTCATGAGATTTGTAGGTCTAACATGTCACATCTGTGTGGCTTTTGTTTATGGAGAAGCATCTTGTAAACTGGGCTTTGTGTCTTTATAATGTTGTAAAGTTTGAAATCTGTGGCTTTACTGCATTTTTAAAGTTAAGACATTCTTATGGTGCTGACTTTGAACAAAATCTCCTTACAGTTGATCAAATCTCGTTAGATTTAGTTTAATTTCACTTCATTTTAAACCCCTGAAATGTTCATCAGTATCGACAGAATAGCACCTCAAACTCTATAGTTTCATTTGTATAGTGTCTTTGTATTGGGATCAGTGACAACATTTTTACATGTAGAAGCTCAGTAGTCTCCTAAAGTTTGCACTCTTGATGTTCTGCAACTGACTCATGGTTCCAGTAGTGTGTTTGTACTGATCCCATGTAATGTAAACACAGGTTTACGTGATTCTGAGGGCTCCTGTGTGTTGTACTGTGTTCTTCCTCGTCTAAAAAAGACATACAATATGAGAATTTTATTGTCTTGGTTTGTATGGATCATTTGGCTTTTTCTAATTCAGCGTCAATGGCTGACACTGTAATAAGTATGTGTTGAAGAGTCCGCTGCAGCACCAAACTGACCAAATAATTATTATGTTACCCATTGATTCCACAAATATGAGTGTAAACATTGGTTACAATAGCAAAACTTGCTTTGTCACAAATTATAATTTTGAATGTAAGTTCAAAGAAAACTGCAGTAATTGGAAAAAGAGAAAGAAGCCGTTAGCTTTGAAAGTTGGGCTTAGAAAATGGGTGGGTGGGAGTCTCTGTTAACTACACTAAAAGCTCATTAATGATGCTGACATTACTTTAACCTCCGGTTTATGCATATATTGGAACCTGACTATTTAATCTTAACAGACCACTACTACATTGATACTATACCGGTGAAACTCTGAGACTTAAAGATAATGTTTACTACTCCACTCACTCTTCCTACTTTGTTTCTTCACATTAATTATATTATACAAATTCATTCCAAGTGAATCACCAATCTCATCTCTTTTCATTCAACTGGAACCTAAGCATAGGAAATCAAGCAGATTACATTTTATATGTCAGTTAACTTTTTCTTGCTCTTTGTTCATCGATTCTCTACTTGTCCAACTGCATTCCTCCATTGTTTAGTTGATTGCCTTTCCTTCTCTCCGATGTCCTGTCATAATCATTCTTCATCTGTGCCCCAGAGCCTTTACTACTTCTGTTCTTTCTGCCTTTCCATCTTCTACCTCCTTTATCGGTTTCTCTGTGAATTTTGTGACCTGCCTTCTCTTTATTTTTACACGGACTCTCTTTAAGCCTCTCTCTTCCTAGGCTAGCCTCTACTCTCTAGTTGGCCTGTCATTGAAAGGTGATAAGTACTACTCCCTCCTTTGTTCCTTCTTATCAGAATAAACAGTTTTTATGTCTTAGATCATTAGGTAGACATGAATATAACTTACTGTAATCTGTACTGTAAGGTTTACGTTTTTAACGTAAAATAAGGTTTACATTTTTTGACCTCTGCAGACATGCCTCAGTTACTGGTGTGGTATCGCTTCTCCATTTACATTCATTCCTCAAGTACTCTCGTATCTGACACTCAAGTCCATATCTCTCATTTACCTCTTTAAATCATCATATTTAGCCTAAATTTCCATTCTTTTCTCAGCCATCTGCATATAGATAAACAAACAGCAACTAAATTCATTGTCTCAAATTTTGATATCTTACATGTGCCTTCTGCTTACCCTCATATGAAGGGTTTTCAGTACAGGCTCTTTACAAAATCACCCTCTTGTCTTTGCCTACTATTTGAAAATGTTTAGCAGCCATTGAGGTCTCTCTGTTTACTTAACTCAACATACCTCTTCACGTCTCCAGTCCTGTTGCTTCCATTTCCACAAAATTTACATAAACTGAACATTTATTAGCAACATTAGCACTCAACATCTTCGGGCTCTAAAGTAACTTTAATTTTACAGGTAGAGTTCTCTTCAACTGCTATCTGACCTCTACAGCTTACCCAGAATGCAGTTATTGCTACTGCTTTGATATTCTGCCCTTTGCTACAGCCATACTACTTTGTTCTTTTTACTGGCTTTACATTGCCATTTTTTCTTTATCTGCAGCTGTGTATATTACGTATTTTCTCATTAATGTTCCTCCATGAAACCTTTGTTCCCCCACCCTACTTACTGTGTAATCCCTTTTCTAGTACAAATATCACTAGTTACAGCCAAACTAGATGAAAATTCTGTAATCATCAGTCGACTAACATTTAAGTACCATTTTGTTGATCCACCTCTCTAGGGTGCCTGTCCTTAAAAAGGCGTACTTACAGACATACAGCCAAGAGTACAAAGATCAAAGCTCAAACGGCGATGGGGAGAACATGAAAGCTTCATGCAGGCAGGGACAACACTGGGATTCAGGGGCAGTCTTCTGGAGCTGGGAATTAGCACAACTAACCATGTTTTGCACTGTAACGCCACAGTATTTCCTCCATAGACCCGCCCTCCCATTTAATTATTTATTCAATTTTTCTTTTTGATTACCCAATCCAGTCACTTGGATGGCACAGTCTCACAGTAGTGGGGTCACTGGCTCTGTGCAGCCTGCTCATTCTTTGTATGTATACATGGAGGGTTCTGAATGCCGGTTTTCCCTGCACATCCCAAACATGTGCTTGTTAGGCTAACTGGTGAGTCTAAATTGGCCCTTGGATGGATTGGATCCCCTACATCAATTGATTATTAGTCACTGTCACCCTGTGACCCTGACCTAGTTAAGTGGCTTAGACAATAAATCAACCAAATCTAGTGACTTGTGTTCTCTCACTCCATTTTTGTATCACATACCATGATGCATTTATTACTCCCCCCTCTCTATCAACTTAATCTTGCTACTTGGTAATGATTCTGCTGCAATTATTTTTTAATGAAAAAAGGGTAATACTGTTTTCAACCCTGAAGTGAATGATTACAGCCCATGGCATAAGAAAATACAGATCAACTTCACTTTCAATATAGATATACAAGCACATCTGCCGTATAAAAGACATCTGCAATCCATTCCTCTCTTTCTATTAATGCAGGAAGAAATAATGGCCTCTTAATCTCTTGGGAAAGAATAAAACTTCTACCACTCTGATTGACACCAAGTTTCATTCTGTTTCCTTCTAAAAAAAGAAGTCATGAAAAACATTAAATACTGTTTGCGATTCTCAGAATTAAAAACTGGGGCATTTTATTTTCCATTAGATGTGCTGACACAGAATATTAACTCAGAGTCATTAAGAGTTTTCAGGGGGCTTAAAAAATAGGTCACTCGGTTTAACAAATACATGATTACTGCCATCTACAGGTTTACAGAAAAATGTAAAAGAGAAAGAAGTAAATGCATCGAAGCTGAAGTCCTTCCTTTTCAAGCTATCATATTACTAGAATAGCTGTAAGATCCCTTGCCACAACAAATTATAATTACTTTTAAAGAGCAAACATGCTTTTAGTTCACTTCTGCATTCTTATTTTATAACTGTTTCCTTGCTTAGTGCCAGCGCATTCTCACTTTGTTTCCTGAGAGCTACATACGGTACGACTTCTGTCACAGCTCTGATGTGTTCCATACTCTACATATGTACTAAACAATAATCAAAAAGAGGGTATCACTTTTTTTGACTTCCCAATGGCTTAATCTTTCTCTTATATCACCAAACATATCATTCATACCTAAAATGTCTCCCTCACTTAATTTCACAAAAGCCTCTATCTGCAGGCATATGCACCCTTTTTCAAGTTATACAGGCTGGGACTATACCAGAGTCGGCGTTGTTTGGCTATAAATTGTTTTTCCACCTGGTAAAAGATCCCCTGGTGCACGGAACGTGATTTTCTAAATTACAGCCCAGAAAAAGCAAAGTGCAGCCTTGCTTGGCAACACAACTGATTTGCATGATTATTTCCAGAAATGTCTGTCACATACAACTGTAAGCAAAACTCACTGGCAATACGAAATAAATGTGCTGCGTTAGATGAACAGTTGTGCCAATGCACATTAGTTTTCCACATATTATTTAATAATTGTTAAACTGATAAACTGGTAACATTGTTCTTAAAGAAACCCTTTTCAAAAACATGACTTCTCAATTAGATATTGAAACCTGAAACGTTTATACATCTCCATATATATTATAACCAGGGCAAAAAAGGAGTTGGAATTAGATATGCAGAGGAACTGGGCAAGAAGGAAGTTCACAAGAGGAGAATGACATGGCTGCACTCGGGACCTACTCTGGGATCCTGAGTTGGTTTCTCATGTACTGTATCAGTGCGTGCTCCTAACCTCTCCTCTTTGTTTACCCTCACACTCTTAGCTGCTATTTTCCTCCTCTTAACAGTGCAGGGTCAACCCCAAAATGAGGTTTCAAGCTGCCTCACATCCAGAGGCAAAGCCTGGAATAAAGAGGAGAGTTTGGGGGTGAAAGCATAACCAGCAGGAGGGCGAGACAAGGGTCGAAAATGAGTAGCTGAGGAAGAACCTTTTTTATAATGGTACATTTGAGAAGGGCAAGTAGGTTAGCCACTTCACTGAGTAGACATAGGTTTAATACTCACTGATGCAGGAGCAGGACGACAACATGGATTTTGTTTTCTTCTGTTTTAAATTTTACTTTGTGTTCTTCCTCCTGTATATCCTTCCTTTGTTTGTGTGTCAATAAACAGGCAGTCTTTGTAGGTGTTTTACGTTCTTCATGATCTTCCTATTATGGAGTGTCACAATGAAAGGTATTTCCTACAGTTATGAGCAACTCACCATCAAAGTAAACTAAACAAATGCTAAATGCAGAAGGACGCTGGTTAATGAAAGTGCCCACCCTCGAGTAACCACACTAAATTCCTCACATCCTAGGAAAATGAAATTAGAAGAGTAATAAATAAAACAGGATCAAGATCAGATGAGTAAGCCTTGGGACACAGCTTCTACTGAGCTCGGGAAGACTGCTGTTGTTAATAAAATTACTGTTAATGGATGTGTTTTCATGTTTCTGAATTCCTTCATTCTTCTCAGTTCATAAACTGGGAAAAGAAACCCCGCTGACAAAAAGGCCACAGAGGTGGAAGCTGAATCCACAGTAACTTATTTACTAGTTTTGCATAAGAGACAAAATACATATTTTCCAGACATTTCTAACATGATTCTTTCGGTTTATGCTTTTTATTGCAGTTTCCATAGTAAACAATGTGTCTAAAGACTTAAGAACAATAAAAATACCAAGCATCTAATAAACAAAGCTCAATAAAACAAGTATAAATAAAACCAAAGTTAAACAGAAAGCAGCTGGAAATTCAATAAGAGAATGTAAAATCTAATAATGTAGGGGTCTGCTCATTTGTAATCCTGTTCAATGCTACCGAAGTGATCCTGTTAAGCTTTGCTTCCACTCTTCACCTTCTCAACTGTTGTGTAATACCACAGCACTCTGTAAAGCATACACAGCTCTGTGCTGTACTGCCATGACACCACCTCTGGACACAGAAGCAGTGCTGTTGTTCTTTTTCAGCCTGTGTGTCCATTGCACAGTGGAGCTGCGAGCAAGCAAGTCAGGGTCTAATTCAAAGAGGGGGGGAACGATACAGACTCCCCATCTCCAATGTGAACTCAATCTCAGTTAAAACAACTTCGACTATGATAAAGACAACTCAGAGGAAACATCCTGCAACTAATGCTTTCATCTAGTTACCTTAGATGAAAAAGAGTCAGATTACATAAACCTTAGATAAACTTAAAGGACGAAAGTACTTCGGCTTAGTGATTAGTCACTTAAAACTAATGTATGAGCACCGTCAGTTGCCAGTGAAAGTTTGAAACGTGTCTTTGCCTCAAAACACAGTTATTCATAACTTTACTAAATGGAGTAGCTAAAGCAGGATGTGCATGTGTGGCATCTTTCCTGACACACATACACATGCATCTAGCGGATTAGTGCGCTATTTATGATTAGATACTGTCATTGAATACATAATAGTTTAAAGCCTAGGTATTTAATAAGTCATTTGTTACTTCATAGCCATTATGTATAACAATTTTCCACAGAAAATCTAAAGCAAAGAATAAAAAAAAAATACTCTATGCGTTGTTACAGTTCGAAATGGGGTTCAAGGGGCACCAGTCTTAAAACTTACTGAATGGGTCTTATTGTCAAGCCAAAAACTTTATTGGGTATTGGTCTGCATTTGAAATAGTATATCATGTCATTTTCAGAAATAAAAATACTTTTTTTGTGAAATTTAAAAAAGCCTGAGGACCTTTCACCCATAGATGCTCTTTTTGCTCTGTATTTGTTTTTATAATGATTCAGCTGTTTACGGTTACATATCTTTTAGGTTT